>NC_045430.1:272205680-272505680 GCF_902635505.1 Sarcophilus harrisii
AAAGGATCTACAAAAACGTTGATAGCAGCTCTTTTCATGGTGGCAAAGAATTAGAAACTAAGGAGATGCTCATCAACTCAGGAATGGCTGAATAAGCTGTAGTATGTGAATGTGATGAAATACCATGCTATAAGGGATAATCAAAGGGATGGTTTCAGAGAATCCTGGGAAGATCTGTATGAACTGATGTAAAGTGAAGGGAGTAGAATCAGGAGAACAATTTATACAATAATAACAATATTATGATGACGATCAACTCTAAAAGACTTAACAACTCTGCTCAACACAATAACCAACCATAATCTTTAAAGGACTTATCGTGAAAAACACTATCAATTCCCAGATAGAGAACTGATGAACTCACAGTGTCAATTGAAACAGATTTTCTTTTCCTGCCTTCCTTCCTTCCCACCTTTTGTTCTTCCCATTTCTTCTTTCTTTCTTTTTGTCTAACATGTTTAATGTGGGGATTTGTTTTATATGGCTATATGTTTATAATAGGATTTGTTTTTCTTGCTTTCTCAATGGGAGAGAGGGGAGGGGGAAAGGGAGAAAGAGGATTAGGAACAGAAAATAAAGTAAAATAAAATTTAAAACAAAATTATAAAGGGCATGATTTCAGAGAAACCTGAGAAGACTTGTCTGAATGAATACAGTGAAGTGAGCAGACAACCTGTATATAATTACAACATTGTAAAGGGAAAAAAAGAACTCTGATCAATGAAGTGACCAATCACATTCCCAGAGACCTAATAAAGACTGCCACCCACCTTCTGACAGAGAGATTCAAGATAAAGGATAAGACATGCACTTTCAGACACAGCCAATTTGTCTTGATTGATTATCTATGTTTATTTTTAATAGACTGTGTTAAAATTTATTAAGCTTTAATAAAGACTTAAGAACTCTAAGACCCTTTTTTGGAGGCTATCTCAACATTCTTCTTCTAGAGCATTTCCCCATCTTCCTTCATCGAATCTGAACAATTTCTATCTCTGATCATAGTCCAATCCTTACAATACTGAAAATACTCAGCTAAATATTGTTTTATCTCTTTGGGCAGCTGGGAAAATGAGCATCCCATTCAAGGACCTCATCTTGCCACATCTCTGCCAACAGTTATATGAGGACTCTTTAAACTTACCCATTTCACTGAATTTCCACTCAATACATGCCTTCTTATGACATGAGTCCACATTTTGACCTTGAAGATAAAGACCCAGAATGTTAATTCTCATTGGAGCAGCCCTTTCCATCTCCTTCCAGGCTAATGGATAAACAATGTCATCTGGCCAGAAGGTTGTGACTGTTGAATTTGAATACTTGGTCCCCAGTGGGAAATGCAGAGAGGCAGATTTAACAATGAGATGGAGGGGAAAAAGCATGATAACAAGGACAGCCAACTAGAATGGGCTGTCCTCAAGGGAATGAGAAGAGATCCCTTCCATAGTGGTCTTCAAGAAGAGCCTGAAATAGGGAGTCACTTGAGGAGAATGAGGTTAGAAGGTAGATCAGGCAAAGGTGAGTCTTCAAGCTCTCTTCCAGCTCTGAGATTCTGTGAAAACAAAGGTTCATAAAGTAGTAGATTCAAAGCCGAAAGGATCATCAGACACCATCTTGTCTAATCCCCTCATTTTCCTGATGAGGAAATAAGAACTCAGAGAAATGAGAAAACTTACCCAGAGTCATGTAGATAGCAAGTAAGAGTCAGGATTTGACTCCAAATCCAAAGCTCTTTTTCCATTACACTATTCTCCCTCCCCTGAAAGGCATGCAAGGTCACTTTAGTCATAAACACCCAAGAAAATTCTTTCTCCCATGTTACACACACAACAGTGTGAATAATTCTTATTAATCACATTTTAAGCCACACATATCTCTGTTATACAGTAGGAAGAGATGTGATTTCACCGATCTGTATTTGAGAACTCCTTCCCATCACTGTCTTATTAAAGTCCTAAAAAGTACCAAAACACGTTGGAAGTTCAATGACTTGTCTAGGGTCATATAGCTGATAAATATTAGAGGTCAGATTCTCAAATTTTCCTCCAAACAGACCCGGAAAGTGCCCTACCCTTGGCTTGGAATCTTTTATGCTGTTACTTATCTCTAATTCTGTAATGTTCTCTGGTTCAGTTTTCTGGTGGTCTCTGGGATTCTTGGGAGCAGGCTTCACTTCAATTCATGCAGGTGTTAGAGTCCAAATCCTTTATTATCTCCTTCCTGGGGCTGGGCAGCTTCTGGAGAGCCTTTCAGACAGGCCTTGGTCTTAGTGGGGGAAATGCAGGAGGCCAGGCCAGCCACCAGGAAGATGGAAGATCAAAATGAATTTCTCCCCTTGCTTCTAAGAGCTTAAGCTCCCTCCCGCCAGTTCTTTGTCTTCTCTGCCTCTGAATGAATCTGGCTGAGTATGTCCAAGCTTATATGGTCTCTTATCAAAGGTGTGAATCTTGTAGAACTATATTAAGTACTAAGTACATGTACTGAACTAGAGAACTGTGAAAACCCATGCTAAACAACCATTGTCTTTATCAATTCCACTGAGGTAGCACCTTGAAAGAATCTTTATTTCAAGTTCAGAGTTCTGGCCTAGAACACAATTCCTGACTCAAGATTTAGAGACTTGAGACATCTTGTCTTCCTGGGTCCAGAAACCCGATGCAACCCGATCATTGCTTTCTTGTCATTCAACAAGCATTTATTTAGCACCAACTGTATGCCAGTCCCAGCTTCTCTGGAGCTAGGGAGATAAAAATGAAAATGAAAGAGACCTTGCCATTAAGGAGATTACACATTGGTGGGGGTGGGTTTCAAAGGTTTATTTTTAAAAAGTAACAATGAATGCTGGGGTGGGGGGCAGATTTACAGATGAAACAGATTTTAAACCATTTCCTGTTATATTTTCAATTATATAATTTATCTCCACTGGTAAATCACTGGTGTGTTAACCTTATGGAAAAACTGATCAGAACTCAGGTACAGATTACTTGGTTTTATGGGAATTGCTACAGGAGAAAGATTTTCTGTTATGAGGTATAGGAAGGCTTATTGCAGGGATGCTCGATACAAGAATATCCCATGTCATCAATGGTTGAATGTCACTTGATGAAGATCATGACCATCAGCCTGAACTTCCTTGGATCGTAATTACTGGGTTCCTATCGATTCAGGGAAGTGGGAAGGCTTGGCAACTGGCAGGACTATCTATCATCCTATGAGCATGAGGCCTCAAGGGAAAGGGTTTTTTTTTCCTCTCTGGGGCTAAATGAAAAAGTAGTGATGAAGCTGAGAGGTCTTTGTTTGCTTGCTCTCACCAAAGCTAATTCCATAAAATGGGCAAGTTCAGGAGAGCCTGTGATCCCATTGTTTGAAGTTGCACTCCTCCCTACTGATCTTTCTCAAGGCATCTGCCAAAAAGAGATGGAAGTCATGTATAGTAGGTATCCTATGTCTAGTGGGAAATCCAGGGGCTAAGAAAAGCTAGTTTTCAGGAAAAAACAGAAGCAAAACTCAAGGCATGATTATGGGACTCTTATATAGGCAATAAATGATGTTAGTACAAGCTTTGGGCTTTTCAAAGAACAGGATTCACAGTCTATTGATACAATTGGCATTCCCTGCATCCTGTCTTGGCTTGCTGCCCCTGCCCAGTTCCCCAGGAAACTTTTAAAATCAGTCAAGTTTAATTTTAACCATACTCATATACCAGGCAAAGAAAATAGGTCAAATTGTAAAAATTTGTGGACTTGGGTTCAAATCCTGCCTTTGATATGTCAGTTTAGGCAACTCACTTAAGCTCCATGGGACTCAGTTTCTTCTTTTGTAAAATGAGGGAGTTGAGCTAAGTGATTTCTGTGGTCCCTTTCAGTTTACGAGCTATAATATAACCAATCTTTCTCCTTCCACTTTCCCATTAAATTCCAGACCTTAAAGCATTTAAGGGAGAGCCTGGGTGATAAAGTGAATAGAGTGCTGAGTCTGGAGTTAAGACCTAAATTCAAATCTGAACTCAGATATTTACTAAGTGTGTGACTCTGGGCAAATCACTTAACCCTTTTTGCCTCAGTTTCTTCATCTGTAAAATGATCCGGAGAGGAAAATGACAAGCCAGTATAATATTTTTGCCAAGAAGAACCCAAATGGGGTCACAAAGAATCAGACATGATTGAAAAAATGATGGAACAACAAATAAAAGTATTCGGGGAAACAACCTACTCTGGAGAGTCATGCTGTAGTGTGGGAAGGGTGGAGTCATCAGCTTTATCATCACAATGTACAAAACTCCCTTTTCCCTGCCCCCACTCTCTCAGCTCTCTTGTCCATCTAGCCAGAGATCTCATCTTGACTGGTCCCAGATGATACTACCCTGGTCGGAGTCATGTCAGAATTCATTTCTCTTTATTTATTGTCAGGGACCCTGGTAGCAGCTGCCGTGGTTGTAGATCTCCAACTGTCACTCTCCATGACAGCATGGTGATGTTGCCAAATACATGGTGTGATGATGGGAACTTCCCCAAGTCTAGACCCAGGCACATTGGGAAATGTAGTACTTTTCACTCAGACATGTTTCTGTTGTACAAAAGGTGGTCCAAAATGCATGAATTCTATTTAGTCAGGGCTGACTAGTTCCATCATGTATGCCATCCTTCCCACCACTGCCCCTTGTACAAAGGCTGGATCCCTACAAGGATTACTACCCTAGGTTCTAGGTACTTTTTTTTTCTTTTTTGCTGAAGCAATTGGGGTTAAGCAACTCGCCTAGGGTCACATAGGTAGGTAGCATTAAGTGTCTGAGATCGGATTTGAACTCAGGTCCTCCTGACTTCAGGGCTGATGCTCTATCCATTGTGCCATCTAGTTATCCTAGAGTCTAGGTACTCTTTAGGAGGCCCTACCAATGTGGTTATTAGTCTTTATTCAGCCTGGGGATATAATCTGCTCCAAGCAAAGGCATTTACTGAACTGGAATAAGAACAGTAACAACAAAACCTTCCCTCTACCTCCAATAAACCTAGGAGTGGGAACAATAGATGCTCATAAAGTTCATAAGTGATGAAACACACATATAAGGAACATGTGGCCACTCCCATCTCTGGGATTACCAATTCCCCCAATGTCTTCTCACGATAATCCTTGGGGCTCCTTGCTATTGGGCCAATCCTAGATTGAGATCCCGACACTGATGTGTGATCATGGTCTTCACCCTGTCCTGGTTCATTCTCAGGAGGAATTCCGATTTGGAGCACTACTGTGCACTATTGAAAAGAACTAGAACCCACATCCTAGAACTGGCAGGTGCTTCAGCCCTGGGACCTGCCAATTCCTGAACGGGATCATCGTTCCTGGTGCATCTGAAGTCTGCTCATTTTACATTGCATGTGCTTATGATGCAAGACTGTTGCCAATGGGAGAGGAGCAGAAAGAATCATACTTCTCATTGAATCAACATATCAATCAATGGTGTAAATCAAAGGGGAACAAGTCTTTTCTCAATTTGGGTGGAAAGAAGTGCTTTGATCATTGGATAAAAAAAATAACAAGAATAACCACAAAAATAGGAGTTAACATTTATATAATGTTTACTAAGTACCAGGGGCCTAGGTGGCGCCATAGTGCATAGAGCACTGGGCTTGGAGTCTAGGAAGACTCATCTCAGATACTTCCTAGCTGTGTGATCCTGCCTGAACAAGTCCCTTCACCCTGTTTGCCTCAGTTTTCTCATCTGTAAAATGAACTGGAGAAGGAAATGACAAACCACTCCAGGATCTATGCCAAGAAAACTCCAAATGGAGTCACAAAGAATTGGACATGACTGAACAACACCATACCAGGCACTGAACTAACTGCTTTACAAATCATTATTTCACACCATTTCATTTTATTCTAATAACAACCCTGGGAGTAGGTGTTACCTATATATAATTTACCCCTATATAATGAATGAAGAAAGTGAGGCAAACAGAGGTTAAGGGATTTATTTCAGGCCTAATACACTATACTACCTAGCTGCCTCATTGAGAATATTTTGTACTAATTGTTTTTACTATATGGTGCTAATTAGAGTTTGGGAAATAGCCTTAGCAAGTTGTTACAATCCCTCTCTCCATCCCTTTTTTACTTTACTTCCTTCTCCTCTCTTTCTTCTTCTTTCTACTTCCTCTCTGTCTCTGTCTCTCTCCCTTCCTATTTGTCTCTCTGCTTCTGTCTCTCTGTCTTTTTCTCTCCCTCTCCTCTTTTCTCCCTTACTCTCTTTTTCTTCTTCTTCTTCCTCTCCCCCTCCTTTTCTTCTTCCTCCTCCTCCTCTTCTTCCTCCTCCTCCTCTTCTTCCTCCTTCTCCTCCTCCTCCTCCTTCTCTCTCTCTCTCTTTCTCTGCCTTCCTCTTCTCTGTCTCTTTCTTTGTGTATGTCTTTGCTTCTTTTTCTGTTTCTGTCTCTCTGTCTTTCCCTTTCCCTTTCTCTCCCTTCCTTTCTGTCTGTCTCTGTCTTTCTCTGTCTTTCTGTGTGTTTTTCTGTGTTTCTGGCTCTCTGTGTCTGTCTGTTTCTCTGTGTGTCTCTCTGTGTCTGTCTGTCTTTTCTCTGTCTCTGTGTGTGTCTGTATTTCTTTCTGTCTCTCCTTTTCTCTTTCTTTCCCTTCCTCTCTGTCTCTCTTTGTCTCTGTCTGTCTCCGCCTCAACCCCACCCCACCCCAGCCAGGATTTCCTCTGAAGGACAGGCAACTATGATGGATCTTTCTGAAAGGATAGTCCGGGAACAGAGGTGTCTGGGAACCCAGTTATGGCTCTTGGGTGACCGCATCTGGTCTTCTGCCCACCATGTAGAGGCTGAGGCCTCCAGTGATTTTTCTCCTGGGCCCTTGTGCGGGCTGACCACCCGAGTGGGAAACTTTGTGTTGAGGAAGCTCCAGGCTCTCTGGGTCGCTGGCACCCCACCACCAGGTTCCCGAGAGGCTCCCGCAGGCCCAGCCCGGGTCCCAGAGTACCCTGCGGCTCGGTAAGGGCTCGGGCTGCGGCTTAGTTCCCAGAGTCCTGATGAGGCGTGTTTAATCTTGCGCCCGGATTGTTTAACCTCCGCATCCTTGTTAACAAACAGCCATTATTAACGAGATGGGAGACCGCTTGGGGTGGGCTTGGGAAGACAATGCAAGCTCCCGGGATCCTTTAGAATCCCGGGTTACTCTGTATCCCCGCCGACACTGGGTTGGGGTGGGGGGTGGGGACAAAGAGCCACCGGCTGAGAAGGTGCAGGCTGAGGCGGGAGGTGACGGGGGACGTCTGGGAAGTGTCCCTTCCCACCCCCCCATGCGGGAAAACCCCAGGGACAGGCTCCTGAAGGACACCGGGGGAGCAGAACCGCAGGGACTCCCAGCGTGCCTCCCTTCCCTCTCCCAGCCCTCCCTCTAGCCCCTCTCCCTTCCTTCTCCCCGCGGGGATGCTGCAGCACGTTATAAATTTTACCTTGTGAGTGTGCCGGGGAGGCGAGCGGAGGCTGCGTCCCAGCTCCAGGTCTCCTCGTCCCGGAGGACACCAATTAAAGGCACTAATTGGACAGCAATACATCAAAGTCGCTCCCGGGGTAAATCCTCCGGCCTCCGAATCCAGCCTGGCTTTTGTTTCTGTAAAACAGAGGGAGAAGGACAGGGTGGGGGAAGGGAAGAAAACCCTTCGGCCCGGGGAATGGCCCAGGGGCAGGGCAGGGGTTCAGCCCGTCTCCCTGGGTCCCTGGCTTTCCCCTTCTGTCTCTGTGTCAGCCTCTTTGTGACTCTCTAATTCTAGGTCCCTGCCTCTTCTCTGCAAACTACCAGGTTCTCTGTCTCTCTGATGTCTATGTCTGCCCGACTCTTTATGAGGCGCACTCTATCTGTGTGTGTGTGTCTGTCTCTGTCTCTCTCTCTCTCTCTCTCTCTCTCTCTCTCTCTCTCTCTCTCTCTCTCCCCCTCTCTCCCTCTTCCCTTCCTTTCCCTCCTCACTTCTTTTCCCTCTAACTCTGTGTGTCTGTGGTTGTTTGTACGGGTCCCACTCGGACCGAAACCCAGTTTTCCCTTTCTATCCGTGCCGCTGTCTCTTTGTCTTCTCGGTGCTGACCTTTGGGGACCAGAGACAAAGATGAGTCCCTTGTCCTCGCTTCGGACAACAGGGTCTTTCCTGAAAGTGCAGGAGAGGCCGTGAGGCGCTCGGCCCCCGAGCCCCGGCCCGCCCGGGTGGGCACCTCGCGGACAGGTCCGCCTAGGTGGCCGCAGAGATAGCCGGGCTGCAGCGACTCGATCAGAAAAGATCTAGCTCTGAATTTGTGCGAAATATGCAAGGGTACCGACTTTTCGCACAAAACGGGCTGGGTCAACACCGGGAGCCGGGACGCGGCGTCAGGCTCCTTTCCCGCTACCTCCCCTCCCCAAAGCCCATCCCCGGACTTTTGTGCCAGGTCCCCGTCTCCTCGTGGAGCTCTTTGGGGCTCGACCCTCATCCCCAGCAGCGCCAAACCCCCTCCTGGCTGCCTAAAATTCAGCTGAGCCCTCGGCCTTGGCCCGGAGTCCGGAGACATAGAGATTCCCAGCTCAGGAGGAGGTTCAGGACATCTGAAGAATCCTCTGACACGAGGGAGGAAAGACAAGGAGAAAGAGGGAGAAGAGAGATGGATGAGGAAGAGAAGTAAGAGATGAAAACAGAGGAAATAGGAGAGAGAGAGAGAGAGAGAGAGAGAGAGAGAGAGAGAGAGAGAGAGAGAGAGAGAGAAAGGAAGGAAGGAAGGGGAAGGAAGGAAGGAAGGAAGGAAGGAAGGAAGGAAGGAAGGAAGGAAGGAAGGAAGGAAGGAAAGGAAAAGGAGGACATGGACAAGGATGGGGGAAAGAAAAAGAAGAAAGGGGAAAGAGAAGAGAAAGCAAAAGAGCAGAAAAAATTGAAAAGCGATAGGAAGGGGAAAAAGGAACAAAAGTATCTGGTAATCAATAAGTGCTTAATAAATACTAGTTGACTAAACAAGGAAAGGAAGAAGGAAAAAGAAGTAGGAGGGAACTGAAGACTAGAACATGAGTTCTGAATTTGGGAGAGGGGACCCTTTTGTGAGAATAACAACAACAACAAAAAAAAATGAGCACATTTATTGCTTCTAGTATCAGGACTTTCTGATCCCAGGCTACAGAGAGTGAGACAGAACGTTCCCAACAGGCCCCACAGTCAAGTCTTCAAAGAAAGGAGTTCTAGACTGACAAAGGGAACTGAAATTTAATTTTAAAATATAATATGACTATTTAAGTATCCATCCTCTAACCAACCTCCAAATGCTCACCACCAATACCATGGAGCTTGAAAGCTAGTTCCCTTTACCAGGTTTCATTTTGGCCTTTGGTCCTATGTAGAAGTGTCAAGTTCTTTATCTTTTTTGATCGTGTGAAAATGTAGAGCTTTTCCTGCAGGAAAAAGGAAGAAGTCTCCATTTGGTTTGAAAAGAAATTGGACCAAAAATGTTTGTCTACCTGAAAAAATTCTCCTTTCACTCACACATGCCTCTCACTGAGTAAGATCTCTTGATTCAGATCCATTCCCCTTTCAAGTCATATGCTGGTTGTTTCTTCAGCAAGAAAGGATTAAATCCAAAGAGATGTTAGGTGAATTAGAAAAGGGCTTAAGGTTGGAAAGGGAGGGACTGAGCTGGGGGAAAAAATGGAAGAGGGAGAGGGAGAAATGGAGGGAGGGAGGAAGGGAGGAAGGGAGAAAGGAAGGAAGAAAGAAAGAGGAAGGAAGAAGAAGAAGAAGAAGAAGAAGAAGAAGAAGAAGAAGAAGAAGAAGAAGAAGAAGAAGAAGAAGAAGAAGAAGAAGAAGAAGAAGAAGAAGAAGAAGAAGAAGAAGAAGAAGAAGAAGAAGAAAGGAAAAAAGGAAGGAAGAAAGAAAGAAAGGAAGGAAGGAAGGAAGGAAGAAAGAAAAAGAAAGAAAGAAAGAAAGAAAGAAAGAAAGAAAGAAAGAAAGAAAGAAAGAAAGAAAGAAAGAAAGAAAGAAAGAAAAAAAGAAAGAAAGAAAGAAAGAAGGAAGGAAGGAAGAGTAAGACAGAGATAAGGAAAAAGAAAGGATGACAGAAGTCAGGAGTCAGATCTTGAACCCAAGAAAGGAAAAACCGAAAGGAAGAATTTCATAGAGACTGACAGAAACTAAATGGAAAAAAAAGATTCTGAAAACTTCATAGTTCTCATCTCTGTTTGCTTCTGCTTTTTCACCTGTAAAATGGGAATAGTAATTTCACCCATTTCCCAGAGTTGTCGTGAGGGTACAATGAGATACTAATAGTAAAGCCCTTGGGGTAGTACCTGCCACTCAGGAGATGTTATCAAAATATCTACGTATACATACATATATGTGTGTGTGTGTGTGCGCGCGTACATGTGTGTGATGTATAATACATAGAGATGTATACACAAAAATGCACAAGGGTATGTGTATATATGTACATATATGTATGTATATCCATTTGTAGCGAATCAACGCTGAATTAAGATGTATACACACCCACACGCCAACACACCCATTCTAATTCAGAATTGGTTCTCCAGAAATCAACAAAGAGGTCTGGATATAGGTAAAGGTGAGAGAAGTGCTCTGGGAGGAAGAACTTTGGGAATGAGCCATACTTAGGTAAAAACTAAGACCACAAGGAGTTCCTGATTGTCCTGGAGCCTTAAGCTTCCTCTTGAGAGCCTTAGCTTGCCCTTCTTAGAATCAGTACCCACCCTCTAAATTTCTGCTTTCTCCCTTAGCCCAGGGAACTCATGCAACTCAAGCTCTTGTGTGGACTTGGGGCAAAGGGAGATTGGACTGAGACTTCTGGAAATGATAGGGAATGCTCGAAGGACACCCCAAGTGCCTTGATTTTGGAGACCCTACTAGTAAGAGGCAGTGATGGAGTATATCAGTACTAAACTGGGGGACACACTTGGCTGAAGAGTCAGGGGGAGGGACCTAGATTGGGAAGAAGAAGGGCAGGGCAGCCTGACCCAGTCTGACCCAGGAAAGAGCACTGCCTGGCCACTTTCCTTGGCCCCAAAGCCCGTCAGCCTGCTTCAGAGGAGCTTGCAGCCCAGGCCCGCTCCGGGTCTCGGATCTCGACTTGGCAGGGAAAGACGGGCATTTGTTTTCCATTTTGTCAACGCTTTCCTTGAAGTAATTGTCCCTGTTAACAGCGTCTACCTTTCAGCAGCCCCGGCTGCGCCATAAATAACTGCGATGAAGATGCAAGGAAGTGACTTTCACAGGATTGGACAATTGATTCAATCTGTGACCTGCGATTGCGGATAATATCGGAAGGCTATTTAAACAGATGAAGGCCTAAATTGTCTTGCTTGTATGTGAATTAATTTCTCATTCATCATCATTACGGAGTGATTGGGCTATTCAGGCGCCCCAGCCTGCTGGAACGGAGCGGGATTTAAATGAGATTGTAACCGATTTAAATGCTCGCAGCCTTTAACGAGGCCAATCGAGCAGCTGCAATAAATACAAATATTTTTCTAAACAGCCTTGTTTTAAATAATTACTTAATGCTTTCGGGTTATTTCTAAGTGGCAAGTTTGCCTGTTTCCTTTCTCATCTCTCTCTGTGTCTCTGTGTCTCTGTCTGTCTCTCTGTCTCTCTCCCCCTCTCTCACTCTCTCTCTTCCCTACTTTTTCTCCTTTCTCTAACAAACCCTTTCATCCTCCTGTGGATATCTATGGAAAAATCAACGGTCCAAAATACTTGAAACAATTGAACTTGTAAAGGATTTTGATGATCGCCTCTCTTTTCATCTCTTCTCCCTACTTCTCTCCTCTCTTCTCTTTATTTTTCCTTTCCTTTCTGTATTCCTCTCCCCTTTTATTCGTTTCTTCTATCTCTTCCCTTTTCTGTCTCCTCTCATTTGTTCTCTGTCTCCTTTTCTCTGGCTTTCTCCTTCAGTTGTGAAAATCATCCCCACTTCTTTGCTGAGAAAACTATTTGAAAAAGAGCTTAGCCTTTAGGGAGGAGCTAGGTTTTGGGGTAAGAAGGTTTGGATCCTCCCTTTTCTTTTTCTCCGAAGGTAGACCTTTCTACTGATGGAGGAACTGGGACCAGCAGTTTCTATTCTATGTCATGGCTTGTGAGAGTGTAAAGTCAAGAGCCAGGAGATAACCTAGCCATTGGCAAAAATGATCTGTGTCCCCATTTCAAAAGGAGTAGGTGGGAAATAAGTGTCCTTATCCTAGGAAGTGGGTGCTTGATACACAAATCTCTCTCTCTCTCTCTCTCTCTCTCTCTCTCTCTCTCTCTCTCTCTCTCTCTGTAACAAGAGGTACAGTTTTCTATATTCGTTTCAAGGACTATCATCTCAACACAACGAGTTATTTTCAGCACATGTTTAATATCTCTCTTATAAATCTGCAATCCATTTGCTTTTCCTTAACCATACTGGGGGTAGGAGTGGAAGAGAAGTGAAACACTGACTATGAGTTTATTAAGAGGAATAAGTTTGAAGACCATGAATTGTTTCCTTTCTTTGTTAGATAATGAGCTAATGGAGAGAGAGTGTGTGTGTAAGAGTGAACCAGAGTACCAGAGATTGTGGGAGTGAGACAGAGAGATTGAGAGAGATTGAGAAAAGATAGAAAGGCATAGAGAAGAAGGAACACAAGAGAGAAGATGAGATGGAGAAGGAGAAAAGGGAAGACAGGAAGCGAGAAATAAATGGAAAAAGATAGGAGACAGAAAGTGGGAGGAAAAGAAAGGGAGGAAGGGAGGGAAGGGAAAAGAGAGAGATTGATTACTCCCAAAAGTAATCAAAAAGAAAAACAAACTTCTTCACAAATGCATGTGGATGTATTTTTCTCCCGAATCCACTAGCTACTGCTTAGTCTTTTCACTTTCCAGGCTATGAGGTGGATGGAGATGGATAGATGGATGGAGAAGGTCCCCATAAAATCGAACTTCTCCCTAGAGGCCTGCTTCTCCTTCGGTCTGACCATCCTGAGCAACTGCCCCCCCCATGACACCCACCCTTTTGAGCTGACATATGGTGGAGAGGGTTGGTTTCCAGGGGCTCCTGGTGAGAGATAATGTAACCACCAGAGCGGGAGAATCGTTGGGGAACAAAAGATCATTTTAAATTCTCCCAAGGTCACCAAAGCTGTAAGGGAGAATGGGGAGGGGGGGGGACACACGAGCCTTTCTGCACAGGTAGGGATAGTGAATGGGTGAGGAGATGCTCCAGCCTTGTCTTCTTGAGCCCAGAGGGCTCCGAGGGAGAAGGGAAAGTGACGGCCTTGAGGGGTGGGGGTGGAGGGAGGAAGCGGTTGATAGGAGCAAGCTAAGCCTGTTGATGTGAGTATGGAGCATCCTCATGTGAGGGGGGCAGTCCTGACTGGGGGGGCTTCGAGCTAAGGAGACAGAGACAAGACGTCAAAGAGAGCAGCCGACTGCAAGCGAAAAACAAAAGGGGGGAGTCTCCCGGGGTAGGGGTGGGGGTGGGGGGGAGATTTGGCCGCAGAGCCTGGAGATTTACTGCTGGAGAAGCGCTCGTGGGGACCGTTCCTCCCCTGGCCTCCCTCTACAGAGCGCGGCCTCTTTATGCAGTTGTTTAAAGTGAACATTATCCCAAACATATGCAATGCAATCAGCTTGGTCACACTTACAAGAACACGCTTTAATAAGGCAATCAATCAAACGCTAACAGCTCGGCGGAGCCCCGGCCTGCGTGCAGGCAGCCGCTCCCTCAAGCTGGATGGAAGCCCGGGAGCGGCCCGGGCTGGAGAGCCCGGCCCGGGCAGCAGGTGCGGCCCACCAGGCCCGAGGTGGGCCTTCAGCAAGCTACCGTGCGCTTTCTCCAAGGCCCCGAGCTCTGCTGGAAGTTGCTGGGAGGGACCTGCCGCCCGAGAGCGAGTGGAGGGCGCAGGGGACGTTTCAGTGATCTCCCCAAAATCTCCAGGGTTGCCCAAAACCATAGAACCCTCAGATAAGGAGAAAGGAAGCCCTGACACTTGTGGAGAGTCTCTCAGTGGTGAAAGCGGCCCCCTTCCCCGGCCCGGTTCGGGGAGGGCACGCTATAAACGAGAGAAAGAGAAAGGGGAGGGGAGGCCGAGCCCGCCCCGGCACAAAACCCCGATGCTTGGCAAAAGGAAAATTTCATTATGAAGTGATGAGTAATTCCCCCTGGCAAGATGTATTGTTATATCTTCCACTTCAATTTGGAGGAAGAGAGGCTCAATTACCCAGAAAATACAGTCAATTAAAGGCTGCTGATTGGACACGAGGGCGGATCATCGATCTTGTACTTTCCAATATCGCTGCAGACACCTCATTTTCCCTCCCTATTAACTGAAAATACGCCTGGCATCTCCGCAGCCCGCAGCCTATTTACCTGTCGCAAGCAATCTCGGGCCACCGAGCAAAGAACAGAGAAGTGCACCGGCGGGTTTTTGCAGCCCCATCCTTGGAAGGTAGCCCGCTCCGTCCGAGGAGAGCCCCGGCTCTCCGCTGGGGATCCACCGGCTAAAGGACTCGGTTTGTGTGTGGGTGGGATCAGGGGAAGGGAGACGAAGCAGGGAGGTGGAGGTACTGACTGGGACGGATTTGCTTCCAGCTTTTTCTCTGCGACAGAAGTAAAGCTAGAGATGGGGATGGGGAGGGAAAAGGTGGGGGACTACGACCCTGAGCTGATGTCTCCCCACCGTGGATGACTCCTCCTCATCCCCCTGACCCGCTAAAGTTGAACACCTGAAGCACTCAGGTACCTTCAGAACCCAGGCAACAAGAACTCCTGGGGAAAGGACCCAACCCTACTCTGGATTGGACATACTGATCTCAGTTTCCCCCAAGTGAACCTCACCCTGATGGCAGGACACCGCTCTGTTCTGTTTGAGGGTGGAACACTGGACAGAAACCTGCTCCAAGTGCATTGCTGCAGGTGTTTTCCTTCCCCTCAACCTAAAACCCTATAAGACTTCATCACTTCCTCTACTCAAACCCCTCCCCCTTGACTCTGGAACTTTCCTCTGCCTTCTCCTGGAGGTTCCTGTGACAAAGCCCTCTTTAAACACTTAGTGCTTATGTTGGGAGCTCTATCTATCCATCTACCTTTTTATCTATAACAGTTTCCAAAGTGTCTTAAAGTGAATTTCCTCCCATTTACTCCTATTTTCCAGCAAGTCACTGGCTAGTAAATAATTGAAAGTGGGAGTGGGTGGAGATGGACAGTGTGGATCCACACAAGCCTCAGTGTCTAACTTCTCTCAAACATAAAGTGAATGGTTTAAACAAGTCACCTCTCACCAGATGAATTTGTTAGAGTTCAATAAGGAGAGGCTGAGAAAGATAAAGACCATTGACTGGGCTGATGATATTCTTCCATACATATTTGACCAACTCTGCAAAGGGGAACTTTGTTTTCTTTCACTTAAGTAGGATGCCCACTACTGGCTATTGTTTTGCAAGGAAATAAACCAAATTCTCTCTCTCTCTCTCTTTCTCTCTCTCTCCCTCTCTCCTCCAAAGGAATAAAAAGTCCCCAAAGGTGCTATTATACTGTCATGATTCCTTTGGTCTTTTTATTGAAACATGGTAACAAATCTAAACAGTGAAACCTTTGTGTTTCCAAGATAAATAGGGCTGGATTAGAGAACAAGAAATTGTTCTCTATTCCACTATAGTCTGATCTTCCTCCTCCTGGGCTGAAAACTCTCTCAAAGAAAAGGAAAAAAAAAAACTCCCCCTCACTCAAGAGGTAGAGGGTAGCATAGAGAATATCTGAAAGACAAACACAAAAGCAGTTGGTAATGATGGGAGTGGGTAAAATATAGGGGCTGGGAGCATTAGAGATTTAAAAGCCAAATTACCAATGGGTAATGGTAGGGCAAAGAATAAACCGAGGAGAGCAAGTCTGCTCTGCTCTAATTTGCACATTGTGATGGTCCATAGGAGTTCTGTTCTACCCGCTCCCTCCCCATCACCTAATCTCTTCCCTTGGTGGCTTGTTAACGTTTGGCTCACAGTCTCTGTTCAGAGCACATGCTGTTGTACACAAGGCATTTAAAACCCTTACTTACATAGAGTCTTGCTAATTTGGGGGGGGGGAAGATAGGGCACTCTTCAGCCCCTGATAATCAGACACTTGTTTCTCAATAAATAACTCATTTGCATCCTGCTGCAAGGAAAGGTATCCCCTTCTTTCCTTTGAAGATCTTTTTGTGAGACAAACAAGAGGACGGAGAGAGACAGAGACAAACAGGCAGATGAAATGAGAACCAAGTTAGGTTTTGAATTCTAGGGAAGAGATTCGATGCTCATCGATTGGAATATACTGTATTTCTGAGACACAAAGAATGCAATCAAACCACCAAAAATATATACATGTTGGTAGGATCTTTATGGCAGCAAAACAATTTTTTTCCTTTTTCTCTATTTTTAAAAGAAATGCTGAGTTGTGTAGCTATCCAGAATCTCCAGTGCTAGATTCAGAAAATCTGGCAAAGAGAACTCCTGATGTGGTTTATGTATATGCACACAACCTTTCGTTAAAGACAGCGATATCCCCTTCCAGTGTTTCAGCTTTATCAGGTTAAAATAGGAGAATAAGGTTGTTCTGTACGTGCTTGTGTAGGTGTGTGTCTGTGTGCGAGAGTGTATATTCATGTGCTTGTGTGGGTTTTTTAAGTTTCATCATTTTTTTTCTTTTCTTTTCAGCTAGAGCCTTGAAGACATACACAGGTAAGGTCCCTTCCCTGCCAGGCTCTGGCATCTCTCCAAAGACGGATGGCAGGCTGTGCCTTGGACATAGCCAGCCAAGTGGCTTCCTTTCCCAACATTTCACTAGGTTTCCTTTTCAGGCGTTATTTCCAGTCCTCCGTCTCCTTCTTTTTTCCACAGATGTCCAAGGGAAGATGGAAGGGAATTAAATAAAGGTGGAAAGGTGGGTGGTGGGAGGGTGAGTCCTAGAGCAATGGGGTCTTCCCTAAAAATGAGTATTCTGGAGAAACCCGAGATGCACCTTTTATCTTGTGAGGGGGACTTCCTCCCTCTGATCCAGGGACACTGAGGAGGTTTTGCTCAGTACCGAGGGGGTAAAGGTGATGAAAGAGTCCGTCCTGGTTGTGGAGGAGCAGGAAAAGTCTGAGCCGGAAGGTCTCTGTGCCAGGCCGTTGGACTGGCTGGTGTGGCAAGCCAGACACGAGCACGGACTGCCCCCGGAACCTCCGAGTCCATGCGTTGTTGGGGCTGGATAGAGAGACGGATGTCTAAAAGCACAGAGGAGTTCGGGTCTCGGGTAAGGGTGGGACAGGACCCGGAAGGTATCCAGGGGCCTCAGTGGAGTGCTGAATGGGGTGGCAGCAGAGGCTGAAGTGGCTCCCAGGCCCATGTGGGAGTAGTAAGGAAGGGGCAGGTGGGAGGGGAAGGGGTAGGGCAGGTTCCCTGTGGCCGCTGCGTGGCTCATCATGTAAGTATAAAAAGCAGGATCGGCTGGGTGGGGCCAGGTCATGGCTAAACGTTGCCTCTTGTCCTTCATCCTTCGGTTCTGGAACCACACCTGGCGGAGACGAAGGAAACAGGAGCCTCGGAATGCTCACCGGTTCTCCCTGATCCCCCCCACTCCTGCCCTGGCACCTAGGACTAGGTGGCTTCCGGGTGCGTTTCCCTGGCCCCAAGGATGGCACCAGAGGCTCTTAGGCAGGGTTTGGACTCTGGTGGACATAATTGTGGGGAGAGAGAACTGGGAGCCCGGAAAGCTGTCCCCGAACACGCCCCCCATTAGACAATGTGCTCAGGGAGCTGAGGCTTTGGAGTCGCTTGTTTCCGAGTCTTCTGTCCTCCATGTCTGTCTGTCTCGACCTCAGTGAGAACCAAACATTGGCCTTCACTCAACTGAAGACCGTTCGGGGAGGGACATTGAAGAAGAGGCTGGAATGGGTCGTGGTTTCCCAGGAAATACTCAATAGTCAGGATTAGTTGTTAATGCTGCAGTGAGCACGGTGGGTTGGGGTTGGGAAGAAACTCGCAGGTCTAGCCTCCCTCCTGAACTCCCCGATCCCTCCCTCCACGGCCCAAATTTCAGGCCCCCAGTCTGCTCCATCCTCCACCTCTTAAGCCCTAGCTCTGACCCGGGGCTTGCTCCTCCCCACCCCAGCCCGTGGCTTCTGCAAGGGATGAGAGCAAAGGGGAAAGTTGGCTTCCCAGCTCCCTCTGCCCGGGAAGCAGGCCCGCGGGCTGCCCGCAAGCGGATTGGGAGGGGCCGCGGTACCTACCTTGATGGTGGTCTCGGGCAGGTTTAAGGCGGCCGCCAGCTCGCACCTCCTAGGCCGCGACACGTAATTCTCCCTATAGAATTCCTTCTCCAAGCGGGCGATCTGCTCCCTGGTGAAGGCGGTGCGGTAGCGGCGCATCTGATCGCTGGCGCTGCAGGCCAGGGAGCCCTGGGAGCCGCCGCCCCCGCCGCCGCCGCCGCCGCCTCCCGGGCCGCCCCCGCCGCCGCTCTTGGGGGGCTCCCCGCCACCGCTGGGACTGCCGGCCAGGGCTTCGGAACATGGCCCTGCACAAGGGAGCCCAAAGCAGACACAGTCCTACTCGAGATAGCTCAGCGGGCCCTTGGGGGGGGGGGGGAGAGGGGAGGGGAGGGAGAAGGAAGGAGAAGGGAGGGAGGGAAGGGGGCAGAAGCGAGCCTGGGACTGGATTTGGGCTTGAAAGGCACAAGGAGACAGGAAAGAGCCCCCCAAGACCAGACTCCCCCAAACTACAGCCAGGGCTGCTGTCCAGGTAAATAAGTTCTTGCCTGAGACACCCCACCCCACCCCATCCGAGGAAGGAAGGGATGAACAAACAAGGGCAGGGGCGACGAGGGGCAGACTTTTAGTAGCTGGGTTTCGGGGATCGAGGGATTACGCGGAGTGATCGGTCCGATGGGGGTCATTTAGCTTTCACTACTTCCCAGGATTAGTTCTGGGAAACGCCACAGGGCTAACCTCTGCAGGCCGGGAAGAGAAATCGGGTTAGTGACCCCTCTGCGCTAGCCTTCCAGTCTGTCAGAGGGCGTCGTGAAGTGCGTGTGCGTGCGTGTGTGTGTGTGTGTGTGTGCACTTGTATGGGGGCATGGGTTTTGCACAGGTACACGAAATGCCCTTGTGCGAGAAGGCTGCAGTTCGATCTGCTCCGAGGTGTCCGCGGGGAGTGCGTGGGTGGTGGACGGTCGGGCTGGACCTGGGCCGTGTGGACGCACCTCCTGCCCCCCAGGTCTCTCCTCCACCCCCTCCCGCTCCCTCAGCCCAAGCAGATTGGCCCAGGGCCTGCGGCCATATGGCTGGACGGGGACCTCTGCACTCTCCACTCTCCGCACGGGAGGCCGTCTGTTTTCTGGAGCCTTCCTGGCCGCCGCAGAGCCCGTCGGCTGAAGTCCTCGGGACGGGAGGGGGATGAAGGTGCACCCGCACCAGTCTAGAGCCTGCCGGCCACTCTCAACTTGGAACGGTGCAGAAAGAAAAAGGGTGGGGTTTCTTCCCGCAAGCCCACCGGCGTCCGCAGCTTCGGGTTCTTAGGGGAGGGACTGCGAGAGATTGAGAAGTGCAGGGAAAGGGATGGGGCCTTGGAGGGGGGTGGCGTAGTGAAGGCAAAGGACCGGGGGTGGGGGGATGGGGAGGCCTGCTCCCGGCCTTTGCTTTTCAAATGGAACTCGCCCTCTTTGTGTCCGAGACCAAAGGCAATTAGCTCATTGGGACCATTTCCGAACTGGCGCCGGCAGCCCTGGAAGTGCCAAGGTAATTCGGCCCTCGAGCGGAGGTGCAAAAAGGCCGGGCGGCGGAGGGGCCGGCCCGCCTTCGGAGCGTTCTTTAGGGAACGCTTCCGCACTCGTCCAGGCTTACGCAGTTCGCCCCCACAGCGAGCAAGCCGGCCACCCCCAAACCCTGCGGCCCAGCCGCCACACCGAGCGTTAGAGGCCTGAAAAGCCGGGACCTTGGCGTGCTCCCACCTTCCCCCAGAACACTAGGGTGAGGACGGTCCGCTAGACTTATCTCCCGGACGCTTCACGGGACTGGCCAGCACTAAGTCCCCCCCCCCCCCCCCCACGAGCCCATTTTCCGGCCCAAGGCCTGGGCCTTGCTCCCCAGTGAATCAGTGCCCTACACAGAGGTCGAGTCAAACCCTGATCCCTGCGGGAAGTGAGCACCCTCTCCCTAGTCGGGGGACTAAAAGGCAGGCTCGGGCCAGGGGAAGCAGGTAACCCACCAGGACATCCCCGCTGCCTCTGTTGCTTCACCTGAAATTAGGCCGAGAAAATCACCTCCCCCTCCCTCATTTCCGCCATCCTTTCTGGACACTTTAGGGCAAGAGGCTATGGGAACTGCCCAGGAGGGCAACGGACGGGAGGGCGGGGAAGAGAGCCAGCGGGGTTCTGGGACTGGGGGTAGGGGAGGCAGACGGAGGGAGGACGGGCTGGGGCAAAGCTTGGCGTGTACCTTTCCTGTGCTGGTACTCGGCGCTCCCCGCGGTGCAGTCTGGGGTGCAGCTCACCTCGATTTCTTCATAGAAATCCGACTCGGTATCCGAGCTGCTCTGCTGGCCTTTGGCCGAGGGGGACTCGGAGGAGGGCGGCGGGGCCACCCCAGCCGGCCCTGCCGAGCGGCTCTCCGCCCCCGCCCCCGAAGCTGTCCGGGGCAATCTCTCGATTTCCTCCTCCTTGCCGCCTCCGCCCCTCTCCCGGGACGCCAAGGGGCCCGACCGGGGGCTCAGGCAATTCCGGTGGATCATGTTTTCTGGGGGTTCGGGGCCAGGGCTCCCCACCGCTTCTGACAAATTAGCTCCCCTCTTGCCAACGAGCGTGCCAAGCTGCCCTCCTTCAAGAAACATCACCATGTCCTTCCTGCTCTCCATCCCGAGGCGCTTTTCAGAGAGAAGGGGGTGGGGGCTGCGACCCTCCAGAAGGCTCCCACCTGGCAGCTGCCCAGGCTCAAGCAGCCCGGAGCCCCTGGCCTCCGACTCGGACTGGAGAGAGAGGCGGAGGGGAGGAGAGGAAGGGCGGCGGGGCTGGGCCGCGCCGCGGGAGAGGAGCGGAGCACGGCGGCTTGGAGCGGAGCGCGCAGAGTGGCAGGGAGGCAGGTCACCTTGCGATGCTCGCGCTCCGCTGGGCTGCGCTGGCTCTGGGAGGGATCACCATTGCCTTCTTCTTTCTAGCCTGTCATCCTTAATGGGCCCCAAAGGCCCGTGGTGACGCCACTCATTGATTGCAAGTGGATAAATAGAGACGTCTGCCACGCCGAAGATGAAAGGAGGCCCGAAGCTAATGGCTAGGCGGTGATGCGCCAGGTGTGGTGTGGACGGGCTGGAATGGGGAGGAGAGTGTGAGAACAGAGAGGGGCGCGAGCAGTGGCCGAGAGGGGAGAGCAGGGAGGGGATGAATGGGACTGGTAAACGGTCGCCTGGGGGAGGAAGGGGCGCCCAGGGAGAGGCGCTTCCCAATTGGGGGGCGGCCTTTTGATGTTTTTGTTTTGGTAAACCGAGACCTTGATCTAGCCTTGCGGAGTCGGGGGGTCCATTAGTGCATTTAGAAGTGTGAAGACAGCCTCTCCAACCTCAGCTTTCGTTTGAATTATTTAGTTTTTTGCCACCGGCTCGCGAACCTCACTGGAGGCTTGAATCTTCTATTTACAAGCAGAGAGAGAGAGAGAGAGAGAGAGAGAGAGAGAGAGAGAGAGAGAGAGAGAGAGAATTGTGGGGGGGACGTGAAAAGAGGCCTGGGGGAGTCACTTTTAGAGGGTTTTTCCTCTTCCTCCGCCCATTTTTCCGAGTTTGCCTGCCCTCGGTACCCAGAGTCACCCTCCCTTCCTCAGGGATGCTTTTCCATAGATCAATAGAGACTTGAAGTTTCAGTTTGGAGGGGTCGCTTTGTACTGTTTTCGAGAGCCCCAGGGCCTCCCACCAACCCCGATTTTTTGTTCCTCCTCCGATGGCCTAAGGCCCCCGCTTCGGCCTGAGCTCCGATTCCTCCAGTTCAGGATCCATAGAGGGTGGGGGAAAAGGATGGGGCAATTGAGATTGCTAGTTGTTTCTTGAAGTTTTCCTGGAGGGAGGGAAACGAACTTTCTGGGGAAAAAAAGGGGAGGGGAGGGAAGGGGAATTTTCCCGAGAACAGGCGATGAGCCCATCAGAAACCACTCAATACTCGAGTCCAAATGAGGGTGGGAGGGTTTCACGCCCAATCCTGCTGCCACTGTTGGGGAGTGGGGAGGAAGGGCGGGGGGAGCGCCAGCAAACGGTGTGCGTCCTGAGGTCTCCGAGAGGGTTACCCCTCAGCTTTGCTTTGCACGATTAGGCCTCCCAGCTTTCCTTCTTTCCAAAGGGGTCACCAGGGGTTCCCCAAGCACCTGTACACGCACACGAACGCCCCTCAATTCCCTGACCTGCAGAGCAAGAGGAGGGGCGAAGAGCCAGGACTAGAAGAAACGGGAACCAAAAAGGCCCCCTCCCTCCAAAAGGGAGTGAGTGCTAAAGCTCAGATAAAAAAAGCGAAACTAGGTTGAGTACTGAACCATCGTCCTGATATGCGTAGGGAAGGGGGTAGTATGGTACAGCTGAATTTCTTTGTATTTCCAAAGACTAGTATATAGTAGGCACTTAATAAATGTTCCCTGACTGAGAGATTAAATATGCCTTAAAAACCAGCCTGATCTTTCTTGCACCTTGCTCACGATTTTTCTGGGGGCAGGAAAGCAAGACTCCTTCATTCCCCACCCCACCCCCACTAGAAATCCCAAGCATACACAATTTAGGACATGAATTTTGTTTCTACGTCTATTTGTCTTTGTCTGTTTTTCTATCTGCCTCTCTCCCATTCCGTCTCTGTCGTTCTCTCTGTCACTGCAGAGTCCTCCAGGTTCCTAGAACTCCTTGGATCCCTGCTTTGCCCGAAACACAGATACAAGAGTTCTGTCTCTACCCTACCTTAAAAGTCAAACCTTCTTTCTCTATCCGATGGAGACCTGGGGTGGTTTGTTTTTTATTTTGTTTTGTTTTTGTTTTTTTAAGAGGAAATAGGAAAATCACAATTGGGAGATTTGGGATTCGGCAAGGAAGAGGAAGATAGATCTTCTTGATTTGAAGTGGAGTCTGCAGGGGAGAGAGAGCACTTCTTTGACTTCCCCTCCCTCTGGTTTAATGAGATGGGACAGAAGAAGAGCTCTGGGCCCTCACTAGAAGCTAACGAGAGTGGGACTGGGGTTGGGGGGCGGGGTTGAGGAGAAGGAATCCCAAACTGAAAGCCGCGTGCTTGTGGCCAGTGTAGACTACTCGAGAATGTGGAATCTAAACTTGTGTTTCTTCTACCAGTGTCTGAAAGAAGCTAGTCTTGGCTTTTCTCTTTTTTCTCCTTTTTTTTTTTCTTTTCTTCTTCTTTTTCCCTTTTCTCTTTTCCTTCCTCCTCAAAATCAAAATCTCTGATCTCCCTGGGCTAACGGCATGACCGAGGCCATCCCAGCGATGGGATCTAGACTTTCTAAGGCAATCTTTCTCTACTTTTTTTTTTTTTTTTTTTTTTTTTTTTTTATCATTGCCTTTCACCCTGGTCCCCAGCCACTCACTTTCACTGGGTTTCCGATTCTTCCTGGCGAACAAATCTGTGTCTCTTCCAGCCATTTGGGACAGGCTCCTTTGAAAACTCCACTTCCCCTCCTCACGAATATCCCCCTCCCTTAAAACGATTCAGGGGGATTTTCTCTTCCTTTTGATATTTCTTCCTCTCTGGAAGATGAAGAGATGGGGGCGTGGTCATTTGGAGATTATAGCCCCCCCCCCCCCTTCGGTTCTGTGTTTCATAAAATGCACCACACAGGTGTGTCTCTCCACTGGGGGTTTTCCCATCAGTCCAGCAAACAGGATAATAGGTGCAGAGACCTTTGTAAATTTTAAAAGGCTACAGCCATGTGAATTATAATTATTTTGTTACTATCACTATCGCTCTTATTATCCCTTGGAAATAGGAACGAAAAGAGGCTTTCCAGGGGATCGAAAAAGTCCTTTGCAGACAGATATGCCCCCTAAAGCGAGTCTAAGAAAACTGGGGCCTGGTTCCACAAAACTGCGATGGCTTTTTCCCCCCCAGGATGAGAGCTTCAACATCCAGAGCCCGAGTCTGTCCTTTCTTCTCCACAGCTACTAGTGGATTTCATTTCTATCCCGACTTGCTAGGATTTGCTCTACCGGGCTTGACTGGGGTCATTTGAATTCCAACCCAAGTGGGAAAGGGGGGAGGGTGGTGTGAAAACACTTTGGATTGAATTGAATCGGATGTTGATACCTCTCTTTAAAATTTTGTTTCCCGGAGTGGCCCTAACGGAGCTGAAGAAATCTAGATAAGGGGAATGTTGTTAAACGGAGAGAAGGAAGCAAGCTCGGGAGAAAAGGAGGCAGGAGAAAATGATCTGGAGTAAAGGAAAGGGGGAAGAGAGGGCGGAAGAAGAAAGCAAAAGGAAGGAGAAGAGAGGCCTTTTTTCCTCTTCTTAGGATTCCAAGCAGGGGCAGCCACTGGCATCTTTGTCACGGTTTCTTTACGGTTCTCTTGAAAGCAGTGTTGGAATCTGCAGGGGTTCCAGAAAAGGCCCATCTCCCTGCCTATTCTCTGGGCCCAACCACCCAAGAAGGAGCCGGAGCGAACCAGGGCGGCCCGGCTCTAGGAGAGCGAATTCAGAAGGGGCGCTAGGAGCCCGAGAAAGGTAAAACGCGCTCCCGGAACCTTTGGGTCTGCCGCAGCCACGGAGGGTAGCCCCTCTCCCGGCATTCTCGGCTCTCCAGCCGGGAGGGCTGACTATCTCCGAAGATCTAGCGAGCCAGAGCTCTCGGGTTTCAATTCTCTGTAGTTCAAAAGCTTCCGGACCTGTTTCCTGCAGTTAAGAGCACAGGGGCGGGGCGGCGGGGCGGCCAGGGAAGGATATTGCCCCGGGGCGGCCGAGGTGGGAAGATAAGATGTATTTGTTATTTAAAAGGGAAGCCCGAGTCCCTCCTGCTCATCTCAACCCCCACCCGGCCTCGCATCCAGGAATTTCAGCTCACCCGCATCTGGCTGGGTTTTCATTCTTGGCTGAAGAAGAAGTGGAGACACGAGAACCGAGTCTGTTATCTTTTTAAAAAATTATCTTCGTCTTTTGTTTTTACACCCCAGTAATTTCTTTAAATGCGTCTTTCCTTCTCCCTAAGAACAATTGGAACAAATTGGAATTAATCTAAGAGATACATAAGCGCGCGACTGAGTAAGCCAAATTCTGCCCGAGCGGTCCCCCACCTACCTGGCCAGAAGTAGGAAGTGTCTTCCAAGGTTCCTCCCCGAGCATCGTAAATTTTTTATTGTTTGGGAAGCAGGGGGTAAATACCTTTTGTCTTTACTGCAGTTGTTTCCCGCCTACCTCCTTCCCCCCGATTGAACCTTCTCTTTAGATTAAAAAAAAAAAGGCAATAGGATACGGAGATCCAATCTGACAATGTATACGCTATTCTGGTCTGGCAGTACCCCACCTCTCCCACAAAGAAGGATGTGCGAAACTTCTCTGAAACTTCATTGATCCCCCTCTCCTTTTTACTCAAAATTCAATTTCCTTCTGATAACAATAGGTTTGGGCTTTTCGGATTTCCAGCCGGCGGATGCCCTTTCGGTCCTTATATCACTGTGGCTCCAGTGCATATTGTCTGGCGATCTCCTTTTTGTTTGTTTGTTTTTTTCCTTTTGCAGGTTCCCTGCTCTTCGAGGCCCACTCGGGGTCCCCTGTTACATAAAATAGGCGAGAAGATTTCGGGGGCAGTGGGACTCAAAGGCAGGTATCTCGCTCCCCGCGGCGGGAGGAGCCCGTTTCAATATGTCTGCGCTTCTTCGGAAAATGGAAGGACAAAAGAGGATTCTCTGCAAGCCTGCCCTGAATAAATGGCCACCTGTCCTTCGGTGGCTAATTAATTGGCGAAGCCAGTCTGTGTCTTTTGCTTTTTAAATTGAGAGGCTTTGTGCAGCCATTCCGGGGCCTTCACCTTTGAAATTTCAATCTCGACAAATTGCCCTTTTGGGGGTCCTGAGAGGAGGGGTGGGGATAGAAAAGGGACCTGATTGTGTTTCATTCACAGGAGAAAGGGGGGGGGGGGATGCTTCTCAGAATCAAAGTGAGAAACGGAAAAGAGAAGGTAGGAGGATTAGCTGCCTGCTTCCCTCTGCCTCTTGGCAGTTCCAGCTAGAAATATGGGCCGAACCAGGTCTCTGGCGCTAGAACTGGAACCTTGAAGTTCATCCAGTCCCCTCCTTGCATTTTGCACGGGGAGAATGTGAGACCCAGGTGCCCCTTCTTCTGGGCTCTAGCCTGAGTTATGTCCTCTGAAGTGGGAAAGAAAGCTCTGTAGAAGGTACTGCAGGACGTCTGCACTGTTCCACTAATGTTTTTATTTGAGGCTGCTGGGAGCCTTAGGGCCTTTTAGAAGATAAAAGAGCCAGATCCTGCTCTGTATCACCCAGAATAACTCCTGGACCTGCCACGCTCTGAATTGGCCAATGAAGTAAAAATCAGAGGATCGGTTTGGGACTCCTGGCTTGATCAGGTTCTCTAGAACTCCAGACCTGATGCTCAGGACCATCTCTAAGTCACCACTGTTAAGCAGAAACCTTGGGGAAGGCACTGGTGCTGGCCAGCATTGCCCAAGCCGGCTACTCTCCCTCATCTCAGCCAGGCCCGTCCATCCCCCATGATCCTGGGGACCCAGAGGATGGAAATATTGAGCTCAGCACAGAGTTTCCTTTTTCACCCGGTTCCCAAACCTTTGCAAACCCCTTTCCTCTTGTCAGAGGCCTCTCCATTCTAGAGACAAAGGGAAAGATCTGAAGAGAGGAACGGTGTCTGTTACTGAATCCTCTGCTTAGGCAAGAAGTGACAAAAATGAAAGTGATTCCAGTCCCAGTAAATCTGAGAAACTGAGGCTGAGCTTTCACCTTGTCTCCTTACTCCTTGTCTCTTCTTGACTCTTGAATCCATTGCTTGGTTTGTTGAATTTGTCTGAATTGTGGATCTTTGCTTCACTTATCCGATTTTCAGAACCAGTGTAGAGGAAGACTGAGGGAAACCACAATGGCGAGCAACTGTCCTCCAAAGGTCCCTGTAACAAAGGAAATGTCGACAAGGGAGTGGTGCATTCTGGACCCACTAATCACACAAGGCAGGCTGGATTTTTCTTCTTCCTAAGCTCGGTACTTCACTCTTGGTGACAGGGGAGAGGGAGGAATTGGCCCAATTGTGGTCGCTTACACAGATATATTGAGGTCCAGACAAAACAGGTTGTAGTGGGAAGATTTCCAGATGCCCAGTCAAAAGATGTGTGTTCAAATCCTGACAGTTACTTTCAACTCCTATTATCTTGGTTTAGTAATTTACATTTTTTGCTTCTTACTATTGATTTGTAAAAAATGAAGCAGTAGAACTACATTATTCCCAAGCTATTTTTCTGAAAGTCTCAGGATTATCCTGTGGTACTTCAACCCCCAGCATCCTCTCTTAGATTTTTACCAGAGTCTTTTTTCCCAGAATTAGTAAAGGACTAATCTAGGCTAATGAAAGGCACCTGTTAGATTGGGGGGTTTTGTTTGGTGTGTGTGTGTGTGTGTGTGTGTGTGTGTGTGTGTGTGTGTGTATGGTTTGTTGTTGTTGTTCTCTAACAGTATCCTCCAATAGGTGGGCAGAATGGCTCCTGAAGACCAGCACCTAAGGCTCTGTGTCATTCCCTATGTCTACATCTGCTTAATTGGTGAACCGGGTGAAGACCAGGGGTCCTTGAATCTGGGGTTAAGTGACTTCCTCCTGACATATAACAATAATTCACAACTCATTTTTATATGTAAAAATTCATCATATATTCTTCCTCCTCCAACACACAAATTCATGAAAATGCATTAAACACTCTTCTTTTGTTCACAAGTAGAGTCAGAAGAAGTTAAGTGCACCGTTCTAGTCTAGGACAAAGAAGGGCTATTTTAACAATATTGAACTGTTCATATTTGAATGGCAAAAATTTCTCCTCTCCATGTCATTATATATATATATATATATATATATATATATATATATATAACATATATTTTAGTATATGTGTAATGAAAGACCAAATTGTTGGATAGACAGACACGTATAGAAGGGGCTCCACTTCGCCACTTGGGGAAGATGAAGAGGGAAATCATAGCTTCCATTTCTTGCCTGTAGCACACCAACTCCTAGTCCTGACTCTAGATGGCACCTTTATTTGGTTTGTTTTTACTTAATTTATTTTTGCTGTTACATTGAGTTTTGAGTTGTCTCCTTTCCTCCTTCCCAATCTCACATTAGAGAAGGCCAACATTTTACATATGTATGTGTATAGACAAATACATACACACATATTATCTATACACACAGAGAGAGACATGGATGGATGGATGGATGATAGATAGATAAAAACACAATGCATATTTCTATTTCTCTGGAGATGGATAGCATTTTTCTTCATAGATCCTTCGCAGTTGATTTGAATGTCCATAATACTCAGAACATTCACAGTGACAATTTAAGTAATATTGCTGTTACTGTGACCAACGTTTCACTCTGTAGATAAGATATTTCTTCAAAAAACACTTTTCCTCGCTCTTCCAAGGTCCTGCCCCAGCAACCGAGGAAAAGCTCAGAGCCCCGAAGAGAAAGGAATGGCTGGGGAGACGCGGGGTAGGGGTGAAAAAACAGCTGCTGCCAGGTCAGCTTTTAGCCCCGCCCAGGACGTGTACAGTCTGGTTTTCTTAGCTCAGAAGTCAGACCGACAATCTCAACAATTAGCTTAGAAAGTGAGATCAGGTGGCTAGGAAGGAAAAGTGTCCGATTGCCTGAGTCACTTGTATTGAGCTTTTTGAGGACATCCGTGTTCGGATCTGAGCCTCTGGCTGCTCTAGGTTGGATGCCCGGGGTCCAAGCTCAGTCAAAGTGGCAAGGATAATTGCCAGGAAGGAACTGGGCGAGGGAAATCTATACCTTTCTCCCAGGGGGCAGGTGGATGGTGTGAATTACAAAACGTCCGTGACGTCCAGTTTCCAACATACAGGGGCAAGATACCGGAGGTAATGTGGGTCCCACCGTTCTGGGGAAAGACAGAATGGTCCAGAGGAGAGGGAGCAAGCCTCTGAATGGGGAAGGTCTGGGTTCAAGAGATACACTTAATAGGTATGTAACTCCAGGCAAATTATTTTCCCTCACTGTGGCTCCCAAGCAAGTCTCTGAGAATAGGAACTGCTGAAGCAGCACAAAACTCCGCTAAACCTTCATCCCCCTAAAACTCGTTCTGCAGCTTTATGCACATTGAAATTGGTCCCGCAATTGCTCTGTGGGTGGATGCGGGTTAGTACCAACATTCACACACAATCAGCAGATATCTCTGAGTCTTGGGTGAAGGAAAAATCGAGGATCCGAGACCTCTAGGGAGTTTTTCGTATATTTGAGCCTTCCTCCAGGCTGGGAGTCTCTTTTCCAACTGAAGCTCAGAGGGCTTAGTTGAAGAGCCGGGACAATTACTCCGAAGCAAAGGCGTCTTGGAACTCGGAGCCGCCCGACTCCGTAGTCGACTCCTTACCATCTTAGGGCTGGCTGATCCAGCCTGACTTGGAAAATCCCAGGCGCCTGCTGCATGGCGGTCTCCTGAGGGAAGGGGTGGCTGAGGACCGGGCTCCCCCTGGCCCCCGGGAGAGAGGATAAAAGCGTTTTTGGAGGAAGCCTAAAGGTCTTGCTAGCAAGGCGGGCACCACGGAGACTCGGCCGGAGCCGGAGCCCACACGAATTAAATCAGTTCCACAGACTTTAAGCGCCCACTATGGGCAAAACCCAGCGCTGGAGTCAGATGGGGGGAGGAGCGCAGGAGAGGGAGACGCAGAAAATCCAACAGAAAGCAAGGGATCTCCTTCCAGAGGGGCAACTCTCCCAAGCTGTAAATCCCAGACCAGCCAATCTTTCCCGCCTGTTTACCTCCTTTTCTTAAACTCTCTTATTAGGAGACGGAGCAATACAAAGGGAGGACTGGCCCCCAGAGTCACCGGAAACTCGAGAAGCTGTTTGGTGGATGGGTTACAGCTCTGGAATCAGAATTAGCAAGATATGAGTGCGAATTTTCCTTCAAGTCCTTAGTTTACTGTATGACCACGGAAAAATGACTTTATCTCCCCAAATTTCAAATTCCTTCTCTTGTATAATGACCTCTCGCTTCCCTTCTGGCTTTAAATCCACCATCTTAGAGCGAGCTGGATTCTAGTTGTGACCCTTAACCACACCACTATGAGGAACAGGTAACAAGTAACTCGGTATCATTAATCTCGTTTTGCTTGCTTATCTGGGATACTCCAATTAGATCCACGATTCTAGACAGACAGGGTGATCCTCAACAAATTGAAGGAGTGAAAAAGAAATTATGTGGATAGGGGAAGAGTTCATGAGCAGCAAGTGATAGACAGCGAGAATCCTTAAAGTTAAAATGATCAGTTTTGATTATCTAAAAAAAAAAAAAATATATATATATATATATATATATATATATAGCAATTGAAATTGAAGGGGGATCAAATAACTGGAAAAGTCTTTGGAGTTAATTGATTAATGTCTCATATCTAAAATATATAAGAAATTGATTTCAATTTATAAGACTAAGAGACGTTCCCCCCAACAGACAAATAATCAAAGGATATGAAAAGGGAAGTGGGAGAGAAAGAGAATTCCGATCTGGAAATAAAATTGAATTTTAAAAAAGGATACAGTTTTCAAAGAAAGAAATTCAAGCTATCAACAGCCATAAAAAATGCCCCAAATCCCTCATGATCAGAAAAATGCAAGTTAAAGCTGCTCTCAGGTTTCACCTTACACCCATCAGATTTGTTTACAAAAGATGAAAATAAAAAGTGTGGAGAAGCTGAAGGAAAATAAGCACACCTGTGCACTGTTGGTAAAACTGAATTGGCCCAACCATCCTGGAAAGCAATTTGGAATTATAGCTATACTCTTTGATCCATCCATACCATTCCTAAATCTGATCCATTCTCACAAAAGAGAAAGGGGGAGGACAGAGAAAAAGAGCTCTATGAAATATATATGTATGTATATTTTTTTCTTTTCGTGGTAGGCAAAATTAGGGGCACCCATCAAGAATAGCTGGCCAAACTATTTTACTGATGTAAAAGAAAAGTATTATGCCATAAGAAATAGTTTCAGAGTAAACTGGAAAGATTTTTATAAATGAATACATAGCAAAATGAACAAATTCATACAAAGAAAACATTCGACAACATTATAGGGGAAAAAACAGCTTGAAAAAACTTTATAACTCTGATCAATTCACTGAGAAACCACCCATCTCCTAGCAGAAATGAGATACTTAAAATGCAGATTAAGACATAAATTTTCAGACATGACCAATGTGGGAATTTGTTTTGCTGGACTGTGCATATTTGTTATGAGGCTTTTATTCTTTTTCATTACTCAATTAGAGAAACAATTAAAGGAATAATAAATGTTTTTAGTGAAAGCATTAATGTCAAAATCCTCTAATCTAAAGAACTTCTCCCTTTGTTTTTTCCCAGAGCTCCCTTTCCTTCTCTTTTCCCCAGCCCCACTTCAGGATACACACATGCACACACACACACACACACACACACACACTTTCAAGAAAAGAATAAATATCACTTAATAAATAAATAAACAATTGCCTAGCTGTGCTGACAATACACTGAACATCTCTTGAGCTTTAATTTCTTTATCTGCAAAATAAGGAATTCAGATTAAGAGGCTTCTAAGATCATGTCCAGCCCTTAAGTTCTGATCCTCTGAACTCCCTTGTCAGATTTGCTGAAAATAATTCTCTCAGCCTAATCTTCAACATCATCTCTTTTCCCCAGAGGACCTTTCCTACAGCCTCCATGATCTTGTGTCCCAGCCAACTCCCTGGCTAGTGACTGGGAAAAATGAAATAAAAAGCTTTTCTTCTTTGTGAGGAAGAGGGCACACAGCATTACAAAAGATAGTGGATTAGGACAGCCAACTTGAAAACTCAAACCCAGATGGGAGATGAGATAGTAAAGTGACAAAAAAGCTGGATCTGCAGTCCAGAGAGCCTTGGGTTCAAATTTTAACATTAGCATGGATTATCTGTGTAATCTTGGAAAAGATGCTTCCCCAGTCTGAGTGCTGGTTTCCTCTATCATAAAATGAGCTGGTTGGACAAAAAGGTCTCTAAGGTTTTGTTTTGTTTTGTTTCGTTTTTCAAATTTAAAAACATGTGATTTTAAAACAGCATCCTAGCTCAATGGAGAAAATAAATCTCCCCCCACCCCACATTGGGACCTTTTACCCAAAATCCTTTTCCAATTTGGGATAGAAACCTGAAACATCTGTATAACTGATATGAATTCATTTTATTCCATTGTTTGAAACATTTGACTATTTGCCCCAATTTTCAGGCCTAATTTTTCCAATGAAAGAAGACTTAGCTCAAGGGTGATGGAGACCAAAAGTTTCACCTGGGCATTCCAAATAGACACATCCTAGTTATTCTTTCCCCAAAATTTTGAAGACCCCCCCCCACTGCCTTGACATTTTGATAAGTTCATAGATATCATCTAGGTTCCACTAGAAAAACCAAGAGGGGAGAGTACTTGGGAATACACTAAATGAACACGGCACTCAGTATTTGACCCCAGAGTCTTCCCATTCCACTTTGGCAATAGGCTTATTGAAAATTATTGAAAAAGGTTTATCTAGTCCAAATCCTAGTTTTAAGGGCGAAGAAACTGAAAGCCAATGAGAATTAGAATTGGAGGAGACCTGGGCTTCATCTAGCTAAATTTTTGTTGTTCCAGGCGTATCTATCAAGACTGTTAACAAATGATTTTTCTCCAAGCTAATTTTACATTTCTTTCTCACCCCGTTCTACCCTTTTTACCCTAAATGTCCATTTTAGCGACCGATGAAACCACGAACATATCTACTGAGCCTCAGAAAGTCCCTGACCCGTGTGTGTGTAGGTTAGGGAGATTTTGGCTCTGGTCACATCACTCATTAGAAAATCTGCACTAATATTTTTTGAGAAGAAACAAAACTGTAGGTTAGCGATTTTTCACGTGTATGTTTCTTGTCTAATATAGCAGAGAAAGATGCGAGATGGGGCTCATCAGGGTGACTTCGCCCCCTCAATTTCCGTGTTATCAAATAACCAGTAGAGGGAATAAAGTGAATGACCGAAACTAAAGATCATTATCACAAAGGTAGAAGTTAGAAAGAGCTCCCAGAGAGGAAACGGATCGGGCTCCGAGAAGTCACTGGCATTCATTTCTTGGTAGCCTCGTTTTTCAGAAGAGGAAACTGAGCCCCAGAGAGGTTGTGACAGATGGAGTGGAAGAGACAGGATTCCAACCCAGTCCCCCTGACTTCTAGTCTACTTCTCTTCCCATTTAACAGCAAGTAGCCTCTCTCCTCCGAAAGCGCTTTTCCCTTTCTGCCTCTTTTTCCTGAACTCAACTAACCCCCTGCCCGAACCTGATTTGCTCCAAATCATTCGGATTTTCAGTGGAAAAGCTGAGATTCGAACCCACAGCCCTCGAGCTTAGATTCAGCGCTAAAAGGGCTCTCTGCCTGGGTTGCTCCGGCGGGAGAAGGGCGCAGAAAAGGAGGCAAAGCCGGGAGGCTGGAATCCCAGTGCTCTGAGCCGGGCCCCGAGTGGGACCTGGGATGCCCCCCGACCCTGGGCTCCAGCTCAGCCAGTCCGGGCCGGTCTCCTCCTTCCCCGCGCGCCGCGCAGCTCTTGCCGGTGCTTCCGGCCGCCCGTCAGCAGCATCCCTGCCTGCATCCTTGTCCGCATCCCCGCCTCCCCGCATCCCCCTCCCTCCCTCTCTCCTAGAGGCGGCGGCGGCGGCGAGGACAAAGGCCGGCGGCTCCCAAACTGCTGTGTTCTTGCGCCCCCCACTGCCAGAGGCCCGCGATGGGCGCCGCGACGCCAGGTCCAGCAGTCCTCGGGCCTGCCCGCCTCCTGCTCCTGCCCCTCCGGCCGGTCTCTAGGCCGTCCATCTCCCCCGGCGTCTCCCCTTTGCCTCGGGGGCCATAGAGTCCAGAAAAACTTCTCAGCTTCATCTCGTGATCTTCGAGGGGAGCTGAAGCTCCCAACATGCCTGGCGGCCGGGGGGGAAGCAGGCAGTGCGTGTTGAGACCAGGCCGGCAGGCCCAAGGGTCCTTGTTCAGTCCCTGCTGCTCCTTCTTGGAAGAGGGATCTGGTAAGAAGGCTACTCCAGTGCTGAAAATGATGGGGTGAGGACTAGGGTGCCCGAGGCCGGTGGGAGCTGGAAGGACTGCGTGAAGATGGAAGCTGAGGGGTCCAGAGGCTTGAGGCAGGTGGAACTGGAAGGACTGGGACCTAAGGGAGGACGGGAGCTGGAGGGAGTGACTAGGGCATGGGAACAACTCACAAAGCTGAGAGCTCCCGTGTGCCAGAATCTGATTGGAACTAGAGTGTACCAGTGTTGCTCTGAATTCTGAGGGTCCAAGATCAACTGTCTAGAAGAATATAGTAGCCCTGAGCATCCCATTCACTTTCCTTGAAGGAAATCCCAGCGGTTTACCTTCCTTCCCTACCATATTCCCTTTTCCAACTGCAAGTGAGATGAACCCAGCTAAAACATTTTCCCCAACTTTTCTTTTTCCAAGTTTAATATTCATGCTGGTTACTGTGAACCTAAAGCTGGCCTCCCTTGGTTTCTGGGGAGAGAAGGCTAAAAAATACACCCAGCCTAGCTCTGGGCTCCTGCAGGTGGAACAGAAGCTCAAGGGGCAATGTTAGCCTGGACAGTACCTGCACCTCCACTGAAAGTTCATTTCAAAAGAATAACACGTTGTTGGGGGGTGAAGGGAGGATAAGAGAGGAGAGAAACCTATGTCTTTTCTTTTTTTGTATCTATCCAAATTCTAAAACCTTCCAATTTTCCATATTGTGAATCTTAGATTTTTATAAGTATCTGAGCTTCCACCTCTGTGGTCTGTCCTATTTGTAATCCTCTAGATTCCAGCCACAGTCTAGCTCTGTGACCAGAATCCCTTAAGAAATGCTTGCTCACTGATTGCCTTCTTACTCAGAACCCAGCCCTTCCTAGACTGCACTAGGCTGCACCAGTTTGTTTTATGATCTAGCTCAACTTAGCAGTCCGCCTCTAGTCTGGCTTGTGTACATAGAGAATCGTACTCCTAGCCCACCATCACCTCCAAGGGCTTATGAACTGTTCACCCTTCTGGTCAGTGCCTTTCATCCCTGCCTAGGAATGATACTGAAAGGGTAAGACAGAGCAGCTGTTGGGAAACCACGGCCAAGTTTATTTTTGACATCTTTTCTCAGCCTTCAGTGCTGATGGCTGAGGCCTTCCAGCCAAAAGGTCATAGCCTAAGAGGTTTTTTCCAAACCTCTCTGTGTAGGAGAAAAAGAAATTCATTCTGAGCTCTGAAGGACCATGAGTTCTCAGGTTGTCCAAGCCCAGGAGTGAATGAAACAAGCAAAAGGACTTTTTATTTATTTTTTTTTAGTTAGGGAGAATCGAAAAAGATGATGACAAAAGGGGAATCCATTGGAAAGATGGTGGCCTGAGCCAATTTGCTTCTAAAATAAAATTGAGGACCCATGAGCGACATGTCCTTGGCCCAGGGCAAGCCTTTCTCCCAGGTTTAGACCCTCACTTAGACAGAAGAAAAAGAGCAAAGTTGTTAAGTGCACCCTTTTAGGGACAAGATAGAAAAGGCCAGAAGTGAAAGAGCTACTCGGAGCAAAAAGGACCATGGAGATGTATAAACATTCAAGTTTGGGAGCTAGGTTGTCCTTGGGTCCTTGGGAGATACACCTTTGTATAACTGGCCTTAAAGCTAGAAAGATTTGCTTTCAAGCCGTCCCTCTGATCCCCCTGGCTGTGTGATCCTCCCAGTGTGCTGGGCACCTCTCTAAGGTTATAAATTTCAGACATAATGATAACTTGCATTGGCAGAGTCTCCTACCCTGAGACTTCCCTATGTCCATAAAATCACGGGTCCAGTTCCTTTGCCTTCTCCTATTAAGTTTCTTTGAAAGAGCCTTGGATTTTTTTCAAACTCTTGGATTACAATTTAAGAACTTGTTGCTCCATTATTTATTTCAACTCTATAAGACCATTTGTTTCAACATCTCTTCGATTACATTAGCTTGACTGACCTCACAAGAGGGCTTCAGAGAGGGAAGCTATTTGGCATTTCACTGAATTACCATTAGATAAACATAGATTAGATAGAATATACCAGCAATACTTTTGAGAGGGATGGGAAGATGTTTGGAGGGAGGCCCTAGTTTCCTGAAAGAGTTAACTTGACCTTCAAAAAATAATTGACTTGTCGATCCTTCAGAGAAATGTATCAATATCTCTTCAGAACATCTTTTCCCTAGAGATTCATAGGATTCCTCATAAGTCAGTGCCTGGAAAGACTGACTTCTTTCATTTGGTTCTTCATTTCCCTCTTTTTTTCTCTTCTCCTGCATTTTATCATTATAAGGAAGATTGTATTTAACAACCTGACTAATGATCACTTGCATTTCTCCTTTTCAAAGGGCTTTTACATTTATTATCTTCTTTGAATCCCCACAACAGCCCTAAGAGGTAAGTAGAAAAGGTGTTTTTATTATAATTTCCATTTTAAAGATAGGTAATATGAGGTCCAATGACACTCTCAGGTCCCCAAGATTATGAGTGGCAAAGCAGAGACTAAGACCTTGGCTTTCCTATAATTTGCACCATCCACATGCACCCTGACACCACACTGGTACCCTATACAAAGTGAGTTCACTATCCTATCCCAACCAAAAAAGAATCCCAAGCAGCCCCATAGATACAGAAGTACCAAGAGACACCTGTGCAATGTACCAATATTTAAAAGCTGAAGAAAGAGAATGAAGGGGAGTGGAGATACTAATGTATAGGATGCTGCCCCTGAAGTCAGGATGGAGATTGTAAAGTCTTCCTCTGACACTTCCTAGCTAGCAAGCCATGGACAACTCACCTGATCTCTCAGAATTTCACACAACCCTCTAAGATCATGTTATAAATGAGTCCCAGTCTCTCCAGGTGGAAGGAGATCCTCTGTCAATAAAATCTCAAGTCCCTAATATGTCACATTAATTATTTTAATAAGAAAAGAAATACAAACTAAAGTACAAGACAAGTAATTTTTAAATGGAAATTTTCAAAATGGGTTCTTATAAATCCATTAGAGGTTGGTTTTTATAATTATTCTGGATTTAATATTCTGGAATTCTTAGAAAGCTTACAATCACACGATTCAGAGAGGAGGGAAACTATACTTCTAAGCACAAAGACTGCCAAAGGAACAACAAGGCAGGGTTCAACTCAACTTTTATTTAAGGCTCCCCAGAAATGATCCACATTAGGCCTGGAGGCTTTCAGGAGAGGAACTAGGCTAGACATCATTTTCCACCCAGACAGAAATCCTCAAGAAAGGGTTTCTCCCTTTTCCTACCTCCTGGCAGGCAGGCTGACCCAAAGAATTGCCCATAACTATTCTTCCTGAATCCACTGGCATTCCTCGTTCAGAGTACTGACTAACCTATACCCTATTTTCCCTTTGGATTCAGAACTAGGACAGCACGGTGACTTAACTCAGAGCCAGCCTGAATCTTCCAACACGTGGCCCCAGTCTGGTGCCTTGTGGAAAAAGGGCATGGGATGCATAGACCTCTGGGAAGATGAAGAATGATTTTCATATCTAGGAGGAGAAGTGAGTTTATGGCTAGATCCTGGTTCTGCAAACCACCCCTGAAATATCAGATAATATTTCTGATCCTTATTATATCCCTCCTGTTTTTAGACATAAATTCTGTAGCCCTCTGTCCAATCCTATCCAATCCAACAATGCTCACGTGTTCATTATGTGCCAGGCTACATGCTAGGTATACAATGAAGAAAAAAATAGCATTGCTTATTTTCAAAGAAATTGAATTCTGTTTTTGGCAAGGAGAAACTGAAGAAATACACCATGTAAGCAGATAAACAGATACATAATTTTTTGAGGACTTCAGTATCAATTGTACTAAATTGAGGGAATCCCATGGGACAAGTGGAGGTCCATGTGCTGAGTTCTGAAGGAAGTTAGAGATTTAAAGGAATGGAGGTGAGGAAGCCGTGCCTTCCAAGAATGGGAGACAATCCATGAATGGAGGCAGGAGGGGAAGTGTCGAGTTCAGGGAACATGAAGTTTGCTCAGTTTAGCTGAAAGAGGAAGCAATGTAGGAAGAGGAGCAATGAGGAAGAAATCTGGAATGGTGTTAAATTTCTGGTGGATGAGAGAGGTCTGTGGCTTTGGTTAGGACTGGGTGAGAAAAAATGAAAAGAATAGTCAAGAAATGATTAGATGGAGAACTGCAACAAAGCTTGACCTTGAGCTGCCTAATCGTAGGTTAAAGATAACTGTTGATATTATATGACATGCAAACACATTTGTGGTCTTCCTAACGATAAGATACATGTACATGTAGACCATAACTCACAGTATTATAGAATGAAAGGTTCCTGAGGGCAGGAACAATGTAGTTTCTCCAGGCCCTAGCCTAGTGCCTGGCACAAAATGTTTGATAATGATCTATTGAATGAATAAATTACCTCTACAGCACTTTTGTCAGGGTAACACAAAGATTTTTATCTTCATTTTTCAGATGAATAAGGAAGGAAGTAGTTATTAAATTCCTAAAATGCGCCAGGCACTGTGCTAAGTAAGCTCCTTATACTTTAATTTTCACAACAATCCTGCGCAGCAAGTAGTACTATTTCTGTCCATGTTTTTCAGTTGAGGAAACTGAAGCGATTAAGGTTTAAGTGACTTGACCAGGATGACACAGCTAAGAAGTGTCTGAGGTCAAAACTGAATTCAAGTCTTGGGGATTCCAGGCCAGTGTTCTCTCCACTTTCAGACCTAGCTGCCTCTGAATGAGGACACTGAAACCCACTAGAGGTAAGGATCAGAGACAGGATTTGAACTTAGATCTCTTCTATCTCAAACTCAGAAGTCATTTTGCTATATTAGCTTCTTCTAATGGTGGCTTTCCATAACCTTCCTTGTAGTCCATTGAAGAACCCATTGAACTAGGGGAATGATGCAAAGGGATAGGGAAAGTAGGTTAGTACTAAAGTCAGCCTTATCGACACAAGGAGATTAGAGAAAACCTTGGGAAGTCCCTCATTACCCAAATACCTATTTTAATTCTACCAGGACAGTTGCATCCCTTGGAACATCCTATTAGAATTCAAATACCCCAAGAAAAGTAACACCTTTATGGCTCACATTTTACAATAAGAAAGAGGCTCATATTTGTTCAATGATGATAATAATAATAGCTAGCATTTATACAGTACATTAAGATGTGCAACCACTTTAAAAATATTATCTCATTTTTCCCCTCACAACAACCCATGGGAGATATTATGTCCATTTTTGCTGATGAAGAAACTGAGGGAAAAAGAGGTTATAGGACTTGCCCAGGATTGTACAGCTATTAAGAGTCTGAGGTTGATTAGGACTCATGGCTTCCCAACTCTACATCTAGTATGCTATCTACTGAAGTACCTAGCTCAAGGTCACCCCTTAAAATCAGGATTCTGATCCAGATCATGATCATAGATTTGAAGCCGGAAAGGACAGTAGTTATCTGCTGAACTTGAAGTAAAGATTTAGGTTTAAGTATTGTCTTTCAGCCTTGTTAACTATATGATCCTGAACATGATCTAGGCCTCAGTTTTCCCATCTGGAAAAATACTTCTTATTGTGAGGACCAAGAAAGATAGACTATATAAGCCACTTAGAAAACTAATCTATGGTCACACTGGTGGCCATAGGCTGAATTGGGATTAAAACTCAGGTCCCCAATTTCAAATTCAAAGCTCTTTTTCAATAAAATATGCTACATCTTCTTGCTTCTTCAGGTCCTTGTAGTTAAAAAAAACCCTCCCCCCAAAACACAAGAAAACACTTACCATATTCAATCCATTGGCTCCTCATGCCACAGAATAATAAGCTCATATATACATAGAATGTTAAGGCTCTGCAAATATTCTTATGCCCATTTGACACTGATGCTAGGGGGATTGTTTCCTTTCAAAGAAATTGAATTCTGTTTTTGGCAGAGGGATTGAAGAAATATACCATGTAAGGAGATAAACAAATACATAATTTTTGAGGACAACTTCAGTATTAATTGTACTAACATGGGAAAGGTATCCCATGGGACGAGTGGAGGCCCATATGCTGAGTTTTGATACCATCAGAAAGATGAAATTGGAACCCAGGTCTCCGCATTCACAATTCAGTATCCCTTCTGCAGGCTCTGCTGCCTCTTCTGGAAATGCTCAGGAAAGCCAAGAGTTTCCATTTCAACAAAGTATATAAAAGAGAACCCTGGGATATGTCCATTTCCTGAGTCTTTCAGGGTGGTGCTGCGTCTGTGTGTGTATATATACCATTTTTTCCATTGACAAATTATCCAGTATCTTCATAGAGCTCCAGGCTGTAGTAAATCTTTAGCTTCCTTTCCTCACAGGCAACCAGAGGAAGGAGCTTGTAAGCATTTACTCCAGGTTTTTGCATGTAAGAAATTCAAGGATATTTTTTGCTCTCTTGAGATAGACAATGAGCCAAATGTCTCCCTTTACTGGAGAGCTTCAGGCAGAGGCTAGACTGCTCCTTCTCTGATATGGTGTAGAAGGGATGCTTTTCAGGTTTAGGTTTACCTAGATGGTCACTGAATCTGTGAGACACAAGAGGATGGTGGAAATAATGAGTGATTAATTTCCCTAAGAACCAGATGAGTGGAATCAAAAGTTTCTGATAGGCTTAGTCAGAAAGCTAGCCAATGATTTTAATCTGGACTTCATTTCCTATGTGACCAAGTGAGACATTAAATCTCTGAGCCTTCATAAATGGGGGAGGATGATCATCCTTGGGTAAATGATAGCCCCTTCTCTTTTGTGTCCTAATTACACCCCCTTCCCAGAACACAGGGCTGCAATTGTTCATTTAATAGCATTCATTGGAAATAGAAAATATAGAAAAGAGTTCTAGAGGATGCAGTCTAGATGGAAACTCCAGATGGTATATTCCCATATGTATCTAAAAGTCATTTCTCCCCATTTGGAATGAGAGAAACCCTATCGACTTGAGCATGCTGGGTCATTCTTGGGTGGCAAATCGCAATGATCCAAGTATGAATTCACCTCAGAAATTATTTTTATCCCACCTAAGCCAATTACTGTCTCTCACAGTCTAGCACAACTTCTTGCCAAGTTTCCCCAAGCTAACTTTATAATCAAGGAGCCTGTGGTAGAAATGATTGGGGACCCGAATGTATTATTCTGACTCATAACATCACTGATTTAGGGCTGGAAAGGCCCTCTGAGGAAGTCAAGTCCAACCTTCCCATTTTACCAATAAAGAATCTCGGGCTCTGAGAGGTGATCTGATACACTCATTGTCACACAGATAATAAATGGCAGAAATGAGAGCTAAGGAACATGTGTGTGTGTGTGTGTGTGTGTGTGTGCGCGCACCATTAGGCTGGAAACTCCTTAATATGAGGGAGCCTTTTTCTTTTCTTTTTATCCCCAGTGTTTAAAATGGTGCCTGACATATTACTTAATTGATGTTTACTGACTGACTGACTATGACATTTCAGAAATACATTAGAGTTGATGCTAACAAGTGGTGACTGAATGGTGTGATAGACTGAGAATCAGGGGACTTGGGTTCTACACCTAGCTGCCCCGAGGCTCTCCTTTCTAACCTGTGCTTTCTTCATCTGTTAAATAGGTATAAATGTACCTGGAAAACTTGTGTCAAGGATTGTTGGGAGGTTCAAATGAGAGAACCTATGTAGGGTTCTCTGCACCCATTAAAGAGTTATACAGGAAGAAATGACCAACAGGATAATTTCAGAAAGGCCTGGAGAGACTTACACGAACTGATGCTGAGTGAAATGAGCAGGACCAGGAGATCATTCTATACTTCAACAACAATACTATATGATGACCAGTTCTGATGGACCAGGCCATCCTCAGCAACGAGATCAACCAAATCATTTCCAATGGAGCAGTAATGAACTGAACCAGCTATGCCCAGAAAAAGAACTCTGGGAGATGACTAAAAACCATTACATTGAATTCCCAATCCCTATATTTATGCCCACTTGCATTTTTTATTTCCTTCACAAGCTAATTGTACAATATTTCAGAGTCTGATTCTTTTTGTACAGCAAAATAACGTTTTGGTCATGTATACTTATTGTGTATCTAATTTATATTTTAATATATTTAACATCTACTGGTCATCCTGCCATCTAGGGGAGGGGGTGGGGGGGTAAGAGGTAAAAAATTGGAACAAGAGGTTTGGCAATTGTTAATGCTGTAAAGTTACCCATGCATATATCCTGTAAATAAAAGGCTATTAAAAAAAGAGTTATACAGGATTATCATATTCACTCTGGAAGATAGGGATCAAAGTCTGGCAGTTGCCCCACTCTTACATGATGGTGACTCGGACAATTATATTTTTCATAGAATTTCCATTTTCAAGCTAGGAATGAGAAGAGGCAGAGGATGAGAGCTTTGTTTCTGTTTCTTGGTCCTACTGAGCCTGGGATTTCACTGTTACAGTGAATTCCCTTGTAAGGAAGATGCAGATCAGTCCCTGCTGTGCTGACCAGGGTCATACAACCAGACAATATTGGAAGAGGAATTGAGTAAAGTTCTTCCGGACTCTTCTCTTTCCATTGTGCTACTCTTCTTATGGTTGTTTTGGTGATAATAATGATCACGATGATAACATATATAACATTTATATAGCATTTACATATCAGACATATGTTAAGCACTTTACAATTATGTTTTTGATTATGTATTTCATACTCACAGAAACCCTGAGAGGCAAATGCTATGATCAACCCCATTTCATAGGTGAGAAAACTGAGACAAATAAAGGTTAAGTGACTTGCCTGAGATTATACGGTTATGAGGTCACATTTGAACTCAGGTCTTCATAATTGCAGCCCCATTACACAGTGGCACCACCTAGCTGCCTTAAAAATAACCTTAATTGAAAAATTGGAACAAGAGGTTTGGCAATTGTTAATGCTGTAAAGTTACCCATGTATATATCCTGTAAATAAAAGGCTATTAAATAAAAAAAACAAAAAAACAAAAAAAATAAGGAATTGTGAAAGTAAAAAAAAAAAAATAACCTTAATTAGTTTGGGCAATGACATGCACAGTTGGCCCAGGAAACTTGGTCATTAAGCTCCATGTCCAGAATCTGTTATGGAGATTACAAATCCTTTGAGACCAATTCCCCGTCCTTAGACCAACTCCAAGAATTGAACTTGGACTCATCAGAACGGAAAGTTTGCAAATAGGAGCTTAAGACTCTTCTGAAGGGAAGAGATTTGGGGTTGGAATGCTCCATCTGCAGCCCTAAATTTCCCCATGATCAATCTCTGTGCATTCCCGCCTTAGCCAAGCATCTTTCCAGTTTTGTGTGTTCCAGATCCTCAGCATCTGCAAAGCAGACGGAGGCACTTTCATCCGAGCCCTTTGGCTGAATGAAGTCAAACCCCTCAGACTGTTTTTTGCAGCTTGGAATCACTCCTGGCAGGGAGGGAGGGTGGTTTGGGAATCAGAAGGCTTGGGATGAAAACCTAGTTCTGACCTGGTGAATCTTTTGCTTCCCCAAAGCTTCAGTTTCCTACTCTGTGAGATGTCGATGTTCCCTTCCAGTGCTAAACTCAGATCGAGGCCAAATTCTGGAGTGGGACAGGAAAAGTGCTGTGGGTCTGCACTGTGGATGATGTGGAGCACTCTGAGCTCCTGGAGGAGAGAAGAGGAAGAAGAAGAGAAGGAAAGGCTGTTTGGAAGAGAGAGATGGATGAAGGAATCAGAAGAGGGGGGAACACACAAATGTATATATATGTGTGTGTGTGTGTATGTGTGTGTGTACTTGCACATGTGCGCGTGCGCGCATGCACACACACACACACACACACACACACCTCTCAACTGTTGTTGAAATTTTCAGCAGGAACACAGAAGTATGATAGGCAGGTTTTCATAGCTCCCCATGGCACTATCACCATACTGGTTCAGGGTTTCCCTGAAACTTGCCTAGGTGAGCAATTGCTTTCCCATACATCCATTCTCAGGAAAGTGTGTCTGGGACATCGGTGGCTCTGGCTCAGAGATGTAAGGGCAAGAACTCAAAAACAGCTGAGATTTGGGCAGTAGGGTAGGGATTTGGACACTGGGAAGGGAAACTGAGGTAGTGATACCTCTCTGAAGCAAAAGCAAGTCAGAGGGTCTCTGGCCATAATAATCTCTGTTTTTCTCTCTCTCCCCTCCCCCCGGCTCTGTCCCTCTTCCCCTTTCCTTCCTTCTCCCCCCTCCCACCCCATTTCTGTCAGAGAGAGATACAAAGAGAAAGTCATGAAAATCAGTTAGGTAAATACCAGGCCTTTAGGTGCTCAGGCCATTCCTGGTGTGACAATTTCTCCAAGTGCAACTGAACTTCACAGACAAGCCAGCCATTAAGCCCAGAGGGATGGGGATGAGAGAAAGATGTCAGGGATCCCAATGCCCAGTCCTGTCCTGCCCCCATCAGTCTTCCCAGAGCTTGGCCAAAGGTGGAAGTTAAGAGCAGAGAAGAGCAGAGAGCCAAAGACTCTGGAGCAAATTAAATCTGAAAGAAGAAAGCAGCTCATTTCTACTGCAAGAAAATTGAACCCTCATCTAAAGCAGAAGTTTCCTCTATTAGCAATCTCTGGTAGTCCCTCCTAAAAATGAATTTTTCCATGTGCCAGAAAAAAACAAGGGAAACCCAGCCTAAAGGAGAGTTTAAAATGCAATTCCCCAAATGTTACCCAAGATAATAATAATGTCTAACATTCTCATAACACCTTAAGGCTTAGGAAGTGCTTTATCTAAATTCTCGTGAATTCCTTGCAATAGCCCTGGGAGTTTTGTGATACAAATATATTTATGTTACAGATAAAGAAACTGAGGTTTAGAGGTTAAGTGACTAACCAAAGTCATGGAGCTGGTAAATGGCAAAGGCAGGATTAGGAACCAGGTCTCTTATGAGCTTACTTAATTTTTTTCTCAGTTCCAAGCCTTAGCCTCTCTGAGGAATTACAAAGAGTTTGTACAGCAGAATGATTTCCTCTATCCTTTTCCAGGTATGGGTTTTTCAGAGAGACACCTCCTCAGATTCCTGTCTCAAGTAGCTCTCGGGGACACTCAATCCAAAATCCACTAATTGAAACAAGTAGATGAAAACAGTGTAGACAGGGATTTCAATTAAAAAAGGGGTGGGAGGGAAAGGACACTAGAGGGCAGAACTTTAAGCGACTGCAATGACCAATCTTGGTTCCTGACTCAAATAACTAAACATTGTTTAGTTTCCTCCTCATCTTGGCAAAGATGTAGCAGAGGTGGCAGGTCTAGAGCCTTTCAAACTTAGTTGCAAGATTTTTTTTTCTTAATATTTTTTTCTTTGACATAAGAAAAGATGGCTGTGAAAGAAAACTGAAGAGCATCCATGGGAAATTTTTATAAACTATTCAAAGTAGCATTTTTTTTGGTAACAAAGAATTGGAAACAAAGTGATTGCCTTTATATCAGGGACTGGTTAAACAAATTGGCAGCGGACTAATGGAATTTCATTGTAAGTAGTGCAGGAAGAAATTATAAATATGAAGAATTCAGAGAAAGAGAAACAGACAGGGAAGCAGAGACAGAGCAGTAAAAAAGGGGGTAAAAAAGAAATAATATATGTTTTCTGATTACAATAATCAGAACCAGAAAATATTGCGTAGATTGAGAACTGGCAGGAACAGCTCACCTCTTGGCCATCAACACCCCCATCTCACACATGCAAATGTTGCCACTTCCAGGAACAGCTTCCCTAGGTTTAAGGCACTCTGAACTAAAACCATAGATCACAAGCCCTCGGAGATGGGAGGGATTACTTTTCAATCATCAGCCAGAGGAAACAACTAACTCAAGCCAAGGACATTTACTGAAATGGAAGAGTAAGAAAACTAGCAACAGAACATCTCTCCAATAAACCAGTGGGAACTCACCTACAAATACAGAGCATCAGTGGAAAAAGCGCACACCTGTTCACAGAGAGGCTGACTCATGGAGAGAGGATGCATGGGGCCAGGGCAATGCCCCCTTGGATTCTATTGAGTTCCTACCCTGGCAATGTTCATCCCAACATTCAATCTTTCCCGCTCTCACTCTCTAAGCCTCTTCCTGGAGGTAGTATGTGGTTCAACTGCTTGGCCATGGTCTCCACCATCTTTAGCCTCATCCTCAGCTGAAATCCAGCTATATTCTTTTCCCATAAAAGTCTTGACCTTGAGACCTGCCATCTTCCACCTTCTCAGATGCTGAATCCTTGATACCGTTCACTTACTTGGTTTGACTCAATTGCCCTCCCCTCCTCTAAATGTTAGCATACTTCTTCTGTGGAAAGATAACATGGAGAAGAAGAGAGAAAAATCCTCTCTCCTTTTACTCTCCTAGAGCTCTCCCGCATCCCATTAATCAATTTCATCCAATGACTATCACACATAATTCCATCAGGTTGATGAAAGAACTGCTTTAAATTGATTTGTTAGTAAATAATGGCAAATCTATTAAGTCATCAGGTTATTTAGGAATCTTTTTTATATTCTCTTACCTGTTTAGAAAAACATCTTACTTGAATATAGAAATAGGTTTAGAAGAATTATACATGTTTAATCTATATTGTATTGCTTGTTGTCTTGGGGAGGGAAAGGAAGAAAAATTTGGAACACAAGATTTTGCCAAAGTGAATGTCGAAAACAAGCTTTGCATGTATTTGGAAAAAATAGGATAGTATTTTTTAAAATTTGTGGGAAATTTTCTGTCTTCCTTAGATGTACACTGTAGTATAAATGAAAAATGATTAAAAGGAAAACAAACTCAGAGCTGTTGAAAAAAAAAAACTGTAGTGCTCAGGAAAGAAAATTGACCCACCTATAAAAAAAATTACTGAAGGGAGGAAAAACTTAATCAGCATGAATGTACAGGAGAAATTGATCAAACCTTTAAAGAATTATTATTAAAATAAATATATAATGAAGAATGATGATTATCTAGAATACACAGATTATTTTCTTCCAAATGAGAAGGAAAACACTATCATAGTCTTTTAATGAGACAAAATTCACCCAAATACCAAAACCAGGGAAGACTAGAATAATGAAAGTGAACTACCAACTAACAAAAGTAACGAATGGGAGATCACAAATTGAAAATAAAATTCTGTCAAAATCACCATGACAATTCAAACAAAAATCATTCACTATGACCAGGTTATATTTGTTATTAGGTATATAAGAAAAAGGTCAATGTTAGGAAAATAATTGCTCTCATTAATCATATTAAAAACAAAACCATTCAAAATCAAAATTGCCTCACTAGAAGTTGTGAAATATCTGCCAAGCAACATTTTATTTGTGGTCTTTAAGTCTTTACAAAGAAAATATTAACAGAGATTAAAAAGTCTCCATCTACTCAAACCCAAAAGCTAGCCCTATGTGCAATGAGGAAACATTAGAGGTTTTCACAACAAATATAAAAAGAAACAATGAGGGCATCTAGGTGGTACAGTGGATGGAGGAGCACTGGCCCTGGAGTCAGGAGACTGAGTTCAAATCTGGCCTCCGACACTTAACATTTACTAGCAGTGGGATTCTGGACAAATCACAACTCCAATTGTCTTGCAAAAAATAAAGTAATAAAAAATATTTTAAAAGAAGAAAGGGTGGATGGCCTACTTCCCTCTATAATGTTAGAAATGCTAACAATAACGATGTGACAAACACAGTTTAAAGAAAGGAAGGTTAGCAAGGAGCAAATGAACCTATTCCTGGTTTCCAATGACATGATTAGAAAATCTTATGGGCTTTTCAAAGAAACTAATTGAAACCATTAATAAATTCAGTAAAGTAGCAAATTACCAATGTATCTATAAACATCAACAGCCTTTCTCTATATATAGAAATAACAAAATCGAAGAGGGAATAATGGAAAGGGAAGTGCTATTAAAAATAATTCTGCTAAGTGGTACAGTGGGATGGGCTGGAATATCTGAGTTCAAATTCTATAGGTGGGTGTCAAACCTGCTGTAAAATGGAGAATAATAATAGCACCTACCTCTCAGGATTGCTGTGAGAATAAAATGAGATAATATTTGCAAACCAAACCTTCAAGTGCTATAATTATATGATTATTATATGAATAGCTGGGAGTTGATCGACTAAGCCACAATCTAAATATGTATTGATATAATTACAAAGTACTGCCAAAGGAACAAAAACCTTTAATAATTTGAGAATATCCATTGCTCACAACTGTGCCATTATGACGAAAAGGGGCAATACAAATGTAATTATGTTACATATTTAGTGGTATACCAAACAAGCAATTAAGGGGGTATTTAACAAAGCTGGACAAAATAAGAACTAAACTCATTCAGAAGAACAAAATATTTAAACTATCAAGGGACATTTTTTTTTAAAATCTAGTAATGAAGGGGTAATGACAATCCAGGTCTCAAACATTATAACAAAGCATCAATCATCTAAAGTATCTTCACAAAAATTGATGAGAAAACTGGTGGAAATTAGGTGAAGGCAAACAACTACACCATATACCATTATAAACTCAAAATGGATCTGTAACCTAACATTAAAATTCATGCCATAAAAAAAATTAGAAGAGAACATGATTAGATACCATTTACTGATAAGTATTAGTTCCTAACCAAACTAAAGTAGAGGAAAGACCATATCATCACCTTTCTTTGTATCCCCAGCATTTACAACAATGTCTGGAATATTACAAGTACTTAATAATTAATGATCGACTAAAAGAGGTGGTTATAAGAAATAAAACCAAAAACTTTGATAACTTGAAACTGAAAGGTTTTTACATAAATAAACTGGCTCTATCAGGTTAGAAATAAAAGTGGTTGACATCAAGAAAAGAGGAGGAATTATATATATATTTAATCTTATAAGGAACTGATATTCAAGAGTTATAGATAATTCCAAATATAAGACCAAAAGCTATTATCCAAAAAATGTATGGTTAAAAGATAATAAATGGTTCTTACAAAACAACAAGGGATTAAGAACCATATGAAAGATTTCTTCAATTTACTAGTAATAAAGAAAAGTAAAATAAGCAACTCTTGATGTTTTAACTCTCCCAGTAAAATGATAAAGATGATCCCCCCAAAATGGGGATAGTTCATGTTGGAAGGCTTCTGAAAAATAACATCCTTGAAAAGCAATTTGTAAATATTCAGAGAAAGTGACTAAAACGTCAAAACTTCTTAATCAGAAGGAGTCATAACAAAAAGAAAGGAAAAATGTCCACAAAAATATTTATAGTTGTACTTTTTGTTGAAGCAAAAAACTAAATGGGGATCAATTGAGTAGTTGCTAAACAAGTTGTCATGTGTGAATGCAATTGATTTTTATTGTGTATCTCTCAGCTTAACTCTCTCAGAAGCCCAGGCATAAGAACTTGAAGGAAAAGAAACATTAGCAGAATTTGATGGCTGTGAAACCATTCCTAGTTAGGGGTATCCCTCCTTCCCTTCTTTAGTGCCCTGAGGACCTAGTCTGCCTCATCATCTTTAGACAAGCTGTCTCTTTCTAGATCTCACACTAATCCCAAATTTACACCAAGGTAACTTTGAAAAGATTATCCCATGGGTGAATCTGTTATCAAAGAAAACTAAATTATGTATTGCATTTTAAATACAAAAAGCTTTTTAAAAAAATTACTATCAACTAGTTCAGTCTACCTATGCTACTCCTGTTTGTCAGCACACATAATTAACACGAATAAGAAAAGCTGCCATTTCAGTAACAAAAAGCTCCCTAAATTGGCTGTGCTTGTGGGATTATTTAACCAGCCAGTGCTTGCTTTGTAGCCATACAGCTTCTGTCCATCCACCAAATCCGAAAGCCCATTTCCAACGTACATAGTTCCAAAGGGATTTTCAAGTGCTTTAAAAATAGCATAATAGGAAAAAGATACCTAAAGCAAGACTTAGAATAGCCAAAGAGAGACAGCTGAGGTGCTAGTCTCCCACACATAGCCTCTAGCTATTCTCCCTGTACATACACACGGTACACTTTCTTCCTGACTGAAATAAACACATGCTCCATTCATTTGCCCACCCATGACCAGGGCACATCCCCCACCTCTCCCTCCCTCTCACATGCATTTACTGCTTCCTGTTATACTCTCCCCACTCTGTTCTAGCTTAGCGCTGACTTTTTCCATCTCTATCACCACCCACCACCAAGCCACTCTGAATATGGCAAAGTTTCTTTCTAACTCCCTTTAACTATTTTAATCAACTCTTGAGGTCTGTTCTCACTTCATACAATATTACTGCTTTGTCTTCTTCAGCATTTTAATCTGCCTCCCTGTTCTCCTGAGCCTAAAAAAAGAGCACATGCTCAGAATTGAGAAAAGAAGGACACAAATCTGTTTTTATGAGATTGTGGATAAAGGGACTGTCCAAGATACCCTTAAGTGTCCAGGTCACTAATGACATCATACCATATTCACTTGGAGAAAGAGAAACAAAAGCTTCCTCAAGGCATGATTCCCAGTAAGACCTGGTTGCAAAAGGCAAAACTCTTTTTCAAAAGTTTGCTATTGTGCTATTTACCAAGATGAGGTCAAAATGGTTATATGAAATAGACATAAAGGAAAAAATCATAAATAAATTAGAAAAACATAGGACATGTTACCTGTCAGATTTGTGGCTAGGAGAGAATTTAGGAATAAGCAAGAAATAATGAATATTATGGGATGTAAAATGGATAATTTTGACTACATTAAATTTAAAAGGTTTTTTACAAATAAAACCAACATAGCCAAAATTAAAAGGAAAGTAGAAAATGTATAAACAATTTATTGGATAAAGACCTCATATCTCAAATATAGAGAGTTGAGTCAAATATATGAGAATGAGTCATTCCCCAATTGATAAGTGGTCAAAGGATATGAACGAGCAGTTTTGGGAAGAAGAAATGTCCATGTGAAAAAAATACTCTAGATTATTATTAAAACATTATGTTTAAAACATATTAAAATAGTGTTGAGATATTTCATGCCTATCAAATTGGCATGAATAATTGGCAAATTGGAAAATAAAATAATAGTAGGGGGAAAAGATAAATATTGGTGGGGATGTGAAAAAAATGAGACACAAATATGTTGTGGATGGAATTGTGAACTGACCCAACCATTTTGGAAAGCAACTTGGAATTATGTCCAAAGAGTTATAAAACTTTGTATATCTTTTGATCCAACAATACCACTTTTAGGTCTGTTTCCCAAGGTGACCAAAGAAAAAGGAAAAAAAAAACCCTACATATTCTACAATAGAAGCTTTCTTTTTGATGACCAAAAACAAACAAACAAACAAACAAAAAACTGGAAAATGAGAGGAAGTCCATTAATTGGGGAATGGCTAAAAAAGTTGTGTTGTATGATTGTATTAGAATACTACTGTCCTATAAGAAATAAGGAGTCGATTGATTTTAGAAAAACATGGAAAAACTCACATGAAATAATGCACAGTGAAACAAGCAGAAACAAGAGAATAATTGTATTCATTGTTCTAAGGATAATTGGAAATGAATAAGTTATTCTGAATAATATGAATATGGAAATCAATTATGAAGGATTTATAAAGAAAAATCACATCCACCTCCAAAGGAAGAACTGATATATGGAACTATGTTTTACAATATTTATATACATATATTCATATTCATATAAATGTATATATGCACACACAATATGTGTGTATGCATATAAATATGCATAGATATATCTTCTCTAATTCGGGGTTGGAAGAGCAAGAGGGAGACAACTCAATTAAATGTAACAAAAATTTAATAATTTTTTAAGTTAGCTATTGGTTTCAGTAGATTTCTATTTAAACACCAACAATAGAAATTATTAATGTATTTATATATCTATATTTTAATTGAACTTTAGCAAAACACATAATAGTTATTATTCATCAATTCCTCTTCATTGTATCCTTTTCTTTTGTGCTCCATTGCCTACTGTATACATGTGTTCTCGGTCAGGCTTGATACCAACTATGGACTAGTTAGTTCAAGATTGAGACTGGAATGAAAGGAGACACTTGTATGCCCTACAATGTTTAACAAAAGCAGGTTGCTCAGCAAACTAGTGGCAAAGCTATTCAGCAAAGACACAGTGCTGATTTTGTTGACTATGGCTAGCTTCATCTCTGAAATAACCGTAATGGTGCCCCTAAACAGGAGTGTGACAGTGAGGCAACATCTACCAGAGGAGCCCTCACTGGTCCTCTAATCAATGATATTTTGGCTACAGTTTTATTGCCTTTTTAAGGGAAAAAGTAACCTATGTGTTAGGAAGCTTTCAATCTTACAACCATGGGTACTACCTTAGTAATGGATCTCGTACCTACCAAATGATGGATACACTTTTCCATTGATGTAATATATATGCTGATTTGGTTCATCATTCTTTCTTTCAATTGTTACTAATTTATATCTAACAGCAAATCACCTAAGGGGCCCTGTAGCTCTGGGTTCTTGTTTGCAAACCTGGGTTTAGACAAAGAAAACTAATAACTGCCTAGGGCACTAATTACATCATCATATTATGGAGAAAGAGAAACAAAAACTTCCTTAAGGCACGATTCCAAGATCTGGCTGCAAAAGACAAAACTCTTGTTTTGGTTTAACAGGTGTTTTCTTCTCATCTGGCTCTTAATATCCCCAACCCAGAGCTCCAAGAAAAATCACTTAAAGCTTAGATTTAGCTCAAAAGGAGTCCCTAGGAAATAGTAAATATGTGATCAATACTTATTGATTGATTTAGTGAAAAGGGGAATAGAAATTACCAATATACAAGGTAGATTGGATGTAGGGAAAGCATTTATTTCCTCCACTATAAAAGAAAACACAAAAGACCCATAAGTATACATTGAGTAAGACTTAAAATACCTATACAATAACTTCTAGCTCCAATGGTACTTAAAATATGTAGCATTCAGTGAAACTGTTGAATAGACACTTTCATTTTCACCTTGATTCTGTACTGTCTGAATAACTCTCTCAAATTCCAAGTGTTCTGAGAAGCCTGATCTGGGTTCAAATCCTTCCCCTGACACATGATACCTAGTTACTTGTATATTGTGTTTCCCACTGGAATGTAAATTCCTTGAGAGCAGGGACTCTACATTTGCCCTTTTTGGGTGTATCCTTGGTGTTTTGCAGTGTCTAGCACAAAGGAAACCCTCCATAAATGTGTGTTGAAATAAAGTTACTAAAATATTCATATCCTTTAAACCAGAGATTTCATTATCAGGCTTATACCTTAAAGAAACCAGTGAGAAGAATAAAATACCCAGATACAGTAAAATATCTATCACTTTTTGTAATTAGAAAAAAAAATGGAAACAAAATAGATGCTCTTTGATTGGGGAATGGCTAAAAACATTGTGGTACATAAATGTAATGGGATATCAGGGAACATTACTGTACAGCAAGAAATGATGTGTGTGGTGAATATAGATAAGCATGGAAAGATCTACATAAACAGAAGCAGGGTGAAATGAACAGAGTCAAGGAAACAATATACACAAGGACTAGAACAATGTAAATGGAAAGAGCAATAACAACACACCAAAAAAAAAAAATTAAAAATGAATGAAAGATCAAGCAATACTCAAATGAAAAACCTGGAAAGACATCCTTGACCCACCCTTCCTGAAGGTAGAGCTCCATTATATATTGTATATTTCACATTGTATTTTCAATATATTAATATTAAGGACCATGCCTAAGTGAAGGGGCAGGTCAATTCTCCGAAAGCCTCCACAGGTGTGAATATTTGAAGGCGTTGCAAAGCAGCCTTTACTGACACAGGTGTTGCTCATGGACTGGGAATGAAATAAATTGGAGGCAGAGGGAAGAGGAGAGAGGTCCGACAACATAACGGCCTCTCAGTGGAGAGGTCAGAGAATAGTAATGGCTTCTCAGTCTCCTTGTGACATCATCATCCTCTCATAAGACAAGAAGAAAAGGTCTACCAAAGATAAAGTCACATATTGTCTTCCCAACAGATCAGTTGTTCAGATCTTTTTCCTCTTTTTCTTAAAAAAAAAATACTCTTTGTTGTATAAGATGGTTCTTTGGGAGGGAGAGGAGGGAGTTGTGATAATGGGGATATTTATGGTGATGTAAAAAAACACAAATAATTTATTTTGGAAAAAAAATGCCTATTGACTTGATTTGTGTAACAATAGTTATCATTTAGCTTTTCAGTGTCTCAGACCAACTGTAAAATATAGAACCCTAAGTCCTAAACAGACACTTAGATGTAGAAGAAGTTTCCACATGGGCCTTCACAAAATTAAACGACCAGTCCAAAGACAAATTAATCCAGCATGATCATACAAATCTTACAATTGTGGCACTTTGGGCAATATTCTCAGTTTTTTTTTTCTTAGGAGGAAGTTGCAGTTGAAAGGTTCTGATCACACCAAGTGGCCTATGGTTATTGAAAGCTAGTACTAGAAAAATGGATGAAGGCCATGCATGGGAAGTTCTACAACTTCATCCTTCAGAAAATAAGAGATCAGAAAAATATGTGATTTTTTTTTAATTAGGAAAGGAATGTAGGAGGCTAATCTGAGCTCTGATTCGTTATCCTCAAAATAGTCCAAGGCCTAGGAAGAAATCACTATTATATAGGATTTCCTCGAAAGAAGAAACTAGAATAATCCAATATGAAGAGGTATCATTAGCTTGGGGTCTGTCCCAGAAGAGGAAAAACTTCTACTAAATTGAGTATCCGTTGAAACTTTGAAGTAATCATACAGAGAGCTGCTGACTTCCAAACACTAAGCATCCTACTACAAAGCCAATGTCTGTGTGCAGGGATGAGAGGAGAGGATGCCAGAAGAGGAGTGTGTGTGTGTGTGTGTGTGTGTGTGTGTGTGTGCGCGCGTTGTAGTTATTTCCACAAAGATACCTAGGCTGGGGATTCAATGCTAACTTTTGGAAATAGCAATCGCCTAACTTCATAGCTATCCCTCAGATCTGTTGCAAATGATCAAAGGCTTATCGAGCACCAATTTCTTAAAATTTTCTCTAAAGTCAGAGAGCAGGCAGCATCATTATCATTTACATGATTAATAGTCTGGCCATTCAGATCAGAGCTTTTATAGACTTTAAATGTGATCTAGTCCCATCATTTCACTTTATAAGTGAGGAAACTGAGGTAAATCTGCCCCCCCAATCCCCTCCAAGATAACATGGACATGAATTAGTAGCAGGCTCTTGCTGTGTTCTCTGATTCTAAATCCACGGGCTTTCTCCACTGCTCCAAGGAATTTGGAGCTGACTCTGATCCCAGAATCTCTCTGCCTGCTTAGTTTGATACCAAGTAAAACTTTTAGGGGGTATAAAGAGGCTGTAAGAACCTATTTGGGGAGGAAGGGTGAGACCTCATCTGTCCCCTGCAGGCATCCAGATGCTGGAAAGAGAACAAGGAAATAGAAACTACCCAATATATTAAGAGAAAACCAGAGCTTCCTTCCTAAACTACCCTTTCTTTGCTCTGTAAGGATTTTTTTTTCCCTCTTTGGTGCAGGGGAGTGCACAGTGGGTGGGTTTTTTTAGGGGGTGGGGAAGGAGGAAGCAGGAAGCCCAGAAGCCAGACTCTCTCACCTTGCCCCACCCCATGTCCTGCCTCTAGGTAGTTCCTGTGTCTGCCTGGAGTTCTCGCTTCCCTCCAGCTGTGACTGGCAGCTGGAGCTGGGGCCTTCTGCTTCCCGGCCCCAGCTCTGAGGCCCCAGCTCCCCAGTGTGCTTCATTGGTGCAGGCCAGTCTGTCTAGAGGGTTTCCCAGGCTGTACCCCCTCCCCCTTCTTTCCCACTTTTGCAGGCTGTATTCGCCCTGGCCGTGGTGACAGGTTGACGACTTCAATAACTGATTCGCTACTTCTGGGGGGCTCCTGTCCACTGATCAGCAAGGTGTTGTGTGGCTGGTCTGCCCAGGAGCAGGCCATGAAACTTAAAGAAACAATCTTTTTTTTTTTTTCTGTCTTTGTTTTTATGTCTTTCTCTCTCTCTGATTTTATTGATTTATCTTTCTCCACTCTTTATATCCTTTCCCTATTTCCTTTTGTTATCAATGTGTGGAAAACCTTCATTATCTCCTCCATTTGCACTTGTAATTCCATACATCTCTAAGTATCCAAGAAGTCCAAAACCTCAGAATTCATTAGTATGATTCTTCACTTGATTCAACTACCCCCAGATTGCAACCTCTCTAGAGCTTAGTATATAGTCTATCTTTGACAGATATTATAACTAAAAAATTTATCCATAGCTAAGCTGGGGATCAACCTCTCCCAGTTTGGCTAGACCTCTTTCAGACAACAGACAAACAGACATCCTTGACGTGTGTCTAAAGCCTTTTCATCTCTGGAGGATCTGGAAAGTCTGAGGTCTTCTTTAAGAGTGGAAGTCACCATGGTGAAAACATCTTTGAAAGACCAGCATTCTGACTGAAGAAAGTGACCAATTATGGCTTCAGAAGACCCAGGACAAAACATGTCTCCTTTCACCTCTTGGAAGAAGTGATGGACTAGAGATGCACAATGAGACACATCGGATTTGGCCAATGTGATTTGTTTTGTTTGATTTTACTCATCTTTACTCATCTTTTTACTCAAAGGAGAGTTGTGTGTGGGAGTGGGAGTGGAAGTGGAAGTGATTGAGAGGGAAGGAGGAAAGGAAAGAGTCAGAGACACACAGAGAGAATATCTATCTCTCTATATGCACATATACCCAAAAGAAAAAATTTTGAAATTGAGCAGGAGGCATAACAAATGATGTTAAATTTAATATCAGAATCTTAAAAATAAGATAATAGTTTCACATAAAATTTTCCTTTTTATTCTTTATATTTGTGGTGTTTGTTGACAGAATTATTGATTAAAAAAGTAACATTTTTAAAAATTTAAAGGACATATGCTATATGTGTATATATAATATATTTCAAATACAATTTGAAAGTTTAACATTTTCTTTAGAGAAGGATAGCTCTGTTAAAGCAATACTCTAGGCTTAGCACCTTTATAGATTACTGTTAAAGTTGTTCCAAGCTAACAGTATACCTATATTCACAATAACTGCTTTTGAGACTACTCTATTCATTGCCCTGGGTAAGGAAAATCCATAATGACTTCACCCCTTGGTGTTTTTGAAACACCTTAATTTCGTGATTGGTATTAAAGGAGATATATAATCTTTCCAAACACCTTTTACGTTTTTTCTTCATTTACTCTTCTAAGCTATTTGCAAAGTCTCTCCCAAATTCCAAAACACCAACAGGAAAAGAATCCTAAGAGCCAGATCAACTGTACAGCCCCTCCCTATCCTATGCTTGTACTTTCTGGTGGGCTTAAAAAGCCAATTCCAATAATTGTGTAATTATAATAATTACGATGATGGTGATAGATGATAGGCATTTTTTTTATTTAAGGTTTACAAAATATATAATAGACATCATCTCATTAAATCTTCACCAAAACCTGAGAGCTTGCTAACACAGGCATGATTATGCACATTTTCCAGATTAATTAATTTAACAATTCCAGAAGAAAAAAAAAAAACTAAGGTTCAGAAAGGTGAAAATATTTAATAATGATAGCTCCCATTTATTTATTACTTGTAGGATTTTAAGGTCCTTTATATTCTTGTGATCCTCCTAACAATGAGATGGTTGCATTATGGTCATCCTGCTTTTACAGATGAGGAAATGAGTTGAGAGAGTTGGTCATGCAGTTAACATATGTCAGAGTCAGGTCATAAATTATGGTCTACTTGACTCTGTATACAACACTGCGTTTCTACTCATGGTCATCCAAATAGTAAGTCAGAAGATCCCTCAAAATCAAAGGATAGTGTAATGGTGAAGCTAGAGATGGGCTTCTCGTGGCCGGTTCTCCAAAAGGTTTTCAGCTCCAAGTCAGTGTCAAGGAAATATGTACTGCAAATATATGTAACCAGGGCCCTCGATAGGTTCTCTTTCCCTTATCAGAAGTTAGACTCATTTCAGTGAGGTAAGGAGTTTTCTTTTTTTATCCAACCCTCGGGGACAGTGAGCCTATCTGCCCTCAATGTATCACATACCCTAGATGCAAAAATAGTCTGAAAAATCTGAAAGCTTTCCAGTTGGACACTAGAAATTTACAATCTGGAGGCCAAATATTTGTTCAAAAGCCTCTCCGAAGTGTTAGAGTGGAGGGGCAGGAAATCCTGGGAGACCCACAGATTTCATTAGCTTATGTAACCCAGAAAAGCAGCTATTCTCCCTTCATTTTCACCTGCTTTCTGTCATCATCTCCATGAACATTCCCTCCCTCTCTCTGGGAAGCTTCTTCCTCCCCTTGCATCTCTCTTGACAGCCCTGTCATGGAGTCATCTCCCCTTTCCTCCAATCCATCCTTTTCTTCAAGCCAGCCATCACAAAGAGGAAGGGGTAAACATGGGGCCTTCTAGGCCATCTCCTTGCTAGGATAATTGGTTATATAGCATATAGGTTATATACCTTTTCTCTAGAATTAAAAAAATCCAAATTAAAAAAAAATGATATGGGTATAGTTAAAAAAAAAAAACTGTGGAAAAAAAATCTATATATCTTTTGGAATTTTAATCCTGCCTCTGATATTTCATGTCATCTTCTCTTTCCTTTCTCTTCCTCTGTCTCTCTCTCCTATCTTCTCTCCCACTTTCTCTTCCTCCTACAGGCTCAGTATCTCTCTCTTCCTCTCCTGCCTTCTTTCCCTCTCTCCCAGTCTAAAATTAAAAACGAGGCTTGCGTGGGACTGACTTTCTCCATCTCTGTCCCACAAGTCCCCCTGGAAGGGGCCTCCACCCTCTTAGCCTTTCCCTCGGAGGTCCTTCCAGACTTGCCAGTGACCCACAGCGTCTCCCTCCCCCTCCCCAACTAGAATGGTTTCCCTCACCGCTCCCCCTTCACCCCTCCTTCCACTCTAATTAAGCCTTAGCCAAAGTGTAGGGAACGGGGGCGGGGAGAGATGAGGGGGAACCCGGGGCTGCAGGGGACCCAGAAACTCAAATCGAAAGTCTTTTTGTGAGGTGACAGCTTCGCGGCGATCATTAACTCTCTCTTTCGTTCGCTTTTTAAACTAGGAGTCAGTTACATCTTGTTTATCAAATGCGTTTTAATTCCTCTTGGTCGCCTTCCAAGCCGGGTGCTGGAGATTAAAGGCAACTGCGAAATCCAATTAGCAGCCCCCTCTTCTCCAGGCCGGGATGCTGAGTCCCAAGGAGATCAAAGCAGATCCTTTCTCCGCGGCTCTGTTCATTAACCGGCGGGCGCCTCACACTGTTCTGCGGGCTCATTACCGGGCCCCGGCCTGGGGACCGGATCTCTGATGATTCCATGAGCCAGTGCAAGACTCCCGCAGGAAAATCACCGAGTCCGGCCCACTTGGAGAGCCCCCATCTCCCGGCCAGAACGCCCCATGGACCAGCCGGGGCAGAGGAATGGCCTCGGGGCTTTGGGTGAAAACCAGCAGTACTGTGTGTGTGTGTGTGTGTGTGTACACACACACACACACACTTTCCTAAAGAGGGAAGCAAGAAAGCACAGCCGCACACAAACACTCAACAAAATGCATACATAAGCATACAAAGAGAAGAGGGAAATCTTGGTAACTGGAGATCTCACTGGTCGCCTAAGGCCAGAGGATCGTTCTCTGAACATCTAAAATTTCTAACTGGTCCCTCTACCTTTGTTCCTGAAGTCATCAGCCTCACACGCAGGCTACTTCCCACCAGAACGGCGACCCCTTCCCTACCTTTAGCTCCAACTTAGAGCCTGCTCTACTAGGCGAGACTGGGGTGTCCTTCTCTAACGAAGCAAGAAGGAAAAAAAGTCCTTTTGAGCTAGTACATACAAGAAACTTTGGGAAAGAAATCACTCACCGGTGGCCATCCCTTAGTCCCGGGAGTAGCCTTTTCCAGTGTCCCTTTTGCTTGGGTATCCAAGCGCGTGTTTGCTGGAACTTTGGAAAGGTCTGGAAGACAGGCCAGGAGAAAATATGGGCGTCCGAAGGGGCCTGATTCGTTTTGGATCGAGGGGAGGATATTTGTGGAGGGGGAAGGGGGCATTTGGCATCCATCGAGACTCGATTCGCCTTGGGTAATAGGGAATTTCAGGGAGAGGGAGGTAAAGGAGGGGTGTGTGTATGAGAGAAAGAGACCGAGTGTGTGTGTGTGTGTGTGTGTGTTTTGTTTTTTAACTCAGAAAATTGCACTGAGACCCTCCCCTGAAATCTTTAATTTATAAATCAGCCCAGAAAACCGCAGAAACGATGACTTCTCCATGGCATTCTGCTTGGGCAAATCCTGGTTAAGCTTTTTAGGCGTCTCCAGCCTTACAGTCAGAAAAGGGGGGCTGCTTGGAAAGGGGCTGGGATGGTGGGAAAGATTTCCCTACAACTCGGACTGCTCGGTTTTTCATTGTTTCTCTGTGATCTGGCATCTGCTCCCCTTCTGGCTCTGGGAGATCTGGATCAAGACCGCAGGCGGCACTGCCAGGGCTTCTGGAGGGACCGAGGGAAATGACCCCAGCACCTGCAGGCCTCTCCAGCCTCGACAGACCCTCTCGCCTTGACAGACCCTCTCCCCTCAACGATTAACAAGCCCTGCCTCCTAACCTGGCCTAGGCCGGGCAAGCGTAGAGGAAGAAGGACCGGGCGAGGGCCCTGCTTCCTTCCCCGGTGAGCCTCGGTCCGAGCCTGGCACTGGGCTGGCCCTAACCTCCCCGCAAGCTGCGCTCTCATAGGCCCCAGGCTAGCTCATTATGCGGAGGCACGCCGAGAGCTAGGGATTACCTTTCTGGGGCCGGACCCCCGCCTGGAAGCAGTTGGGCTTTCATCTCATTCCCAAGCCAGCCCCGCAGATGCGAGAGAGGGAGAAGTGTGGGAAGGAGTCGGGGAGGGGGGAGCGGCGCGTTATTTTAGGGCGCTTCTCCCTGTGCCTCAGTTCCTTTGCTACCGAACCTCCCTCCGACGTTCTCAAGCTCGGGAATGGGAGCCTTTACCAAGCACTTAATCAGGGCATAGTTTTTTGGTTGTGCCCCGAGGTCGGGGGCGATTTCCAAGCGCTTGCGATGGGTGAATATTTTCTTCTCTGCTTCCCTAAGGCGCAGAGACCTTATTGTATGGCCGCAGAGGCTGGGGTGGGGGAAAGGGGCACCGTGGAAAAAATAATTGAGTCCTAAAATATTGCATCGCTTTTTCTTTTATCAACCCCAACATTCCGTCTTCCCCACACACTCCATGCCCGATTTGTTGTTGTTAATAATAATAATAATAATAATAACACAATAGGATTGGAGGGGAGTGAAGTTTGAAAACAAGGCTATTCCCTAACGCTTCTTAGTTCGGATATGGCAAGTACCACCTCCCTCCCCCGGAAGCCCGAGACAAAGGCCACCCTGCTTTGTCCCCAAACTCCTCTTAGGGCTGCTAGATGTCAGGAGAGGGGAACGGGCCTCGCCCCTCAAACCCCCTGGACGGCGCGAGTTTTGTTCGGAAGCCGCCCCTGCTCTGCTGCCCTCGGAAGCCTTTGGAAACCCTCTCAGAAAAAGCGGCTTCATCTTGGATCTCCGCGGAAAGCAGGAGCCCCGGCACCCAGGGGCTCGGGGGGGGGGGGGGCAGGGCAGAAGCGGCCCTCCTCCTGACAACGACTTGGAGACGGGCTCTTTCCTTCCCTTTGTTTCCTATTCTAAATCACACAAGGCTTGAAATTAAAATCAGACCGAGGCAGACTTCCCAGCGTCCGTCATCACCCCTGGTGCACGGATATAGCGAGTGTTCTTGTTCGAAGAGTGAAAACCCGTTTGCAGGATTTAATGCTCCTGCTTTGAGTGTGTTGCGAGGCTTGGTTCTCTCTCGGGGGAGGAGGGGAGGCTATATTTGGAGATAAGGTCAAAGCAAAACAACCCCCCCTGGATTACAAAATGCTCCCTAATGCTTGAGGCCCGTTTCGTTTTTGTACCGATTTCTCTCCGGGTTTTTAATGATCGTTATTGTTATCATAAGTAACAGCTTTACAAAAACCCCTTAATTTGTCCATCTCTTCTTTGCTTATTACTATAAATCGAGTGTTGCAGATACCAGGAAAGCATGAATGAGTTTTCGTTCCAGCCCTCTCCATGGTTCTTTTTGGGGGGAGAAGTGGAAAGGAAGAAATTGGTTCCACTTTTCCTTTCAGAATAGAAATGGAGATCAAGGAGTATTCTTCCTCCTTCCTCCTATCCTCTTCTTTTTCTCCTTTCCTCTTCTCTCCTTCCTTCTTTCGCTCTCCCTCCTATCTCTTTCCCCCTCTCCTCTTCATTTTCAATATAAAACACTCTATGGAACACGCAAATGGGGCCACCTCGAGAATCCACTTGGCAAAAATGGAGGGAGGGATCTTTTGCCTCCAGAGCTCCACGGTCCCTTGATCTGAAGTGGGGTGGGGTTACTGGCTCTCTCCAGGAGGGCTGGGGCTTACTAACTTTAGGAAGAGAAGGGCGGGCAGTAGCTGGGAGAACAGGAGCCCAGCGAAGACCGTAAAAGGCCCCCTGACTCCCAAAGTGACACCGCCACATGCCTTGGCAGCCTGCAGGCCAGGAGCTCTTAACCTTTCCAAGTGGCTGGAACATACCAGATCCTCTGGGGAGGAACGAGATCTCCCCAGTAACTCCCAGCTGTTCTACCCCGTCCCTAAAAACTTAGAATAGAAGGTTAATCCCCCGAGGGTGAGGGGGGCAGATTTCCACTGACCCCAGTCTCCCAAAGCCTTCTTCCTGTATTGTGGCCTGTGATTAGTTAGGAACTCTTAACAGTCAGGTTCCCTTTATACATGTGGCCAGAATCCACGTCCCTACCACCCCAGCCTCGTCAGAGCTGACCCTCTGACACAATTCGAAAATATCTGCCCGAGTTATATTCTTCCTTTTATCACAAGTTGTGGCAGCCTCCATCCATATTCAAGAGGCCCTTTCTCCTTTCCCTTTCTGTCCTCTTTTCCTTTCTTTCCTCCTTCTCTTTTTCCCTTCCTGCTCCTAAGCTTAGAGGAGCTTCTGCCCTACTCCTTGACCAGCTCACTTTTCAAGGCCCCTGAGCTCGGGCATTCAGTCTCCCATAAGTTCCCTCTGTCTTTCTAGGAGGACTTTGCCAGCCTAAGCCCTCCAGTTCTAGTCTTGACTTCTTGAATAGACCGAGGCTAGGAGAGCCCTAACTGCAAAGAATTTAACTATTATCCCCTCCCTTGGTAACTCCATGAAAATCCCAGTCCAACCATTGTCCCAATTCTATTCATTACAAGAGTTTCTTGGGGTTTGGTTTTTGTGTTTTTTTAAACATCTTGTAAAGGTGGTTGGGACCATTTACAGTGTAGGCGACACAGCGTTCTTGTCGATTCCAGCTAATTATCTCCAGATTTTTTTTTTCTTGGAAGAAGTGGAGTTTTCACCAACAACAACCAGAGCATTTGCAAACCCTAAACATCTTGAATCCATAATTACAACCTGCAGACAGACTAGACAATAAAACATTGGGGCCTGAGATTTGGGGAAGCCTTCTGGGATAGGGCCTGGAATAAATAAATAAAAAATTTTGTCTCCATTGATCTAATTGCACGGTTGGTTATTTTTAAAATGAAGGTGCCTCCTTGCCTCCAAGAAACCACCCTCCCCCTACACAAACATCTACCCATCCACCAGTCCTGAACTTTCCCGAGTCCTGGGGCCCAGGCTGAGCTAGGCTCTCTTAGAGAAATCAGAGAGGAGAGAAGAAGAAAAAGCGAAGGGGGGAAATTATATATGATATTGTAAACACTTTTGTTTAAGAAGTCTGTGCTGTAGATTATTTATTTTTATACATTCTATTAAAAACAAAATCATAAATCAAAATTATAAGGAACCCAAATGGAGGGCAAGGAACCCTGGAGTAAAAAAGTGCTTTCCCCTGACCCACATTGAACCTGGGAGCCCAGTAGAATGGCTATTATGCTTCTCCTTCTTGGTTTTACTTCTATAGAAAATTCACACACACACACACACACACACCTTTAAAAAAATTATGCCTTTTGTTTTATATTACAGTACAGTGATATCTAGGAATCCCCACACAATAATCTTTAATCTTCCCTTATGAAGAAAAATAAGGAAAAAAAATCATTCAATCAAAAAAACATTTATTAATCATTTTGCATAAGCTCCAGAGAGATATCCATTCTGATGATCTTTACAATAACCAGCCTAAATCATCTCAATTCATTGCTGGGAGGAGGCTAGTATTAGCTATCCTCCGGATCATTATTCTTTTCCCCTTTTATTCAGACTTCCTTTTTCTGATTTTTTTTTATTCATAGTTCCATTGTTTTTCCCAAATCTTCAGGCGGACCCTAAACTGTAGAATTTCTATAATATCAGCCCCTAGAAATCAACATACAAGTACAGAACATAAAGACTGTGTCTCAGTACTCAGCACACAGATAAAAGAATGTAACACTTCCTAAAAGGAAACAGAGAACAATCAGGAAAGAACTCCAGAAAAGAAGTATCTTCTCTTAGATGAAGCGAAGTTAAGTAGACCAGCCTCAGGCCTTTCATTAATGTAAGCTAGAAATTTGGGGTTTCCTGAAATTCAACATTTATTTTCATTTTGTTTCCCAATGCAACAACAGTGACTTCTTGTGCCTGGGGATCCTTGGGATTTTGTTTGTTTGTTTTGGGGATGCTATATTTCTTTTCTCTTTTTAAATTAAAGTTCTTTTTTTTTTTTCAATTGACCAACATTTATTTTCTCTCTTTCCTATTACTCACACCACCAAGAAAAGGAAAAAGAAAACTTTTACAATAAATCTGCATGAACAAGTAAAACATTTCCTCACAAAATAGGGGATTCATACTTCACTTTGGGGTTATTTTTCCAGAATAAACAGAAAGCTCTAATGGAGAAAAAGGAAAGAGTATGTCAAGACAAGTTTGAGGATATGTCCAGGGTCTTTAAGACTTACCTCATGGTTTATGTAACACTTTTCTTATTTTTTTACTTATTTATTTAAGACACATTGCTTTATGGATCATGTTGGGAGAGAAAAATCAGAGCAAAAGGGAAAAATCATGAGAGAGATTTAAAAAACAACAACCAGAAAAAAGAAATGAACATAGCATATATTGACTTACATTCAATCTCCTTAGTTCTTTTTCTGTATGCAAGTGGCATTTTCTGTCCAAAGTCTATTAAGATTGCTTTGAATTATGTAAACTTTTCAGCAAATTACCTAAATACGTGATAAATCACAGTCTCAAGGAATAATCATCTGAAAAATGTTAGTCCTCAAAGGTGAATGAGGAGTAAAAACAAGTGCAGGAAGCAGCTCTAAGCAGGGTGGAAACCCGGTGGTTTAACAACCAACTTATTTTTGAGTATCCTGTATTCCTTAATATAGTATGATATAGCACAAGATCATTTAATGTGACATAGCATACATGTCTGATATGCTTTAATAACATTTTGGTTCACAAAAAACTTGATATTCAATTGCTTCGTTGATTAGTTACTTGATATCTAGAAACAGGGAGCAGCCTATTTCAGTGGAATCAAAGGTCCCACAAGAAATTGGATCATATACTTTAACATGTTTAACATGTATGAGACTGCCTGCCATCTAGGGGAGAGAGTGGAGGGAAGGAAGGGAAAAGTTGGAACAGAAGTGATTGCAAGGGACAATGTTGAAAAATTACCCATGCATATTTTCTGTCAATAAAAAGCTATAATAAAAAAAAAAAGTCAAGGGAAACGTGGGGAAAAAAAAAAGAAATTGTATTATAACACAAAACAGGGATTTGTCATTCACCTTCAAGTATTTCTCCCTCTCCTTCTTTCCTTTTCCTTCCCTGCTCTCTTCTCTTCTCTTTTCTCCACTTCTTCTCTGCCTTTGTTCCTCTCCTTCTCTCTCTTTTTCCACCTCCTTCTCTCTCTCTTTGTCTTTCTTTGTCTCTCTCACCAGCTGTCCATTTATCTATACATATGTACATATCTATATTTTATACATATTTTCTTAGGTGTGAATCATGTAAATGTGTATGTATATATTATATATATTCATATATGAAGTCGCATATTCATAGATACACATATAGCTTCCGAATTTTCTTCCATATATATGTGCAACATTTTAATACATAAAAGACTGAATATTCTTTTTTGTGATAATCCAATAAACATTTATTTATGCCCACCAGATACTATGCTAAGCACTGAGGGTTACAGTTATTTTAAAAAAAAAGTTCTTGCCTAAAGTTGGGGAAGGCAGCCCTTGAAATTCGAGCCCAGTCCTAACATTCTATAAAATACTAAATGTAATGTAAGTTGAATGTAAACTCCTTGAAAACAAAAACTGTTCATTTTTGGTTTTGAATCCCCAGCCTCCTACCACAGTGCCTGAAACATGGTGCCTAATAAGTGCTTGTGGACTTGAATTAAACTGTGTAGTTCTCAGAAGGCTTGGCAGAAAAATCCCAGCTGCTAGTGCTTCTCACCCTTAACTACTTTCTATCTACTTCGTAAACATGTTGTACTTACTTATGTGCATAAGTACCCCGTCACATCTCTCAGCAGAATCTGTTGGGAGCAAGTTTTGTTTGGACTTTTTTGTTAACTCTCCTTCCAATACCTAACACTATGCCTACCTAGCAGATGATTAACAAAATCTTAGCCAATTAAATGAAAAGATATTATAGGATTACATTAAATATATACATAGCATACATTTACATAAACATACGCACATAATCCTTACAGTAATAAAACTACAAATTTGGTAAAAAAAATATGAATGCATATATTATATCTATGTATGTATGTACGTGTATATATATAATTGATAAACTATATAATTGAGAGTAAATATATATTTAGTAAATCACATATCATTTTGTATTATGTTATATATTATCTTGTGATCTGCTATATTAGATTATACTATATCACATTATATTATCTTGTGCTATGTCATACTATATTAAAGTATATAGGGTACCCCAAAGTACAAGTTAAAACTTTCCCTGAAACTTTTGATGCACCTGAATCTCAATGTTGTGTTATATTCTTTTATATTATAATATTGCATGCTATAATAAATGAGTATTCAGCTTGAGTCAATTTTTAGAAGTGATGCAGAATAAACTTAGTGCTAAAATCAATTCTTAACAAAATGACAGTCAACAAAGGAATGACCTTTTAACAAGTCTTTGTGTGTTTATCTGCGGATAAATTCTTCCTAAATTAAAAGATGGAGTGAGAATGGAATAGCATAAAGTTACGGCATAATACCACATGGGGAGTTTGAGGCTGTCAGACAGGGGCCAAAGGAACAATAACTGCACGATTTCTTTAATCATTTTTCAGATTTCCTGTGAAAACGAAAAGGGCTCTGAGTTTCTGCTCTGCACACTTCCCTTGCTGTTTATGGTGGGTAAGTGGTCATTAGGTCACATTGTTACTCAAGGTGTCTGTCTGTCTGAACCCAATAGATGGGAAATCCACTTCCTCAGGGCTGCCTCTAATTGAGGCAGTAATTAGGACTCAGTCTAGCTCCAGATAAGAGCCGAGAGGGTGGCAGGACCCTGGGTCACTCTACAAACTGAACCTTGGACTGTGCATTGTCCCCTAAGAAGCAATGTCAGAGTAAACTCATTTACCACCTGGTCGTCCTTGAGTTCAGCTGATTAAAGTTTAATCCAAGGTGGGTGCCCAGCCTTGCTGCTGTGTTATTTAAACACAGCAAAGGTCATTTAAAAAAAAAAAAAAAAAAGATTCCAATGGCATGAGCCAGGCAGCCAGGCAGAGCTGTCTATCCAAGCCCAGGTTTGATTTTGGCCTGACCTCCAGAGGTTCCCTTGAAAAGAAATTGGAAAAGGAAATGGGGAGAGGAGGTTTAGGAAAGAAAAGAAAGGGGTTTGGTTTCGATAAGTTCCAGACTTCCCAAAGAGGTGGGAGAAGTCCACCATCACCCGAAGGACAGTTCCTTGTAATTATCATTAGCTCGGAAGACATCTAGTGGGAAGTGGTGGCAACTGCAAGCCCATCATTTGGTCAGACAGGTTGGCCATGACCCTTCCTGGATCCTGAGGAGGGCATGGAGCCCTCTCTACCATCCTGGAAGTTCTTGTTCTCTCTGGCTTCATTTTCTGAGAATCGTCCCTGATCTTTCCCTTAGGGCCTCCTAAGAACTTCTACCTTCTCCCATAAGAGCTGCTCATTCAATCTAATGAAACATTTATTAAGCACCTACTATATGCCATTTTCCACTGCTGCAGACAGAGGTAAAAATGATGTCTTTCCTGCCTTGACTCAATCAATCTGCAGCATTTATTAAGTATTTACTGTATGTCAGGTATTGTGCTAGACACTGGAAACAAAAAAAACAGTGAGACAGTCCCTCAAGGAGATTGTGTTCTACTGAGGAAAAGAAAATATACACAGAATTATTATAATAGAATTTGCTTTATGATTTGCAAAGCATTTTACACATAGTATCTCATTTTACCACCACCACAACACTGGAAAGTAGATGCTATTATTATTATTCCCATTTTACAAAGGAACTTACTAAGTCAGGAAAAAGTGAAGTTTACTTGCCCAGAGTCACACAGTTAGTGTCTGAGGCACGATACAAATTCATATCATCCCGACTCTAATACAATATAATTCAATGGGAAGGCCCTAGCAATTCAGGAAAGGGCTCCTTTAGGAGATACCACCTCAGGAAACTTATATTTTACTAGGAGCAGGAAGAAACACAACATTTACACAAATGAATAAATGGCAAATATTAGCTTGTGAATAGAAAGTCATTTAAAGAGGAATGGGAGGGCACATGCATAACAGCTGGGGTGGAGATCAGGCAGGGCCTCCTGGAGGAGAAGGTGGTACCTTGCTTTAACTTTGTTTCAGTGGAAATCCTCCAAGGGCCTCCATTCCTTTCCCTTCCATCTGTTGGTCTTGACCAATTTTTGTCCCTCTGGCACAGGCTCTTGGCATCCAGAAGGGAATGTTTCTGGTGCATTCTTAGACTGGTTCCCTAGATCTTAGCTGAGATAAGTTTAGTCAAGACAAGACACAAAGTAGTGGTCAATAGAAAGAGTTCAGGGTCCCCTTTGTATGACAAATAATGTCGCTTCTCCTGACTGCTATTTGTGATGACTGGGAATGGACATCATGCTATCAGGCTCCAGAGTGATTCTCGGATGGTTTTGCTGTCAAAGCAACAATCAAAGACTTCTTAATTCCATGTACCTTCCCATCAACATCATATCCAATTTCTTTAGGAATATAATTGAGAATTTAAGATAAACTTTTAAAAAATATGTAGGGAAATAGTGGGGACTCTAAACTTCTCAATAGCTAGCCAAGTCCTCATCTCACCAAGATGGAGGTTCCAGGTTCAGACTCATTTGACTTATGATCTCAAACTCTAGCATATCTCTTGAAATCAACAAGAGCCTCTCCAAAACTAGTTCTCCTCTAAGTCATAAGGTTTGTTCTGGGCCCGACTGAAGGAGATTTAGAGAGTGGCGCTTCCCTGACCACCCCCCTCCCCTCAAAAAAATTTAAATGGACTTAGATCAGAACTCCTCCCCAACTCTGTCTGGTCAAACAAGGAACATAAAACAGGGAGCAGCCAAATTAATGCAGGATCATAACCTAAGAGTCTGTCTCTCCCTGTGGACTTCCCCTCCTTTCTTACCAGTTTAATCAGGACAGGTGAGACATTATGATTAACATTTCTTGGCAGCAGTATGTAATAAATGCTACATTAAAATCCACTCACATTGCACCTTCTTCAAAATACAGTTCAGCTCCTGTTCCTGCATGACACCTTTGACCTTCCCAGGTAATAATATTCTCTCCCTCTTACTTGTACTTTGTAACATTTTGTATTGTATTTGTTCCTTTTGCATTTTTTCCCTCCTCCCATAAAATGTAAGCTTTGAGCACAGTGAATTTTTTTATCCCCAATATTTAGCACATAAATAATATTAATAAAATTGAAAATAATCCTAGATTTGTGACATATAAATGTTGTGGTTATTCATCACCTAATAATTAACTCGACCCATTATGTTATGCATACATATTCCTAAAAATATATCATCCAGAAGAATGTGCCATATTGCTAAGGTTCCATCCCATTCTAAATTCCATGACCTTAGGAGATTACATAAAAAGCTGATATCTTTTTTTAACATCACAGTGTTAAAGCTGAAGAATTATGAATCTTGAAAATTCAATATCTTAGAACACTTGAGAAGACAGATGTCCCAAAGGGCAATATAAAGATGAATTATGTTTCCCAGTTGGTCAAAGAATAAGCAGTTTTCAGGGGAAGAAATCCAAGCTGTCAATAGTCATATGAAGATTCTTCTAGAACACTAATAATTGCAGAAATGCAAATTAAGTAGCTTTCATGTTCTACCTCATACCCAGCAGATTGACAGAGTTCACTAAAAATTGAAATAATACTTATTAGAAGGGTTGGCTTGGGCTAATAAGCCTGGTAACAAAGTGGTGGTGGAGTTGTGAATTGACCTTTCCAGAAAGCAACTTGGAACTATACCTCAAAGGTATAAAAGTCTTCATATCCTTTGACCCAACAATACGATGAATGGATTTATACCCCAAAGGACCCATATGTACAGTATCTCTTTTTGTACTGTCAAAAATTGGAAACTAAGGGAGTGTCAATCGATTGGAAATGGGTTAAATAAAATATGAAATATTTGTCATATCATAAGATGATAAAATCTATGGCTTCAGAGGTTTATATGAACTAGTAGAAGAACCAAAAGAAAAACAGATACTCTAACAACAAAACTGTGCAAACATGCAGATATACAAAAGCCACAGAAGACTTAAGAACTTGAACCACAGAGCTATACAAAGAACAGGTGATTGAAGAATGGGGTCCTCTTCAGGAGAGAGAGGAGATAACCTCAATATGTAGAATGAAATGTACATTGTTAGACATGGAAGACATGAGAAAATATGTTACTTGAGTATGCATATTTATTGCCAAGCTTTTTCCCTCCCTCTTCTTTTCTAGTAGGGGAGGGAAAGGGAGAGAGGGAAGATAAATGTTTTCTAATTGAAACAAATTAATAATAAAAAGAAAGATGAAGGGTAGGAGCCAGTTGGTTTTAGCTCACTAATCATTATGATTTCCTCCTGAGAATTAGAAAATGATACGGTAGAGAATTAGAAAATGTATGGTGGAGTCGTGTATCCAGAGTAACTGGTAGACAGCCAACATGCTACTCTAAGTATTAAAGAGAAGAAGAGAGACAGAGATAGAGACAGAAAGATGCCAGCAGGTAGATTGGATTCTTTGTGGAGACTTTTAGAAAATCCATGTGTAAGAACAACATAGCACAGAATGAGAAGACATGGATGTACCTTTGTTGGAACAGAGGATATCCACACAGATGGTATCATGAACTCATTGTTCAGTCTAAGGACTATATGACATCAAACATCATTGGTGAAATCCTTGGGTCACCAAGTTAATTGTCTTAATATTAGTGACATGCCACCCAGAAGTTGTGATCCCCAAGGGATGCCAATGTATAAGATGGAAGAACACTTGATCCAGGTTTGACCTACTCCATGGGGCTGAGGGGAGTGGAGATAACCTTTCTCATTAGCTTCCCATTTAAAGGCCATAGGTCATCTTCAGAGATGTTTACCCAAAAGTCAATTCCTCCTTCATTTAACTCCCCTATTGAGTTGAACTGGAAATATGGAAATTAAATAGTATTCTCACCCTACTCCAGCTCTTCAGACTTCATTCTCTGTTGCCATTGCAATCCAAATGTTGTCAGGATCAGGATGTCTCTCCAGGAGTGTGGCCATCTTCAATCATTCCACCTGAAAGCCCTTGTTCTAACGGCAGGAAATATCCTGGAAAGTCTTTTGGTTCAAAGACTCCAAAGGGTGGCAACAGCTAAGCAGCTGAGTGAGTTGAGATAGGTCAGGATGTGCAAGGATCCTGATGTGCCAAGGCCCTCATCAGTCTCACTCAGTTTCTAAGGTTGCTAAATCCTAGTGTTCATGGGCACAGAGCCTAGCATTTCTCTGGGAGTCACAGCCAAGGGCATGGTGCTGAGCAGAAGGGCAAAAGTGAATAGAACTCAGAGACTTGTAGAAGTAGGGGAGGGCAAAAAGCTGAGAGCTTAATTCTCCTGTCCCCACTGTCCAGCCTGGAACTGCTAACCATAGATTGAAATGAATACCCCTCCACACAAACTTCCCACCCTCCCCTTGCATTATGGTCGGAGCTGTTTTTACCTCTCTTACTCACAGTGACAAATGAGTCTGATCGTTCTCGGTGACATCAAATTACTTTGCACCAGGCGAGGGTCCCATGACCTGACATAACCCCACATTATGTCCCAGAAATTTGAAGAAATATGGCTTTTTTAAAAGTGGCTGAAAGGAGGTAATTAGTAGCAGGCACCAAGGGGCTACCTACCCCACAGTAAGAATAGAGGTGTGGATCCCAGCTCAGAGGCCAGAGTGTTTAAACTACAGGAAGGCAGCCTTGGAGCTGCAGTGTACACTGGCTGAACCAAATTCTCTGCTTTTAAGGATTTGTTCAAGAAGTTAGCAAAAGCATTTCACTTCAGACCCCACATGACTTCTTTAAGTCCTAATTATTTTCTTCCCAGTTCCCCAAAGCTTCAGAAAAGATTGGCCCAAGCCCTTCCCTAACTGACCCAAAGCCTCAGCGCCCTATACCCCCAAAAGCCACTTTTTCTCTATCCTTTACTGTTTGCCCCCAAAGACTTGTATGAGTTTGGAATAAGATATCAGTCTTTGTGTATGAGACAGAGACACAAAAGAGGGGAAAAAAAGGCAAAAAAGGGGCCCTAGAGATAGGCAAATGGTCAAATACACGTGTGTATGCATGTACATGTGTATATATGGATACACACAAAAAAGAAACAACACCCTGGTCAGAATTCGATTCTCTAGGCTTCTTTTTTCTCCCTCTCCATCTGTCTTGGTAGGTCTGCCAGTCTAGCTTCCTGCCTCTCCTTCCCCTTCCCAGTTCCAAGGCCCTTTCTCCTTCCCTCTTCCATTTTCAAATCTCCTCTGCCTGTTTCAGTCCCTTCCCAGATCCCTCTCAAATTCTGTCCAATCCATATTCCGAAGGCAGAGAAGAAATTCAACAAAGGCCGGGTCTCACCCTTTACCCCCATCCCCAGCCTCATTCAAACCCAGTTGTGGTAACTGGAGGCCGGTGTACCAAGGGCGAAATTCCCAGGACAGAAAAGGCAATGGGGCCTCTGGAGTTTACACCCATTAGAGTTGGAGCTGTTAGAGATATTTATACGAAATCTGTGCCCATAATGTCTACTGTTGCTTAATTTACAGACTCACCATTTGCAACCAACAGCCCCATTCAAGTGCCTTTAAGCGGTTGCATATTTAGCATCAAGCCAGCCAACTATTTAACAAGACATCAGGAAAAAAAGTAATTAAAGCACCACAAACAGAGGGCATTTGAAACAATCCCACACGCTGGAAAACAAGGACTAAATAAGCACATTCATTAAGGGTGGGGGTAACACTTGGCCCAGCTAGGGGATTTCGATTAAGGTTCTTTACTGGAGTTTTCTTCCTCTTCCTGTTTTCAAAAATGCCTTTAACGCCCCCCTCCCCTTCTATGTTTGCTGGGGAAGGGTCCCAGCCAGAGGATTAGGGCCAGCAATGAACTCGTTCACAACTGACCCAACCGGCTTATCTGCTCCAAGAATGCCGAAGTAAAAAGGAGAGGCTGGACGTTTTTTAAAAAGCAATCGCCAGTGCAGTTACTTCTGAAAATGGAGGTTTGCAGGGGTGGTTTGAAGGGAAATGTGCCCGCCTCTCTCCAAGCGATTATTTATATTAAAATCTCTTTGGCTTTTGTCATTTTGTAAGGGGATTGACTGTGTGTGTGTGTGTGTGTGTGTGTGTGTGTGTGTCCGTGCGTGCTAAGCGGGGAACAGGTCTTCAAGAGAAGAAATCATTCGGTTTTTGCTATCTGACCACATTTCGTCTGAGGGCATCAAGACTGGGGCATGGCTTTAATCACAGTGAAAGGTCCTGGATGGAAACAGAAATGCCTGATTAAAGGCTGGCCGTTCCTGGGGAAACGGGAGGCGTAAATCCTCCGCCCATCAATTTATAATCTTGATAAGGGGGAGCCGAAAGTTATTTCAGGCTGGGCACGAAGGAGCCGAGATCCCCTATTTGAGCGGCCTTGCTCCTCATTCCCAAGGGGTCCCCCTTTTTTCTGCTTCTCCCCAACTCTGAAAGCACTAACCCAACAACAGAAACCAGGAGTTGTCTCTATTATTCTTTCCACCTCCTCCTCAGCCTCAGTTCTCCTCCCTTCGTACACCCTCTTCTCCCGCACCTTGCTGTTACCGTTCCTTTTAAAGGACTTTCTTAGTTTTCTCCTCAAAGTCACAAATTAAGGCGGATACCGGAGGGGAAAAAATCCTCTCTCTCCCCCGACTCAGATAAAAACAGGTCCCATTCACCCGCCGCTTGAGTCGAGCGTTAAATGCGGTGAAAGCTGAGAAGAAAGGAACCCGACATCGGCCGCTCACTTCCCTTTCTTTCCTCTGTGGCCGGCTCTGTCTGGCAGCCTCTGATTTCTCCTCGTTGCATTGACTCTCTCAATCTAAAAAATGAACATCAGAACCCCGAGGATTGACCGATGAAGCTCGGAGCTTCCCCGAATGTCAATCGGCATAAAAACAAATATCGAAGCGTTATTTGGAGGGCTGTGCTCCGGTCCCCTTTTGCCAGGAGCCAGAGCAGGGACTCGGGAGGGTGTACAAAGGGCAGCCTTAGCCGGGAGCAGCCAGTCAGCAGGCGCCCGGGACGAGAGCCCAAACGCTGGGACCAGGAAAGGCGGAAAAGAGAGAACAGGAGGGCTGCTTGGCTCCGGGAGAGCCGGAGGAGCTCAGCTACAGGGAAAACCCAAGCAGGCCACTCGGCTTTCGGGAGGGACAGGTGTACTGGAAGGGCAAGGACAAGGCCTTGGACAATCCATCTCTGAGTCCTGAGTACTAAGTGTATGAGCCGGCCAGTCTGACTAGTGGCCAAGAGATCCGCTTCGTACCCGGGTCCGAGGGTCGGTTTCACCAATGGTGCAGTTGTAGATTATTCCCCTACTTGTATATGTGTCTGTCTGTCTACCTACCTATTCCATATCTATAGAAATAGTTATAGATATGTGTGTAGTGCATATGTGCATGCACACGTAATTATTACACAATATAATCCGCCAATAAATCCATGATTACACCTTGGTGTGTAATTGAAAAGAGCATACATTCAACTTGACCGTTGTCCCATTAGTGAATTTCCCTCGGTTTCATTGTACATTGAGAACTTCATAGACTAGTTCAAGGATGTAGGGGTCCCTTATTATTCAATAGGGAGGGTTCTTAAATTATTGCAAATGGCTGTGCTTGTAGGCGCAGGCCAGCAGAAAGCGTGGGAGTGGAGAAGAGAGAGAAAGAGATTACCAAATTAGATCATTCCTTCCTCAACATTTATTTTCTTTACCCCACTCCCTCCCCTTCTCAAAAAAAAAAAAAAAACCACCTTAATATTCCAAAAAAAGCCTTAAATTAATTTACTAACAGTTCATGGGGTATCACAATTGTCTACACACAAGAGGTCAGGGCCATGATGTCTATGGTTTTTTCTGAGTCCAAGGCAAATGCATTTATCCATCACTAGCAATGACAGGAAAAGGTTCCTGCCTATCTCTGTCTCTGTCTTTGTCTTTGTCTTTCTGTCTGTGTCTGTCTGTCTCTCTCTCCCCCTTTTCCTTTTTTCTCCCCCCTCCTCAATTTCTAAACCTTGAGGAATCCATGAGAAAGAACTAGCCCTTAGGAGCAGGGCTCTAAAGGTATCAGGAACTTGAAGCTGAGGGAGGCCAAGAAGCTCAGTAAGGTTTAGGTCGGGATGACCTAAATAGGCAAGTCCACCTCAGCTTTCTCCAGCTATTTCTGGGTTTGGGACCCCCTCCTGTTCCTTGTATTCTGGAAACAGAATTAAATTTCCTTTCCCCTTCTAAATTTTTGAATCTCTTTTCCTTCTGACGATCTGTGTCTCCATGGTGGGAATGAAGTCTCCGGAGCCAGGAAAGGCCTCTTCTTCCGAGCCTTCCTTATGGAAAATTAAGCCTTTACAATTCAAGATAAGAGAGGGTGGAATCGAAAGTCAGGACGGGATCCACTCTGCCTGCTTTCCTCCTGTTTTCTAGTTGCTAGTCCTGGACTTGCCTATCTGCAAGACGTTTGTGGCGTGGGGAGGACCATTTAAGGCGAACCCCAGTGAACCCCAGCTCACTGTAACGAGCCAGAAGGCACTGAGAACCTCAGAGATTCGTGTGAGCTTTTTACGAAAGTGGGAAGCGAATAGGGAACCTGCATCCAGGGAGAATACACGTCTTCCCCTGAGATTCCGAGTCATTGCTCCCTAACTAGCAGAAGGGTTAAGGACATATCCAAGTGGCTCCCACCAGTTGTCTCCATCATTGACATTCACCCGAGCTGTTGGCTTCAGACAGGAAGAAGCTATTTACCTGAGCCTCGGAAGTGGTTTCTCTGACCCTGAGCCAGACAATCTTCACGGCCTTTGTTCGAGAGGGGGCTGCTCAGGCTGGATGCAAGACCCTTCCCGAGAAGCCCTGGGTGGCATAGGATGACCTACAGCCAAAGAGTCCAGCCAGGGCTTCGGTGCTCCCTAGAAGGCGGAGATTAAATCTCGCTAGCTCTTCCTTGCCTTATCAGCGCCTTTGCCTTCGACCCTATATAATATACTCAGCCTTCTTTGGGGCTGAACCCAAATACCCAGCGTCAATTGCCCATCTCCTTCCTGAACTGAGTATCAAAGGAAAATACGGGAGACAGTGACCCCAAAGAAAGGAAACTCTTGGCCCAAACCTTAGCCTGGCTTGAAGTCCCCACCCGTCGCCTCCTTTAGGCCATTCCTCTCCTTTCTGAGGTTTCTGCTGTTTGGTGACAGGGAGACTTGTACAACTAGCCGGCAGAATGCCGTTAATAATCGCCCGTTTACGCTAGGAAATTTCCCTTTCCTGCGGAATTAAAGAAGCGAGGAAGTTTGGAACTTCTCTCCTACCCGGGTTTACCCGGGATCCGGAGTGAGGGCGAGGGGGAGCAGGGTGCTCTATTCTCTGAAAGCCACTTCTTAATTCGTCTCTCTTTTCCGACCTGGGTTCCACTGGTTTTGGGGTTCGGTTTTGTTCTGCTTCCCACTTCCGCAACCCTCCCCCTCCTCTCTTCAGTCCCTTTCACCTTTTCTGTTCGTGATTCCCAATCTCCCTTCTTCTTCTGGGGACCTCAGTCTCCATCTCCTCCGACCCCTACCCCAGATGACTTTTTTTCCTTCCCATTCTTCTTGTTTTTCCGCTTATCTTCTCCTGGCCGGGGGAGGGAGAGAGTTAAGACAGTCTGCGAAGGTTCCTCATAAAGCCCCTTGATTACATTAGAAACATATGAATATCCTGAAAACCGGAGCGTCTTTAAACGCCCTGAAGCTTCTTCATCCCCTCTGTGACCGATACACAGCCAGGTATACCCCGCCTGAATCAGTGTGGACGGCGCTCCTCCTAGTTTGAGTTCACTTCAGCAGGTTCACTTCATTTGCTAAGGAAGAAAAAGCAGTTGTTTTCGTACCCTTCGGGTTCTTGCTCTGGAGCAACCCTTGGGGTCCGGGGCTTTGGGCTTCCGTCCTTCCCTCTTTGCAGATTGATGAGATCTCAAAATCTCAGGCCTTCACCTCTAGTTAAGATGGAAAAAAAAAAAAAAAAAAAAAAAAGGCTCGTCCCTATCTGTATCTTATCTCCTTTCTTCTGGAGAGGAAAGCCAGGAATTGGGGACTGGAAAGGACAGCACTGGAGTGGACAGACAGAGGCCATTGTGATGCGGTCAGTGAGTCCCGGGGGTCAGGCTTTCCTGCAACTCCCAGCCTTCTCGGGAGGCTGCTCCCCGTTGCCGTTTCCGAACCTCGGAACCCAGGCAAAGACTCTCCGGGCTTTTCGCAAGTCGGTTGCGGGGAGAGAGAATTCTCTGCTAGGGCTGAAAAAGCTACACCAGCTCTGGGGGCTATTACGCTTCTTAGGCTCATCCAGGGACCCAGGTTGAAGCCCCCGCGGACAGCGTCTTATTCCATCCTGGGCAAAACCAGAGCCGAAAGTGTGATCGGAAAAGTAGGGAGTCCTGGCCACAAAAATGATCGTTTTGATGGTTCACAAGAGGAAAGAAACCGAGCCACCTTCTTGCTTTCTTTCCAAGTAAAATGCCGGTATCTCTGCTTTTGTCGTGCTCGGCAACAAGAAGGCTCAGATCGCAGCTGTTTAGAGTCCTCTAATCCTGACTTTGTTGTTCAGCAGGAAGGAAAAAACCTATAAGGTTCCAGTCTCCCCCTCAAACATACCAGAGACTTTATTACCCACTTTCTCCCCACAGACCCGACAGGGATCTAGTAATAGAATGGCCAGGCCATCACCTACACTTTTCTGATTCATCCACTGATTTCTGACCTCCCTGTCTTTGCAATCGCAGATAAAGAAAAAGAGAAAAAAGATCTGTCTCTAGAAACCGGACAGCAATTTGCAGATCCCAAGCTAGAGGTCAAGTCTAGCCTTTAAAAAGAGCCATTCTTCCGTTACATTCTTCCCCTCTTCGCTTTGTGTCTATCTCAAGGGCTAATCGGACCTACAGACATTTTAAGAGCTAATGACGCCCGTAGGAGAAGTCACTATGTACCGCGTGATTCCGTCAAGATGTTAATGTTGCTTTTACTCGATTTCTCGTTTACAACATGGTTCCTGTATTTTTTTTTTTTTTTAAGTCTCTCTGGAGATCTCGGCCATTGTATATTTGAGCTGAACGAGGCAGAGAGCCAGTCAAATATCGAAATCATTTTATCGGTTTGTAGAAAGTAAGCCAGTAAGTTCCTCTTTTCTTCAAAAGCGTTACTGACTGCATTATATCCGGGTCGTTTTCTTAAAATTCACAGAGTTAGGGTAAAGGGAACTCACGATCCGAAGGACAATGGAAGCAGAAACAGCAGTTCTTTCCCTTCCGGGAAAAGGCAGTTTCTAAAAATTTGGCCAGATAAGACTCAGAATCATTTCTGAGGGGAAAGGGACCCCGGGAGCCTCGGTGGCTGACTTTGCATCCACGACCAGGACGTCAACCCTGGCCCTTAGCGTTTTGGGGTCAAGTAAATGGAATCTGGATCTCATCTAGGCTTCCCCCTTTTTTTGAACCAACAATTGGCAAGTGATCAAAACGAAATCAAAATACCCTGAGTTGATATTGGGTGTCCAAGGTCCAGTGTGGCTTAACTCGTCTTTGGAAGAAAGAGAAATGGAACTAAAACATAGTCAGGCGGTTTTAGGCAGGGAGGCTTCGGCAAGGACACATACAGAGACCCCTTTCCTCCCTCCCCTCCAAAAAAAATGCTAATTCCTACTATCAGAAGATCGAAAACAAAATTAGGAGGAAAACGTGCGTGGAAGGGGGAGAGAAAGTGAGAGAGGACAATTACTGTTTCCAGGGATGCTGCCTTTGAACAAATCAGACAGGGTTTCAAGCTTTGAATGACAGGTCTCACATTGGCTAGACTGCAACTTTCAACTTGACCTTGGCCTCTAGCCGTGTCTGACCCGTATGTAAAACAGCTCTGCCCTTGAAGCTCCGAGATCTCTTCTCTCTTTTCTGTCTCTTCTCTCTTCCTGCAATTTTTCAATGAGACCCCGAAAAAGGAGAGTGGAATGGGAAGACAAAAGGGCCAGGGTTGAAACACAAAAATGAGCCACTGAAGGTCGCATAAATCTCCCAAATTTTAGCTCAAGGAAGAGGAGGCTGTGGGGAATAAAGAAATATTTGCTGGCAACTAGAGTCAAGAGAGAGGAAAAGCCAGGAAAATGACGGGGTTCTTTTGACTTGGTTCTTACGTCTGTCCAAGCGAACGTGTGGAAAAGAGTCCCAGAAAAATCATCGCTCACGCATCCCCCTTTTTCTACGTCTATCCCTTGAGCTGACAGGCCAGTGCCTTCTTCGGAGAAAATGCCGGACTGGCACCTTGCCTAGGTTCCGGGATCGCCAAAGAAAAAGGGCAGGAGAATATCCTACTTTCTTCCTCCCCCAGCACTTCTTTGGGGTCAAGATCGTAGCCCCGAAGTCCAGCTTCTCTGTCGCTTTACCCGTCTCGCTGAAATCCCTGAGATCTCGTCAGGAAGCCCTCAGTTTCGTTTATAATACAAGCTTTTTTGTCTGCCTATCTAGCTGTGCCCGCTCACCTTCCTTCCTGCCTCTTTTTCCCAAACCCCAAGGCTAATTTCTGTCCCCCAAGGCGGCCATATATTGCTGCCCAGCGAGGGTCAAAGTCACAGACTGACCAGCCTGTCCGATCTCCAGCTGAAAGCATCAGGGGCTCGTTCCCGATGCCTGCAACATCGCCTACAGGAGCCCGCAGGTCCAAAGCCAAGGGCTTGGGCCAAATCCTCGTCCGCAGGGAGAAAACACAAAGCATCAATTTCATGAAAAGAACCGGGTTCGCAGCCGCAGAGCGACATCATTCAAGGCTGCGTAGGGTTTACAGAATAGAGACAAAAGTCTCATCCGTATAGTGGGGGGAGGGCGGAGGGGGGGGGGGGCCTAGCCTGAAGAGGCCTGGAGAATGTTTTGGAAGGAGGGAGAATATATTCTAGAATTGATGCTCCATCCGACTCCCCCCAAAGGAGCACGAAACCTGGAGGTTTCCCCTCAGAACGTGAAGGCGAAAGGAAACATTTAGGCCGCCGTTTGGAGGAGAGCAAGAAATCTAAGCAGCTAAGAAAATCCTGCAGAGCCGGCCGCTTCCTTCTTCCCTCCTCACGCCCCCAGCTCGGGGTGGCCGGTCTGTCCTTCCCTTTCGCTTCGGCCCGCTCTGACTTAGGCTCTGGGAGGAGGAGGCCTCCTCGAGCTGCCAAGGAGCTATACGACTGTCGCCAGTGAGAGGATGGGAGATTGGGGGGGAGCGTGTTTGTGTTTTAGCTGTTTCTATTGCTTGCTTCTGGGTTGGTTACAAGTCTCTCAATGCTTTCGCGGAGTAGAGATGCAGGCAGGGAGGAGGGCCCCAAGCGCTTCTAGGCCGGGGCCACCTTCCTTCGGAGAGATGTTCTCTCCCGATCAGCTAGAGCTACTTAGTTACCCAGAGTGCGGGTCCGACTCGGCTCCGCGCGTCATTCGGGCGCAGAAAAGAGACAACTACCATTAGCTCCCCTCCCCCTGCGCGATCCCCACCCCGAGAATGAGCCAAAATAAAAAGCGGAGCTGTCCTAGGCCCAGAAAGCGCCCGATCCGCCTCTAGCCCTAATCCGGAGAGACAAGCACTACCGAAAACTCCACAGCGACCCCGCAACCGGGACAGACCCAGAGCTCCCACCGCCCGCCCCATCCTCCCAGAGTACCTGTCCCTCCTGCCCAGCCTCGGGAATACATGGGTACACAAAAACCACCGCGGTCCTCTCACCTCCCAGACCCCTTCCCCCCTCTTCTAGGCCATCCCTCGGAGATGGGGGACTGCGGGGGAGGAGAGGGGAGGAGAAGAGAGGGGGTGGGGTAAAGCGGCGCTGCGGGAAGCCCAGCCCTGGAGGAGTGCGGTAGCTGGAGCGGGGGGAGTCTGGGACTCTCCGGTCCTGAGCCTTTACTTTCCCTTCCCCCACAGCCCCGCGTTTCTCTTCCTTCTCTCCGTGACTGTGGTATTGAATTATCCGCGCCTGTTCCCCCCGCCCCCGCCCCCCGGGCCCGGAGGCTGCGACGGCGGCGGCGGCGGCGGAGGAGGAGGAGGAGGAGGAGGAAGATGAGGAGGAGGAGGAGGAGGAGGAGGAGGAAAAGGAGGAGGTGGAAGAGGTGGAGGAAGAGGAGGAGGAGGAGGAGAAAAAGGAGGAGGAGGAGGAGGCCCAGCCCCGAGCCCCCGGGAGCAGCCCGCTTTGCATATCACGTGGGAGGGAACGGGTGGGTCGGACCAATGGGCGGACGCCTGGCGCGACCCCGCGGGGCGCGATCCGCCCCCCTCGCTCGGGCCCCGGCCCCGCGGAGCGCGCTCTTCACTTCTTGGGGGCTTTTTAAAACAGCGCCACTAGGGTCTTCTCCATGCGGCTCGGGCTATGACAGCCTCCGTGCTCCTCCACCCCCGCTGGATCGAGCCCACCGTCATGTTCCTCTACGACAACGGCGGCGGCCTGGTGGCAGACGAGCTCAACAAAAACATGGAAGGGGCGGCGGCGGCGGCGGCGGCGGCGGCGGCGGCGGCGGCCGGGGCGGGGGCGGGGCTTCCACCACCCGGCCGCCGCCCACGCGGGGAACTTCTCCGTGGCGGCGGCGGCGGCGGCGGCGGTGCGGCCGCGGCCAACCAGTGCTCGGAACCTGATGGCGCACCCGGCGCCCCTGGCCCCTGAGCGGCGGCCGCCTACAGCGCCCTGGGGAGGCACCCGTCCGCGGCCGTGCGGGCTGCCGCGGCCTGCCGCTGCCGCCTGCGCGGCCGCGTCCTCCTCTTCGTCGTCCTCGGGCGGCCCCGGGCCCGCGGGGCGGCGGGCGCCGAGCCGGTCAAGCAGTGCAGCCCCTGCTCGGCGGCGGCTCAGAGCTCGTCGGGCGCCGCCCTGCCCTACGGCTACTTCGGCAGCGGTTACTACCCGTGCGCCCGCATGGGCCACCACCCCAACGCGCTCAAGTCGTGCGCCGCGGCGGCACAGCCGGCCTCGGCCGCCGCCGCCGCCGCCGCCGCCGCCTTCGCTGACAAGTACATGGACACGGCGGCCGGTCCCGCCGCGGCGGCCGCGGAGGAGTTCAGCTCCCGCGCCAAGGAGTTCGCCTTCTATCACCAGGGCTACGCCGCCGGGCCCTACCACCATCACCAGCCCGTGCCCGGTTACCTGGATATGCCCGTGGTGCCGGGCCTCGGGGGCCCCGGCGAGCCCCGCCACGAGCCGCTGGGGCTGCCCATGGAGAGCTACCAGCCCTGGGCTCTGCCCAACGGCTGGAATGGCCAGGTGTACTGCCCCAAAGAGCAAGGCCAGCCTCCCCACCTCTGGAAGTCCACTCTGCCCGGTAAATGATGCCCCTCTCCCCCCTTCTGCGGCTCCGCTCCGCTCTCCGGGCTGGCGCCTCTACTCGTCCCTAGCCCGCTTCTAGCTCTTCCCCAGCTCCCCTCTGTACCCTGCGCGCACTTCGGGAGTCAGCCGAGCCTTCTCTTCCTCTCCGTGCTCCCAATCACCTTCCATACCGTGTCTTCGCTACCGTCCCCGCGGTCTTGCTTCCCCTTTCTCTATTACGCCTGTCACCCGACGAGTGGGGGTGGGCGCTTAGTTGACTCCGCCGTGCCCAGATCTCCTCCCTCTGGAGCCCCTCTTCTCAAAGTATGGTTTTCGGAGTAGTTTCGGGAAATCATAGAGTCCTCCCTCAGCCTCTAGACCAACCCCAACTTCCATTTTTCTCCCAACCGACTCTAATCAAGAGCTGCCCATTTTCGTACAGGTCAGAGAATTAGACTGGAAGAAAGCTGGGGAGGAGGTGGGTGATGTGGCAGCTGAAAGTCCGTTGTCCACAGCTACTAGACAGTCCCCCCGAGGTGGGCACCGATTGCCGAGACTGGGCACTCCTTGAACAAGGATGGATATGAGCATGAGCACCTCTCCTCAGCCATCCGATAGACAGCCCCTGCTGATTTTCCTTGCGGGCAAAGGGGAGCAATTTGACCCCAGATTGATCCTTCCTCCCGTAGTACAAATCGCCGGGGTCCAAAGGTGGCAGAGGTAGAAGTAGGCTGGGCAAGGCGGGGGGGATGCTGGCTGCCTGGGAGTCGGCCATCCCCGGGCACAGCAGGCCTGCTCGCTGGGTGTGTAACTCGCCTTCTTTCTCTTTCTCTCTCTCTCTCTGCTGTGTAGATGTTGTCTCACACCCGTCGGACGCGAACTCCTACCGAAGGGGAAGAAAGAAACGGGTGCCTTATACCAAGGTCCAACTAAAAGAACTCGAAAGGGAATACGCTACAAATAAATTCATTACTAAGGACAAACGGAGGAGGATATCAGCCACGACGAATCTCTCCGAGCGACAGGTCACCATCTGGTTCCAAAACAGGAGGGTCAAAGAGAAAAAAGTCATCAACAAACTCAAGACGACAAGTTAATGGATTTTTTTTTAAATGGAGAGAAGAGGCGACTCTTCTGTGGAAAGTTGCCGAACTCGTTGCCTTGCCCACACTCAGATAATAATAATACTAATGAAAACGATCAGAGGAGAGACAGTGGCCCTCTTCTTTCCTAAAGAGATAGCTGTGTCTTTGATGGAATCTATAATGGTTTTTTTTTTTTTTTTTAAAAAAACAAAAACAAAAAACCTTGCGATAAGAAACAGTTAAGACTTCACAGTTCTCCTGAAAGCCCAAGCTGACTGACTGTTAATGCCCAACTCTAGAACCCAAACGCCAACCCCCAAATACGCAATTTTCAGATAAGTTACGCATTTACTGAAATCCTGTAAGTATTTATGTGACCTTTGTATTTTAGGACGCTCTCTTAAATGGTTAGGATCTGAAAGCTGGTGAAATTCGCGAGGTCATGGTCAACATCTGCCTTTACTAAAACAAAAACAAAAAAGCAAAAAGCAAAAAAAGTCCCCCTTATGTTCGCAATCCCAGTGCTTGTGGGATAGCTGCTCAGGTAACTACCTCCGAGTGAAAATGTCCACTTGCTCCATGGTAAAATTGATGCATTTATGTTATTCTTTATGTATAGATAGAGAGGAAAGAAGGTATTGGAATCCTGAAGGCAGAAATATCAAGAGAGGGGGTGAGGGCAGGGAAAGAGGCAGCACTGAGGAAGAAGATTTCTAGTCTGGGTGGTGAAGACAGCCAAATCAAGCTCTGGAGGATAGCAACCAAAATCCTTAGAATCGTCCTTATTTGCTACTAACAAGCAAATATTGTGGCATTTGGACTGTATTTCCTGCCCCTCCAAAACCATTGATTTTCCAAAGGACTCCGCATCCTTTAATCCGCCTTTGCTCTTCCAAGAGCCTTCTAGCCTAATCTTGTAACGACCACCAAAAAAACACCACCATAATTCGGGGGAAAAAAAAAAAACCTATCACCACCACCAAGAACAAAAAAACAAAAAACAAAAAAAACCCTCCCATATCTCGGTAGACCACGGATAGAGTACTGGTTAGAATTGGCCTTTTCTATTTGACGAAGCTTTTTTTCTGGAGAAAAAAAAAAGTGGGGACTAGAAAACTCAGAGCCGAAATCCATTCTTGTCCCCCAGAAACATTTTTGATTTCTATAGCCTATATTTTGATCATTTAAGTAATTAGTTTTTTTTTCCTTGTTTATCATCTGTTATGAAACCGCATTAGGCAGTGTTAGGGATTCATCTTACAGCACCTTTTTAATCAATCAGTTATTTCAACCAGCACATTAGACTTGTTCTTATTCACTATTAAAAAAAAAAAATGCTATCTTGTAAATAAAGACATTCAGCGCACTGTGAATGATGTATCTGTGCACCCTCATTTTTTTTTTATATTTCTACTGAAAATGAAAAAAATTCTAAGACATGTAGATAGTGATCTAGTGATGTTTATTCTGTTAATAAAATAGTCACTGCCATACAATCTCAAGGAAATACTCTTTATTTCCCTACCCTGAAAATGCGCTGCGCGGAGAGTGAAGACCCAGCTTTATCTCATCTTTTAAAGCTAGGACCCTTCTTTTCTATTCTCAACTCAGCTCATAATATTGCTATAAATTTTTGAGCAAAGGGTGAAATCTCCCTATCTCTAGATCCAGCCAGAAGATAAGTGCTTAGGGAAGGTTAAAGTGTCAGGTATTTTGAAGGGGAGGGGTGGAGGAGAAAAAAAAAGAAGGAAGCAAGGAAAGGAAAAGAGATAGTCTAAATTCCCAGGCTTTCAGTGGAAAATGAGAACCAGTTGTGAGTATCAGAAATGCCAAAGCCGCCGTATTTTAAGGACTTTTGTTGGGATTGGAAGTGTCTTAAAGTGCAGGTTTTGATATTTGTTGAAATGACAAGACTAGGAAAGGCCCTAAACCTTGACCTTGAAGAAAATAGACAATTTGTGACCTTGACTTTTGACAGCTCATGAATCGGCCTCTTTGGGATTGGTGGATCAAGGGCGCCACCTGGTGTTTCAGAGAATTGTTGTCATTCAGCTTGTTTTCAGAGTTTCTTAAGCTGTTGGGGAATGGGAGAAGAGGGAATGAAGAGGGAATGGTTTGGAGGTAGTTACTAGGCCCAAGGCAGAGTTGTTCTTTTGTTTTTGTTTTTTTTTGGAGGGGGGGCGGAGATTAGTTCCAGAAGAAGCAAATGTAAATAGGTGTCAATTATATAGATTTGTAGATACTTGACATTTGGTAGATACAGTAAAAAAAAAAATTTATATATATATGTATATATACATAATTTTTTTTTTAAATAAGAGGCACGTACTACCAGGTTTGAAAATATTTTGTAAATGTTGTTTCCGGTTAAAGCGTTTTGGGCTAATGTTGACAATGTGTGATGATTCATGAAGTTGAGGGAATCTCTCCGTACTCTTGTGCTTTCGATGATATAGAATGTCCTTTAAAAAATTATAATAATGGTCATTCCGAAGCTAGTTTAGGCCATCTAAATAACGGATCCTTTCTGCTTTGTCAGAAGTACATGGGTGTATTTTCAAAGCTGAAAATGTTTATTACAGTATAGGAGGCCTGCCTAAATAACCTTTCCTTCCTTCCCCGTCATCTCCTAAGGTGGTCTACCAGCCTAATTAGAATTATTGGGGAACCTTTACGGCAAATAAAAAAGGTTTTAGATGCCTTGCTAACTATAGACTTCTAGAATTACATTTCAGAAATTCAAAGAAACCTACCTCTTTAAAGGTCAATATGGAGACCCTTCTTGATTTCAGAGCTACAGATCTGAGTCTAACAGTCATTCACAGGGAAAATCTATTGGAGGTCCAAAAGCTGAATGTTATTTTGCTAGCATACAGGCATGAGTTGAAAGTTTGTGAGATCTGCCTATTAGGTGATTTTTTTTTAAAGAAAGAATACGTATATATTATATACACAGATATAATGTATTTACATATGTCCATATCGGCATAGTGTGCATGTATTTGTGGTCATGTGTGTATACACACATAAGACTTTATGTTTCGGCTTTTGTTGGAGAGTTTGACTTTCTATTTATATTGGAAATAGGACTCACTAAAGATGGGCCGAAGCCTACTTTAGCATTGCATGGAATAATATAGTCATGTTCAGTTGTGAGCTACACAAGCACGTATAAACAACCCAGGAAAGATTTTCCCGATGTTGTTCCTAGCACTTCCAAAAAACTGGACCTTCTTCTTTAAGACATCTAATTATACAGAGAAAATGAAAGTATTTCTCCCTAAGCCTGCTACCTTAAAAATTATTACCAGAGTAAATCCATAAAATATAATCCTACTCTGAAGTTATAAGGATTTTAAAGTTTGGTTTGGGTTTTTTGTTTGTTTTTTGATGTTGTTGTTGTTTTGAGTCAAATGACAATAATCTACCTTGGCTCTCTCTATAGAAAATACACACTTACACACAAACATACCCCAAGTATATTTCCTAATGTAACTGCATCTTAAGGGCAACATAGATGATCTATAGGCTCTTTGGGGAAGGCCACAGAGCCTCTCTTATTCCTTTTTCGTGTTTGTTTATTTGTAGACATGTAGTCAGGGAAACTTCTGTTGGTGCACGGGTATTTATGTCTAGAGAATGGAGTAATTTACTAATTATCCTGGTTTGGAAAGCTGGCAGGCAGCAAATGGGGTGACTTCAGGGGCTCCTTCTTCGAAGGCCTGATAGTAGCACCCACAGCACCGTTCTGGTTCCTTCGGTTTTGTTTTCTGCACCTTCCCCACAAGGAGACTTGTAACCTTCAGAGACAACAGATTAGCCTTGGCAATGGGGGGATTGAGAGGAGGCAGATTTTTATGGGTCTAAAGAGGTTTTATGTTGTGGTGTTTTTCATTTCTTATTTTTAAATGTTAATTTGAGATAATGTGGAGTTGAAATTTTGGAGACTTGAATGAAAGGGGAAAGAGAGGGTTGAGAAGCAGTTTTGCTTCTGTTTTTTTTTTTTTTTTTTTTTTTTTTTCTTTTTTTTTCTTTTTCTTTCTTTCTTTTCTTTCTTTTTTCTTTTTTCTTTCTTTTTCTTTCTTTCCTTTTCTTTTTTTTTCTTTCTTTTCTTTCTTTCTTTCTTTTTTTCTTTTTTTTTTCTTCTTTTTTTCTTCTTTTTTCTTTTCTTTGCTTTTCTCTTTTTTTCTGCTTTTTCCTTTTTCTTCTTTTCTTCTTTTTCTTTTTGCTTCTTTCCCTTCTTTTGCTTCTTCTGCTTCTCCTTCTCTTTCTCCTTCCCCTCTTTTTTCTTCCTTTCACTCTGTCTTTCTTTCTGTATCTGCACCTTCCTACCCCTGTCTCTCTGTGGGTCTCTTTCTCTGTCTGTCGGTCTTTCTCCCTCTTTCTCTCCCTCCCTGAAGCCTCCTCAAAATCAAAGCGGGAGGGCTTTGGGCGCAGCTTGAAAACATTCGTGAAATTGACTAACACTGGCCTTGGGCTAGTCCCGCTGCGTCGAGGCCGGAAAAGTCTCATAGGCTTAAAAAAACCAAAGCAAGCCACATATACACGCAGAAGAGATTGGTCGATCAACAGTGATCAACGCTAGGCCCTTTAGCCTTATTTATTGCATCAGGGTTTTTACGTAATCGAGTTCATTAAAGGCATTTCACGAGAGAATTTGTAACACGTTGCTCTGGGCATTCCACTGCTGTTTGCGCACAGTCTGGAGTTTTTAAATAGACCTCTTTGAAATGGCAAAGCACAACATACACAAAAATGTGAAAGGGGACGTTGGAGGGAGGGGGGAACACACCTCAAATTCAGTCTTTTCTTAAAAAAAAAAATTCAACTCCGTGGCTTCTCTACGGGAGAAGGGGGCCCGCTTTCGACAGAGAAATCGGCCGGGCGCTTCTGCACACTGCGGAGGAGTGGATGGGCTCTTGTTTGCTGGTGTTTTCTGCAACCGGCCTCTTCAGCTGTGTTCCGGTCCCTGCATCTCTCCACGGTTTCCCGGCTTGGCTAAAGCGTACCAGGGGCTCTGGATCCCACCCCGAGCCCCGGGCTTGGCGGCTCTGGGGAGTCCTGCTCTCCTCCCTCCTCCCCTCCCTCCGTGCGGGACCTCGAGGCCGGAGACGGAGGCCCGGTCCCCCCACTGATTTATGCGCATTCCTTTAAACTTGATCGAATGCGTGTCAACAGCCCCGGACCCGGCGGAGGAGCCGAGAAACGCCCGGCCGCTCGCTCCGGTGCCATTTTTCATAAGCAGAGATGCAGCCGATAGGCGGGGAGAGATTTACGCCGCGCTCCCCGGACGGGCACGCCAATTAAGTTTTCATCTGCTCGGGCCGCCGCGTAAATAATAGCTGCTTAATTCCTCCCGAAACGGGAAGGGCCCCTTCGGGGGACGCGGCCCCTTCTCCCCACCGAGGGCGATCGGGGAGACGGTGGCGCGGCTTGTTACGTTCATTGCCGTTGAAGAAGAGAAAAGCTGCGAGAACGTCAATATTCCTCTGCCCCCAAACCCCGCCAGCCCGGCGGGCTCGGGCCTTCCTCGGTTGGGCCACTTACGGGCACAGCCCTGGGGCCGCCGAGCCGTCGCCCGCTCCGAGCTGAGGCGCAGGAAGCCAGACTCGCCAACGCCTTTCGAAGAGGAGCAGGACGTCCAAAAAGGCCCGGGGGAATAAAGGCGAGATAGGGGGAACGGAAGGGATGGTGGTTTGGACGGGGATCTGTCGCACGCGTACGCACCAGGTTTTCCTTTCATTTGGGACGCGGGCATAAATCCCGGCTACAAAGCGAAGTCGGAGCAAAATGGTACCCGGAGAGAGATCTTGACAGGAGTTCTAGGCGGGAGGGAGGGGGTGTGTGGGGTGCGAATAGAAAGCAGGCTTGGAGGGGGAGGGGGCTCTACCTGGGTCCCCGGGGCGCTGGCAGCGAGACTCGTTTTGGGGGTGTGGGACGAGGGGGGGGGCTGCAGGGGAGGGGACGGTTCCCAAGGCTCAGGCAGGCGCTGCCCGACCCTGGCCCTAGCTGCAGGCTGGCATTCTCAGTTGATGTATGCTGACGTCACTGCAGCCTTGGAGTTGGGTTCTGAAAGATGGGATTCATTTGGGTGTTGTTGAAGGAGGACGGACACAGTAAAACGAATGGCTGGCTAGATTGTGGGGGCTCCCACCCTCACCGGGTCCGGGCCCCCGACAAGAGAATAAGTGGGTATTTAATCGCTCTCCGTCTTAATTCTTGGCAGAGTAGAAGGCGGTTTGCAACGGGAAATAAAACTTGACAGCGACATATTTCCTAAAAGGAATTCTAAGACTGGCTGAAAAGAAACTGTGTTTTTCTCCCCCAAATACTTCCGCTGGAAAATCCTGTATTTGTTTAGGCGCTATTCGGAGTTCTGGGAGTTCTGGGTTCCCTGGGCCGCCTGCGGAGCCCCTGCCCATGCAGGGTGGCCCCGAGAGTTGCCGGCGGCCTCTCCGGCGGCTCAGAAGGGCTGCCTGGAGAGCTAGCGGCGGGCAGCCAGTCCTAGAACTCGGGCTCCAGGCCCAGGAGAGCCTCTCTCAGGCCTCGTGTTTAGGCACTAAAAGGCCACGACTAAGAACGCTAATTCGCGGATGCGATAAGGTTTATTTTGTTTAAGGGAGAAGGCAGAGGGAAAACGAGGGAGCCCTCGGTTACAGGGCCTTCGGCACAGATCCTTTCTGAAGACCCGGCCTCCTTGGGTCATGAGGGGTGCCAGTTAGCAGAAGATTGGAGGGAAGAGGGACTGGAGCTTCGACTCTTTGGCCTTTTTCTTCTCCTCTCACCCCAGGCCAGAGACCCTGATTTCTAGATTGAATGTTGCAGAACACATTTGGTCCTATAGTGATGGAAGGGCCAGAGGACCAGCCTCTGGTGACTTAGGAGTAGTAAAAGGTAGCTGCATTTCAGAGCTGGTTAGGCTGGGGGGAGGATGGGGGGGAGGCTCTGCTCTTCACCGTCATTGTGGCCCCAGTCTCTCAGGCAGGGTGGCCACTTTACACAAAGCCTGGGACTGACTGGAAAGAGGGTAAGAAGCTGGAGATAGTAGGGTGGGGAGGGGAAGCTCTCGTTTACCCAAGACTGGCAGACAGGAATAGGAACTGTCCGGGTTGCTATTGGAGGGAATAGCGTTGGAAAGTTCCCGAGATAAAGAGGATCTCTCCTCCGCCCTCCTTCACTCCCCCCCCCCCCCCCTCCCCCCCCCCCCCCCCTTCCCTCTGTATAGTGAAAGAAAGCGCCCTCCTCAGCGGCGTAAAGGTCAAGTCCTCTTGCGCGCCATCCACGGTCATGTCTGTGGCCAGGCCCTCTGCCGTGCTGGAAGGGAGTAGAGAGAGGGGACACTGGCCTCTCCAGAGCCCACCCTAGACTCTGGGGGTGGGAGAAATGGAGCCGGCGGCTGCAACGGTGCAGTCTTTCTTTGTGACTTTGTTCTCTCTCAGACTCATTAATTCCTGGCAAAACGTTGAAGGCGAGCAAACCTGGCTGCTTGGAGTCCCGACGCCTTTTTATTATCGTATTTTTCCTTTGGGAGGGGATTGTTTTGTTTTGAAAACCGTCCATCTACGTGCTCCCCCACCCCCCACCTCCCGGCCGCCCGCTGAAGTGCCTGAAGAAACAAACCGTGCAGCTGAAGATGGCTGGTCGGCCTCTCATCATCTTTTTCTACAGAAAGAGACAGACAGACAGACAGACAGAGACAGGGAGAGAGAAAAAGAGAGAGAAAGACAGAGAAAGGGGGAGAAAGGGAGAGAGATGAGAGCGAGAAAGAAAGGGAGGGAGAGAGGGGGGTAGCGAGAGAGAGGGAGAGAGAGAGCATCAGAGGATCATGGGGGCTAAGAAGGTATGCAGCGCCTGCCCCCTCTGCACTTTCTGGGCGCTTTCCGATTCCACCGAGACCCGGGAACATCGAGCATCCGGTACCCGGCAGGGTAAGAACCGAGGGACACTGAAGTGTTTGAAGCGGGGTTAGGGAGGCGCATGGCTTGGGGTTTGGGGGGGACTCATTGAAAGACAACTGTGCCGTCGATTTGGGTTGAGATCATGTCTGGGGACCTCCTGGGCAGTCTGGAGCCTGGGCAGTTTCTTTCGGATTTTTTTTCCTTTTGTTTCCTCTTTCCGTTTGTAAAATTCAGGCTGGTCTAGCCGAGTTTGCTGAAGGACACCTTGGGCTTAGGCCCCTGGGGCCTTTTAATATGGTCAGGGGAAAACAAGGCCTTCAAGAGGGTCTTCGAGTGGAGAGACAAAATGGGTGCCATGTGCCATCCATTTGGGTCGGTGTGGGAGGCTCCCTCCCTTCTTTGGGTCTCCGAAGCCCAACTGCTGCACAATCCTCTCTCCCTCCCCCCCCCCCAATACACACCTCTGACAGGTCCTGAATCTCAGTGCCAGGACTTAGAGCCCTGGAGACCTTGAGATGGGACTGAACCATATCTTGCAGAGATTCCTGATGGTGTTTGGGGCCAAACTCGCTTGTCTTTCCTTTCCCCGTTCTGGCAAAAACGCAAATGAAGGGTGATTGCCAGGGCCCAGAGCGCACCCCACAGCAGGCCGACTGGCTTCCAGCCGCCTGCTTGTTCCTAGGGCGTCTGTGGTTCAGAAATACCTCGTCTGCGTTTTTAATCGCGCCTGCCCACCCGCTGTTCAGTCTTATCCCTGCTGCAGGTAATGATTGGCACATGTCTAAAGCAAACCAGACGGCTCAAAATGAATCCAAAGGGGGCCCCTGGAAATCATTGTTGAAAAGGAAAGAAAAGCTCCGAATTTCCCTCCTCCTACTATACACACACCCCCCTCTGTTCACTGCTAACTGGGGGAGAGGATTCTGGATTGTGTGCACTTAGGCGGTCTGTGGAGTTCTTGGAGAGACCCAGAAACGACTAGGCCAGGCCGAAGCTCGTTAACCCAAGAGCCACATCTCTATTTTCGTTAGTCATAACCAGACTGAAATATGAACCGCTGTCCACTGGACAGTCAGTCAAGAAAAACCGGAATTATGAAGGAGAACAAAATGTGCTCTTAAAGAGACCTTTCTTTTCTCTCATCCTCTTGCCCCCCCCCATATTCTCCACCCTTCCACAAATATAGTAGAAATAGAGACAACGCATGCGAGACAGGGGCTACCCTTTATTTCTGTTGGAAGCAGAGGAGAAGCATTAGCAGAGTAAGTCCTGGTTCAAGGCCGAGCTGAGGCCACTGCCGCTGGTACCCAGCTACTGGCTTTCCACTAGGCCCTCAGTGGCAGGGGCTAGCTTTCTTCGTTGGAGAATGGGGCTGGACAGACTAGGACAAGACCTGGAGCAATCACTCTGCTGGGGAGTATTCCCAAATGGATAGGGAGAGTCCTCCCTCTGAGTTTTAGAAGGGTCTCCAGGCCAAGCCAGGCAAAGTTGGCCTCAGATGCATTCAGGAGAAGGTAAAGGGAAAACTGACCTTGTTCTTGATAAATAAATGCCAACAAAATCAGGCTAAATGATATCTCCATCGAAATAGTCATTCACCATAAAGTTTCTTGAATCAAAGGATGGAGGGAGAATGGGGGCAGAACTCAAATTATCTTTTTTGAAAAATTTGCTTATTTGATATCCTCTCCCACTCCCAACTTTTGACAGCAATAAGACTAAAAATAATTCTCAAAGAGATTTTTTTTTTAAATGCTTCTCTCTGAAGTTAGTGTGGGGAACCTGGAAATATTAACCAGCTTTGGCTTCCAGTCAGCTAAAGAGGTTCTATATGCAGAGAGAGAGGAAACAGGATTTGAGGTTCTTAGGGTAAAAACTGATAATTATTCATAAGATATTGATGGCAGGAAAGATTTATAATAATTAATAGTATCATTAAGATGGGTATTATTGTTGTTGTAATTTTTTTTAAACTAGTGGTTTGATAAAGAAAAAATGCCAAGTGAAGGCTAAAGTGTTCCCTGTCTGAGCAGCGATGAGGAAGGGTTAAAGGCAGTATGGTTGCTGGGACTGTGAGCAGAGGAATTGAGAGGGGGCCGGTTGCATAGAGATGGACACAAATTCTTCAGGGCACCTGGTGGTGATCATGACTGTTTTTTTGAATTTTTGATCTCTAATTACAACAGCAGCTCCTAGCTAAGCTCTCCAATAGAACAGAAAAAGCTATGGGTCGGCTTGTGTGGTCTCTCTTGGGTGGAATATGGGGGAGAGTTTTCCTTCAGTGCATCCATACATCCATATCCAACGACTTCCACAGAAAACTAGGCTGCTCCCAATTGGCCTGCCCCAATTTACTATATCTGCAACTCCCAAAGATGAGCGATTAGAACCTCTCTCCCCTTCAAAAAAAAAGGTTTACATATATATATGCACATATATACATATACATACATATATGTAAATGTATATATGTGTGCATATATATATATATGTACACATATATGCAGAAGTTTAGGATACCTTGGAAAATGGCTTTAGCCACCAACATCCTGAGGCTACTCATTCTACATGTTGCCTTCGGAGTCTTGCACCTGTGGGAGAAGACACAGAGAGAAATGAATGAACGTGTTGGTTTTGTAGGAACCATTATTGCTTCTGGATTTGATTGTTTGAGATTTTTTTTTTCTTTGAAGGGCTTGAGGGAGAGGAAAGAGGGGACAAAGTCATTTAGAGGAGTTAAAGTGACGATAATCGTGTGGTAGTTGGTATGGTCAAATTAATTTCCAAGACAGTGACCAAAAAAAAAAAAAAATTATAAAATAAAAAGAGGAAAAGGGAATTAAAAACAAAAACAAGCTTCTTGATTATCAGGGAAATGACCTTATTGAATCCCTCCCTGCTCCACTCCAAGCCTAAGCTTGATTCAGCACCCCGCCTTTTAGCCACCCCCAGTCACCCACCCACACATACACACGAAAATGCAGACAATGAGAAGGCTCCAGCTGAGTCCCAGAACCTTCAGCTGATACCCCCCGCCCCAAGTTGGACTAGAATCTTCCGAAGGTCCTTAGAATCGGAGGGAAAAGAGGAGAAGGAGGAGGCAAAGAAGCTTGCTCTGGGAAACACTTATATCCGGCTTTCCAAGGACAAGCTGAAGTGTAGCCGAGGGTAATGACCGTCTGTATTGGTCTAGAATCCAGCGGGAAATTGCCCAGCCTCAGTAACTCTCCCTCCTCATTCTTTTGTGCCCAAGTTCCTCTTGGTAGGGAGCCTTTGAAAGGCCGATCTTTTGAGTGGCCATCCTTCCTTGAAGATCCCAGGAAGGGAACCTGGGCAGAGAGTAGCCCGAGGAAGGCAAATGTCTGAGTGGGAGCTGCACGAATCCGTGTCAGCAGGACTGGGCTCGCAGAGAGAGAGGATGCATGCCGGGGGTGGGGAGAAGCTGACTGCGGAGGGGGATTAACGAAATTAATGTCCCAGCTCCAAGAAGGCGGCCAAGCTGAGACCCAAGCGGATGTTTACACTGGGTCGAGATTTCATAAGATGGACATTTCCATGCACCTAAAATGTGTCCGAATGGGTCACTTCAAATTTCGAACAAACCCTGCCTTCTCCTGAGCCCGGATCCGGGAGGAGAAATTGCCTCGGTTGTTAGTTGTTAGTGAGCAGGCCAAAAAAAAAAAAAAAAGGCTAAAGTGTCAGCCCTTGTGGGAGAGAATGGCCTCCTATCTCTCTAGGAAGGAAGAAAGGGAGGAAAGAAAGAAGGAAGGAAGGAAGGAAGGAAGGAAGGAAGGAAGGAAGGAAGGAAGGAAGGAAGGAAGGAAGGAAGGAAGGAAGGAAGGAAAAAGGAAGGAAGGAAGGAAGGGAGGGAGGGAGGGAGGAAGGAAGGGAGAAAGGAAAGAATAGAAGGAAGGAGAGAGAATAAGAGAAGAGAAGGGAAAGAAAAAAAAAAAGAAAATATTTCCAAAAGTGGATAGGAGAATCATTTGTGATTAAGACCCCAAATCAAAACCAGGTGTATAATTTAAAAGCCAGACTAAAGTGTGGACATTGGCGACTTCCGAGCAGCATAAAGGACATCCTTCCCTTTGGGAGCTCGCCTGGGGAGCCCACCTACCATACAGCGGCGGCCAGAGGGTCCCTCTCCTGAAAAGGGCAGCCCGAGGCGATCGGGCCAGACAAACCCATCCGGCCAGTTCCGATTGGAATTAGAGTGAGAGGATGAAACGGCGTCCCAGCTCTCCACGCACTTCCCGGCCTTCCTCTAGCCCACTACCCACCGGTGGCGGTGGCCCAGCTGCAGAGAGGCCGGGGAAACTGGACAATAGCTCGAGCTCCCAGCCTGGATCCTCTGCCAAGTCCAAGGCGAGGGTTTGGTTTGTTTTTCTGGACAGCCCCGCTCGTTATTCGCTTCCGCATTTCCAAGTCTGCTTTGGATCACTACTGTCCTAGGTGACTTGGACGCCTGCAGTTGCGGCCTCTTTTCCCCCCTTCCGTTTTTTCCTGCAAAAATGGGTTTCCCCCCCCCAAAAAAAATGCATCTAACGGTACCAGAGGAGCCCAACCCCACCTCCACCCCCCCAGAGGCGTAGAGACCTTGCCGTTTTTACAAAAGAGCCCGAAGGAATTGCCCTCCTTGCCTCTGCTCATCAGAAGTACGCAAACCCAAACGTCCGCACTTCTGGCTTTGTTGTCCTTCCTCCAAAGGAATTTTTAGGCACTTTACATAAGGCTCTTAAGAGACTCCATGTTGACCAATAAAATTAAGGAAACCGAGTGCGCTATGTGAGATCTATCTCCTCGGGCATTTGACAATCTTCTCCCTCTGAGAAAACGGAGCTTGCAGACCGGCTCGCCCTGAGAAGTATCAGAGCTTGAGTTCTGCCTTACCTGGGGAAGCTTGGAGAACCTGAGAAAAAGGAAGCTGCTGTGCCCATGTTCTCGCCTGCCCCTCCCACGTCCGCTGGCCCTCTCCCGGAGCTGATCGAGCCTTGTGCCCTTGGAGTGGGCCTCCTGAAACAGCTTCAGACAGGCAAAGAGCAAAGTCAAAATCAACTGCCCCCCTTCCCCCTGACAGCCTTGGGCCTCCTCCCCCAATAACGAATATTCTCTCCTGTTCGTAAAAAAAAAAAAAAAAAAAAAAATGGCCAGAACAGCCAGTTCCCTCTCCACCGCAGTTATCTCCCGCCCAGGCTTTTCGAGAAGGCTGGGAGAGTAATGAGTTAGGTTTCATTTAACAGCAAATAAAGCTATGAGCAGAAGTGCTCTGACTGCAAGGGTTGTTTCCCCTTATCCCCTCACACACTGCCTTCTCGATCCCGGCCTTTCCCACTAGCATTCCCCAAAGGTTTGCCAAACACAGTTAGCCTTTCCTCTTCCCTTGGGTTCCAAAGCCTTCTTTTGAGACAATTCTGCTCCTGGGAGTTCAAATATGCACCATGCAGAGCTCAGTTTTCTCAGTAACCACTGTACCACACCCCCCCCCCCCAGCCTGTACCCAAAGTTACAGCCAGTCCCCTTATTTAGGCCAGTCACCCTGGCTGCACTTCCATCCTCTCCCTTCTTCAATGCACAAAAACTCCCTTAAATCTCCTTTGTTTCCAATACACAATCTTGGGTGATGGGGTAAAGGTGAAAACCTCCCCCTTGCCGTGATGGGAAAAAAGCTATGATCTGGAAGAGGTAACCCTAAAGCAGACTGACACCCTAATACCAACCTTTTCAGGCTCACTCTTCCCTCTAGGGGAGGGGTGCAGCTAATTAACAAGGGACAGCCAGGACCTGTGGAGAGGGTGGCGCATCCATCTCCCTGCAGAGTAACGCGGGTTTGTCTGCTCTACCCCAGGCTGAAGTTGACTGCCAAAGGGCTATAAAGCAGGAGGTCTGTCTAGAACTGTTTTCGGTTCTCCTAGACGTCCCGTGTTCAATTATGGCCTTAAAAGCCCTAATACAAGTGCAAGAATAGGTTTGCCATCGCCCAGGGGCGGGGCGAAGCCTGCGATGGTGGCGCCTTTGTTATCTCAAAGTCACTGAAATCCTTCAGACAGCCCTTTTGTTGGAGGGAGGGGGTGGTTGGGGGTGGGGGAAGTCAACACGGGGGAAGTAGTATTTTTTATATCGAAACCTCAACACAGAAAAGAAAAAGGGGGAGACCCTAAACCTCCACAAAAGTCCAATTTTCTTTTTTTGCTTGTTTTTTATTTCCTTTCCTTTTCTTTTTCCGAGAGAAAACGAAGGGGAAGGATACCGCCAGGAGAGCAGGCAGAAGGCAAACGTAACGTTGCAGTTGCCTCTGGAAATCCAGCTCTTTTCTTGAAATGCAATCTCAATGCAGTCTTCTCACATCTATAACTTCCTTCTCTCTTCTCCTTAGTTCCATCCCTCCTCTACACCATCCATTCCTTTCTCTGCCTCAACCCAAGCAACAGGGGGACAGAAATGGCGAGCTGGGAATGATGGAATCATCCCGAAATTTATCCCGCCAACCTTAAGATTCGGAAGCTTCTCTCGCCGCAGACACTGATTAAAGTTCGTTAAATGGTGGTGTCCGAGGGATGTGATTTGTGAGAAGTAATCCTTCTTTAAAAAAAAAAAAAAAAGGCAAATAAACATAAATGCTAATAAATTAGTTTACTCCACTACAAAGTAATTACTGCGTATTATTGATATTTATGGCAGGTATTCAAATGGAATGGTGAACCATCATTTGGAGAAAATACATAATGAGAATATTTCTTTCCCGGAGCAAACATGATTAGATTTGTTATTAAGTCAGTTATGGTCAGCTCAGCAATAAATAAATAAATCGATGTTGACATTTAAATACTGGAGATCTTTGAATTGAGGCTGCAAATCTCCTCTCTCCCACCCCCCAGATATGGAGATACTTTTGCCCTCCGGGAGTGAGAGATGGGGAATAGGAAAAGGTTAACCCTGTTCATATTTCGAGTTCCTTTTGGTACCTTACCCCGGAAAGAGTCAGGAAAAGAGGGATGGAAAGTAGGATCAAGTCTTAAGCACCCCGACTTCTGCAGCGCCCTTTGTGGCCGGCTGCCACGGCCATCCATTTCCCCCTCTCTCTTCGCCCTCACTCCCAAGCGGGGCAATTAAATCTGGCAAAACTGCCCGGATTTTCAGCTCCTTCTTTGACGTCTTTTCCCTTTCCCTAAAATACATAAGAGTTAGATTGTCGGGGTAACCACAAGTGTCTCTCTGCCACTGTGTCTCTGCCTCTTCTGTCTAGTCTGTGTCTCTGTTTCGGTGTCTCTGTCTCTCTTTCAGCCGCCTCCTTCCGAAGGTGCTGGCTTTGGCTAGCCTGTTTTCTGTGGTGGTCCTCGTTCTGTGGGATGTACACTGAGACTTTCTAGTCCCTGTCTTGCCCAGCGGTCGCTGCCGGCTCTCTTTTCTTTCAAGCAAAGACAGGCAAAGCCTTGGTGTTTTCAAAAACAGCTCCCCCGATTCTCTCCCTGCGGCTCCCCCACTCCCCCGGCACCCCTTCCCCAGGTCTGTCTGGGTCTGCCCGTGCAGAGAAGCTGGGGAGTCATTGAGCGTCCAGCTTTCTCTGGGAAAGAGCCTCGGATGGCAATTCGTATAAACTAGACTGGTGGCAATTAAGCAAGAATGGAAGTGTTTGTGGAGCCCGGACTCGCTTCATGGCCATTGGCTTCCCAAGCCATCAGTACCAGGCATCCAGGAGAGCGTGCAGCCTGCCTCCCCTCCCCACCTCGCTCCCAGTCCAGATCTCTGCTTCAGGGAGCGCCGAAGCTGGGGGGAGGGTGGCAAGCGTGGGAAGGGGAGGGCGGGGGAGTTGGGAGAGAGGAAGTGGGGGCGAAGAGCGAGAAAGATCCCGGGTGAGACGAACGCTCTGCACGGCTGAGCAGGTCGCGCAAAGCCCGGGTGAAAACTGCCTTGGGGGACTGAGGAGGCTCCCAGAAAAGGGAGGGTAGTTATTGGAGCGCCTCGGAAGTGACCGTGAATGCGGGCGTGTAATGGAGCCACCGTGCAAATCGGACAAGCCCCGAGCCCGGCACACTCAGAGACGAAAGCTAGTCTGAAACGGATAGACCGGTTGGGGGGGTGGGGGGGAGGAAATGGGGGGAGCGGGTAGAAGCAGGAGACCTTGACGAAAGGGGGGAGGCAACGGGAAGCGGGAGTCCAGGAAGCCGGGGAGAGGGAGAGAGGCCGAAACGGACCCAGAGACGGAAAGCCCAGGGCCCCTCGCCCCAGTCCCCATGCCTCCTCGAGAGCACCTTGGCTAAGGCCAGCAGGCGATCGCCAGGCTAAAGGGGGGGAGGGGTGAACCGGACCGTTGAGGTCCGAAATCTGGGGATGGGGAGGCAGAGGCTGGACCCCCCCCCTCCGAAGGGGAGCGAGGCAAGGTCTGTCACGCGTCCGGCGGTCCTCGGAGGGTGCCCCAGCTAACATGAGTTACACTGGAGATTACTGAGCTTTCGGTGAGAATACCAAGTGCCGATCTGTTGCTTCCCTTGAGATGGCCACAAAGAAAGGAAGGGGGGGGGAGGGTTGGGGAGGAAAGGGGGGGAAAGGGCCCAGACTCGCAGCTTGTCAATTTCAACATTTGGTCACATGACCAGCACCTCCCTGCTAAGGATGGGGATAGATTTCCACGTCAGCTTACGTCTCCAAATTTCTACTTCACGGATCTGCTTCAAAGACGCAGCTGCATCAGAGAATCATGTGGAGCTCAGCTAATGCGCCGAGAGCGAGGTAGCCCAGGATGGATTTTGATGAGCGCGTGCCCTGCTCGTCTAACATGTATTTGCCCAGTTGTACTTACTACGTCTCGGGTCCTGACTTCTCGAGCCTCCCTTCTTTTTTGCCCCAAACCCCGTCTTCTCGCCCCATGACATACTCCTACTCCTCCAACCTCCCCCAGGTACAACCTGTAAGAGAAGTGACCTTCCGGGAGTACGCCATTGAGCCCTCCAGTAAATGGCACCCCCGGGCCAACCTGCCCCACTGCTATTCGGCAGAGGAGCTCATGCACAGGGACTGCCTGCCCGCCTCCGGCAGCGCGAGCGTGGGCGACATGCTGGCCAAGAACTCCGCCAACGTCTACCACCACCCCAGCACCACGGGCACCTCGTCCAATTTCTATAGCACGGTGGGCAGGAACGGGGTCCTGCCCCAGGCTTTCGACCAGTTTTTCGAGACCGCCTACGGCCCCCCGGACAACCTGACCGCCGCCGCCTCCTCCGACTACCCGGGGGACAAGGGCGCGGACAAAATGCCCCCGGCGGCCGGGGCGGCGGCGGCGGCGGCGGCCGCAGCCCCGCCAACTTCAAGTTCGGACGCCGGCGGCGGCGGCTGCGGCGGCAGGGAGAACGCGGCGGCGGCGGCGGCGGCGGCGGCGGCGGCGGCCGCGGCCGCGGCCGAGGAGAAGGAAAGGCGCCGGCGGACTGAGAGCAGCAGCAGCCCCGAGTCATCTTCCGGCAACAATGAGGACAAATCCAGCGGCTCCAGTAGGTATAAAGGCAGCGCCCCGCGCGCTCTCCGAGAGGGGACTTGGAAATGTAGCGCAGCCCCGCTGTTAAATTTTTATATGCTGTTTTATAAGCATATAAGGTTTATGAAGGGCCCTTAGATTTCCCCCAACAAAACTTTGTTATAAAAAGGCGCGATCACGTGGCGAGGGCTGAAATTGGCCGTGAAATACCCACCGGCCAATGGAGGCCAGAAAAAAAAAAGGAAAGAAAAGCACCCACCCGATTCTTTTTTTTTTCCCACCCCTCACCCCCCAGGCAGCCGCCCAGAGCCCCGGCTCCCGCTCCGGGGTCAGCCCTCGGGAAGGGGGGAAGACGAGGGGGGGGCGCCTGTAAATTCACCCCCGAAAGGGAACTCGGAGCCTTTGATACCGAGGTAATCCAGCGCTTTTTATAAAAGCCATGTGTTGCGCCCAGAGTCTAGTTAAGGGCCCCCATTCAAAGGCAGGGCTGATGTGTAAGCACCGCCTGAGAGAGAGACAGAGGGAGCGGGGCTGCCCAGCCAGCTCAGTCCTCGCGGCCCACGCTAGCAATATATTAGAAAGAAACAAATTAACCCAAAGCGGGCCTTTTTGTCCAAAGGAAGCCGTTTTACTCAGGCACCGTGGCAATTACTGGCCGCCTTCTGTCCGGCGGCGTGTTCCTCCTCGCAATTGTTATTCAATCTGTCAGAAGGGGGTTTTTTATGTCTGTGGGTTTTTTCCCCCCTCTCCCCTCAACCTCTCTTTAAGACCAGGCTTGCCAAAGCTTTGAGGACCTGGGCTCTGTCTCCCACCCGCTATCCCCTCCGCGCTACCTGCAAAAGGGGACCTCGGAGAGGAGAGGAGAGGAGCGTTTGCTCTAATCTCGGGGAGATGGCTTGGGAGGGAAGGGAACAGGATGCCCAGAAGCCATTGCTTTTAAGCAAGGGCAGGCTACGAGGCGGGTTGGACTGGCTAAGACTAGCCTGGAGGAGCATTATTAGCCTCTGACAAAGAAGGGAGAAGCTAAAACAGAGATGGTTTGCCAAATCCAAGCCCAACAGCCACGGCCACGAGAGAGATTGGGATGAGGGATGGCTCCTTGTGCCCGGGGAAGCAAGGAAAATTACCCCCAGGGTTAGGAGGTGAAATTGCCGTGAGCTGTTTGTTTAGTCTATCGGAGCTGTGAGAGCTTCAGGGGAGCCCGGGCTGGCTTTAAAAGCTTCAGCCACTGCAGCCTGTTGCTTGGGACAACATGCGTTTCTGATCTGGAGGCTGGCGTGTTAACTTCACCGGGGGCCGCCCCGGCTTAAAGGAGACTTTTATCTGGGCTCTGCCTGGGGTTGTATGAGGGGAGCTCGGCTCCTCAGCCCGGCTGCTGCAGAAATTAGCCCCTAGCTCCGCCCGCCTTTAGGCCAGAGAGATGAGGTGGGCTGGAGAAGGGCAAGAAGGTGTCAGGAGCCGTCTGGTAGCCGAGACATCCCAGGAGAGGGAAGGCAGAGGGAGTGCCTAGCCCAAAGGTGCCGGGAGTCCCAGCCCCCATGTCCGTGTTCCTCGAGTTAAGGAGTTAAATGTAAATAAATCTCAAGGCCATCCCTCTCTCCGGCCTCAACCTCCCTCTCTCTCCCTTCTCTCATTCCACAGGTGGCCAGCGGACCCGGAAAAAACGTTGCCCCTACACAAAATATCAGATTCGGGAACTCGAGAGAGAATTCTTCTTCAGTGTCTATATCAATAAGGAGAAGCGCCTCCAGCTCTCTCGCATGCTCAACCTGACCGACCGCCAAGTCAAAATCTGGTTTCAGAACAGACGCATGAAAGAAAAAAAAATTAACAGAGACCGATTACAGTACTACTCTGCCAACCCGCTGCTCTAAGATTCCGTCCCGCTTTCGGAGCTTCGTGGGGCTTTTTTTTTTTTTTCCAAGAGGAGATTAAACTCAGATTTCGCCCTTGACAAGGTCAAGCCACACGGTGACTTTTCAGGAGGAAGGTGTGGAACCGAGGGACAGAGGGAACTGGGGGGTTCACAAGCCAGAACAGCGCCCTGGACCCTCGCTGGGGCTGGGGCGTTATTATGGAGAAGGGGATTTTCCTATTGCCACATCAACTGGAATCCATTCCATTGGGACCTCTGTGGCCCTTATTCGGAGGATTTGGGCCACCCCATGCCCCAGGGCGGAGCTTTTACCTTTTACTGTGACAGATCCTGCACTCGGGCTATGAGCAGACTGGTTCCTTAGTTTCCAAACGTAGGCATAGGACAAAAGGGGTCTCCACACCTAGCTGTAGGTCCCTTTGCTTGGGCCCTAGTGCAGGATGGCTGATCTGGGTTGGAAGGGGGTGCTCTAAGCCCCAGGATATGCAGTGAGGACTAGTGCGAAATCAAACTTGGAAAGAAAAAGCAAAAATCAACAACACACCACCACGAGCAAACTGCAGACTTTGGGAAAAGGAGGAGGAGGAGGAGGAGGAGGAGGAGGGAAAAGAAGGGATAGGGGACCGAAGGAAGGGGATTCTTCGGTCAGAGCAGGGCCCGCTCCCCCTTGATAGAATGGAAGACAGACTGCTCTCTCCAAAAGCCTTTGCGAAAAGAGGCAAACGAGAGAGAACGCTTTGGAAATGTTTCTGAAAGATTTCAGGTACCGACTCGCCCGATCCCTTCGGGAAAACAATGCTATCCCGGCAGCCCTAGCCCTCTGCCTACCTGGAGAGGCTCTGAGCTTTGGAGCGGGGAAATAGCCACGCGGGAAAGAGCCCTTCCGGGGCTGGGGCTGAGCCCCTGAACTTCAACAATGGATCAGAGGGAGAAGGGAGAGAAAAAAAAAAAAAAAACACTAACTCCCTTGCAGGCTGTTTCTGACTCCCCAAAACTTTCTTCAGGAAATACCTGTGGAGAGCGAGTTTGGCAAATCCTACCCAACACTTAATTGAAACGTGGATTTGTGCAATGCACTGACATCGGATCATTAAAAGCCCTTTCATCCAGTGTTGTTTGCGAAGGGAGGGAGGGAAGCAGGAATTTCGCGACCGGGCAGAGCAGGCAGACAATGTAAATACTCGCGTTCTGTTTTCTCCCCTCCAGTTGTGTGTGTGTGTGTGTGTGTGTGTGTGTGTGTGTGCGCGTGCTACCATTCCGTGTCCTAAAAAGCTTTGTCCGAAATCCACCAGGAAAGGAGAGTTGTCCGCAATTATTTTAAAAAAAGAAATAGTCTATAGAGATATATATATTTCCCTGCAGGAACCAAAGCGATGGAAAAAAAAATGCAATTTAAAGAAAAAGGAAGAATGAAAAAATATTTAAGATTCTATATCTGTTTACAAAAGGAGCGATGTTCATGGCGAGGTTAATTTACTGGTGAGAATTTTGAATGTATGTTTCATACAGGAACAGTGTTTTACAAGACTTGTAAATAAAGAAACCATAACCTATTTTGTTTGAATACTTTTTTTAAACATATTTTAATTTGGGAAGAGGTGATTGCCTTCGGAAAGGGGGGAGGGAAGGGGCTTAGCAAACTTGTGCAAAGGAGGGGGGACCTACAAACGAATTGGAAAACGATTAGCTTACCAAACGGGGTCGTGTCCTTCTTTACCACGATTCAATGAGATGCAGTATCTTCATATTCCATCACTGTTTTGAGAAATGTATTGTCTCTATGTATGTACAGTGTTCTTTTCGTGTGCCAACGTATTGGGCTGCATGTATACACTGCAACGGGGCACAAGGAAAATAAAAAAAAATGGAAACTTTATCATATTCATGCTGGTTTGTGACATTCCTCTCCCTGACAGCTTCCCATCGCCAAATACCTGGAATCAAATCACCCACAAATAGGGAACAAGAAAAACAACAACCATAACCCTGATCCCACTCACTATCCATTGAATGAAGAGAATTAGGTTGTTATTGTTGTTGTTCATCCCAAGAGCTCCCCAGGTTTCAGATGAAAAGATTTGAAGAAAATAGATCTTGGAAGGGTAGGGACTTAAAAGAGGTCACTAGGCTAAGAGTCCGTCCCCAGAGTCTCCAACACTTTGGCCAAAGCAGATTAGAAAGAGGTCGGGGCCTTCAATAGCAGGGAGTTGGGGTGCTCCTCAGAACTGGTCTTCAGATCAGACTCCATCCTTTTCACCTTGCTAAGCTTCTCTGGGCCAAGCTCAAGGGTGGGGTGGTGGGGAATTAAGTTTGGGGTGCTCTGGTCCAAGACCGCCATCAAACAGTGGGCCCCGAAAGAGTTTTGAGGTACATGAGGAGACAAAATGTGTGAAAATTAAGGACTGGGCTGAAGGCAGCGCTTGGGGAACCTTCCAAAGGGGGATTCCTTTCCACTAGTATACAAGAGAGATTTTTCCTATTTTATTCCTTCCCATTTTCTTGGGGATTTTTTTTTGGGGGGGGAGAAAGTAGCCCACTTTTCTCATTGTTTGCTGGCTTTGAACTTCTATATTGCTTTGGACATCACCCATAACCTTGAGGTGAAGGGCGAAGCAGCCAGGACCTTTTGTTGACCACCCCACCCCCTCAACCCCACCCACCCACCCAGGCAGGCGGGCGTCTGGCCCTGGGGAGAAGGATATAATCTGAGAGTGAGGAAGGGGAGCCTGGGTCAGTTTGTTTGTTTATCTGACTGGTAGGGCCTGCTGGATGCAGGTTGAAAAGTCTACCAGACAGACAGAGGGATGCCTGTCGAGGAAATGAGGCAGACAGACACACAGACAGAAAGAACAGGATATTGATGGATGATGGGGTGTGGGGGAGAGGAAGGGGGTGAGCCGTGTGGGGGAGGTCGGGGGAGGGGAAGAGGAGGGAGGAATCTCTGCACCCCCGGGCTAAGAGCAGGGACTTCCTTCTCTTGCTAGTTAAAAATTAACTGAAATTCGCTGCAAGTTGCTAGAGAGTCGAGGCCTGGAGCTGCTCCCTGCTCGGAGGATTTGATTTCCTGGCCCAATAAAAATCACATCCTCTTGGTTGCTGTGACAATGTGGTCATAAACCCGTCCGTGACTGGCCGATTTGCATATTTGGAATGGTCTGCTATAAACCCAGCCGAGGTTTTGAAGCAATTTCTTAGATGTAAAAATTAGATCTGAATAGCAGCGGTCTGGGCTCCTTCTCCAGCATCTCTTTACGAGAGAGAGCCGTCTTTGAAAACAGGGGACTCGCGCTCAGGCCCAGACGCCCGGCGGCCACAAGGTGGCGCGCTTCCGATCAATGTCAAAGCCGCCGCCGTGGGAGCCTCCGAGCCCTGCAAGAAGCTGGCTTGGCCTTTGTTTCCTTCAGATCCTAGGAGAAGCACGTTAAAATTATCTCACTTTCCCCCGATCCCGGTCGCAAAAGGGGGTCCTCGGGATAGGTTGTTAATCGCACTTAATACACCCCCCCCACGCCCAGGCGAGAGGCCGGCAAGGGCGAGCCAGCGCGAGCGATGGGCAGCGCCTCAGGAAGCCCCTCAAGGTAAGTGCCCACAAGTTGGAAGGGTCGAGGCTCAGGTGGTGACTTTTGGGAACCGGCTCGGAAGCTGTGGCCAGGCTCGGTGATCGCTCTGCCGAGTTCCGAGCTTTAGGTTCAAGGTCCCCCGGCTGGAAAGAGACAGAGCACGGACCCATTCTAAAAGTTGAAGATTCAACTCAGACTTGAGCCTTTTTCTCCTTAGAGGCGATGGTCCCTCTGGCTCGTTCCGTCACAACCTCGGTCCAGCTGTCTGGAGAAGCGGGCAAGGGGGACGGGACCCTCTCATCATAAGGTCATTTTCGCAGAGTCGCAATGGTGTGGTGTTTTGTTAGGCGAGGTCTCTCTCTCTCAAAGTTTTGCCGGTTGCAATCTCGAATTCGGGCAGAATCAGACGGCTCCTTTCCTCGCTGGAACGTTTTGCTGTGTATTCTGCAAAACGGCCGGGCCCCCCCACTCTGCGCTGCTCCCTAATTCGCAGGCTGGCCTGGTGGGAGACCTTTGTTCGAGAGAGGGAAGGCCGCTGGAGAACGAGCCGATTCAGATTTCTGCACTAGCAGAACTGGGGCGCGCTATTGGTAAATACGCATTTGCAAAAGCTTGCATTGTGCGTGAACTCTGATCATGTAATCTTTACATCAGGGTTTTCATAAAACTAGATTTAAGTAGACATAAATCATTTATATTTTGTTCTGGGCCACATTGCCCTCTCTCTCCCTCTAACTCCCTCCTTCTCGCGCTCTGTCTCTGTCTCGCTGTCTCTGTCTCTGGCTCCATATATATTTATATCTTTTTTTCCAATTTTTTTTTGTTTCATTCCTATTCACTGTTTCCATAAAACAGGCCCAGTTTCTGGAGCATGCAATAATGGCTGAAGGGATTCACTTAGCTCGCTTTTTTTTGCTCTCCATTTTCTAAATTCAGAAATATATCCGAATATCAGAAATTCTTTCACTATCGAGTACCACCGAATCAGGCCGAGACTTTGGGTGAATCTGGCTTTTTGGGGACCTGGACTTCAGGGGCTTTCATTTTTCCTGCCTGGGCCTACCCCTTCAAGGAGAGTGAAAGGCCATTTAGAGTGGGCAGGAGAGACGACCAGCCACCTCTGAGTTGTATGAAAAGGCTCGTGGAAAGCCAGTGATGGCTGGCGTGGCTGGGTTTCTGGAGAAAGCCAAATTTCGATAGAGAGCGTTGAAAGCAAAGGGTACATCTACCGCCTTAGTTCAGGGAGACTAAATAGAAAATGTTGTTATCCTTGTCTGAGATAAACGTGAAAAAGACGTCATTGCTGACGAAAAATGCTTCTAAAATATGTGCAGCGATCTCGGGAAAGCTATTGCCTGGATTCCAGGCTTCGTGATTTAGGCAACCCGAGACTATCCTGGAAATCGTGTTTATTTTTGGCAGGCCCCAACACTGCTAGAAAAAAATCGGGGCGTCCTAACATCCGCCCCCGCGTCCTGTAAATACAAATAGTTTACGAAGGGGATCAGTCCAGGAACTCAATTGAAAAACAAAACAAAACAAAACAAGCTTGTTTCTTGCAATAATAGTTTGTTATTTCTGCTCGTGTGCAACTGGTCCCTTTTGGAAGGAAAATTCAAAATAGGGTCAAAGGGGTGTTTTTCTGGAGGTAGAGAATATCCAGGGTGTCTCAAAGAAAGCTCCCAGAGGAGGGCCAGGCCTCTCTAAAATGTCAGGGACATCGATCCCTGCAATCAGGGCCATAGAATCAAAGCTTGGAGCTGGGGAAGCCACAGGGCTCGGACTTAAGGATCCAGAGAAAGCATCCGTTTCGGTCAAAGACGTCTTAAACTAGCGAAATAGAAAGGTAGGAAGTAGTGGATCGAGGTGACAGGAACCGTAGCTCCAAATGAACATTTCTGCTCATTATTAAAACACATTGGGGAAAGATGGTTGATTGGGGAAATGTTTTCTTGATGAAGGTAACGCCATTATGTTTTCAAATGGAATGATCTTAGGATAAAGTCCAGGTAAACAGCCATAGTGGGGGGAAGGGGAGATGGAGGGAGAAGGAGGGAAAATTCGGTGTTTAACTTGAGCTTCTGCTGCAGCTGCAGAATCCGGATTTTATAATCTAAACCGTGTCCTAATGCATCCGTTCCCCAGGATATGTGGCTATTTGACTGGGTGCAGGTATGATCCTTTTAATTGGACAAATGAACGCTTCTGAACTAAATAATAAATTTGCTGTAGGGAATATAACATGCTGACTTATTCTATCTAGCAGATGGGATGGAACTGGACCTCTGATTTTTTTTCTGATATAAATAATGCAGTGCTGCGTCATATTGGAGAGAAAAGAAAAACAAATATAGGCAACATATTTATTGCGATACAATGTTTTCAGATACATTTATTACAATGCAAGCACACAAGGCCATGGGTAAAGGCATCTACCTTGTTGGAATCACTGTTGCATTGTTCATTTGTAGGGACTTGCTTCTCCCCTCCCCTCCCAGTCAGGGTCCCTTTACCCAGCATGAAAGTCTTCTAGTAAAGATGAAAATTAGAGAGCTAGTCATTTGTCCCCTCCGTTGGCACTAAGCTGCAACAGGGAGGGAGAGTCGGGAACCGCCTTCTTTGGAATCGATCCAGACCAAGAAACCCATTTGGCTCTTCCACAGAGTCCTGACAAGTGACAGACAGAGAACTCTGAAATAGGGGAGCACATGACATTCTCTTTTGGGGGAAAGTTCGCTAAAGACAATGGGAACCTTACGGATTTTCTCCGGATTCTGGCGAGGCGGCTCCAGAGATTGTTGTCTCAGCCGCTTGGATTTTCAGTAGCAATCTCAAAGCCCTTTACCTCGGTATTGGGGGTGGGCTGGAATGAAGGTTTTCCCCCCTGTTTTTTTTTTTTTCCTGAGGAAGCATTTCTCCCAAGAGCAGGAAAAGCTCATATTCAAAAAACAGATTTTTAGCATTAAAAAAAAGAAGAAGCAGATTTGCTCTGAGAGTTAGTGAATTTAGGTTTACCCAAAGATTAGCGAGCTGGGGGGGAACCTCAGCGCCTTAAGTTGATGCATTTAACAGCTTCCTAGTGCAAGAGTGAGGAGGGAAGTCTGCCGCCCCTGTAGCTGCCCATGCTCTTTACCCACTTCGGTCTCCATGAATAGCCTGGGTTTCTGAATCTTGAGGCTCGGGATTTTTTGCTCCTGGAGACGAATGGGGTGCACGCGAATCCTACATATATATTCTCTTCTTTGATCCTATGGCTCTTTTTTATTTTCCCTTTTATTTCCCCAGGGCCCAGCGTGGCCAGGGGTAGGCTGGCCCGAGCAGCAGGCACTAAGCGACCTGGCAAGGGCAGGGATTTGTGGGATGAGGCACCTGGGCAAGGAGTCGATTCACCAGGTTCTGGGAGAGCGTGTAGGGATACCCCCTAATTCCTGCCAGAAACGTCTGTGACGGGTTTACCTCGGCAGCCTCCGATGAGCTGGGCTGCCGTTTGCCTTGGCCTTGTGAGCTAGGGAAGGAAGCCGCAGGGCCAGCTAACGGGCGGCGGCGACGGGTTCATGATCTCCCTCTCCAGACGCCACGAAACTGACCCTCAGTGGCCCAGCCCCAGCCCCAGCCTCAGCCCCAGCCCCAGGCCGAGAGGCCCGTGGCTGCCGATCCTTTTTCTTGGCTTCCTCCCTCCCTGCCCTCCTCCTTTTTCTTTTCCTTGCATCCTTTCCTGGGTCCGGCTGCAGCACCCACCACCTGGAACCTGAAGTGTAACCGATGAAACTCAGAGACTGGCAACCGGGAAGGTAGGGGACATGGGGGGCGCCCCTGTCTCTGTCTGAGCCAGAAACTTAGGTTTCCGCACTCCTGGAGGAGGCAGGAGGGAAAGAAGCTCAGGGCCCGGTCGGGCAGCCAGATCCCTATCCCGTTTCTCCTCTGGCCAGCTCAGGAGCTGTGGCTGCTAGGGCCCCTCTGGCCTCTGGCCTTGGCCGCTCTGCCAGAGCCGCGCTGCACATCGGCAAAGAGGCCTGGGTGAGGCCGGAGCTCGGGCCTTCCTTTGGCCGGGGCCGGCTAGCCGAGCCGAGCCCCAGGGGGCCCAGCTTTATACCTGCTGTGGGCTGAGAAAGGATCTGGAGCGTGGGCCGAGAGCTCGAGTTTCATTGCACTGAGAGCTCTCTGGCGCAGGAGAAATCTTGTAGGTTAGCCAGCAAATGGGGGGGGGGACCCACAGGAGGTATAGGCTGGAGGGGGGATTTTCTGGGAACATAGAGCAAAGAGTTGGGGGCGACGATAAAGAGAGGGAGGCTCAGGAGAGTGAGCCATGGTTCGAAAAGCAGGAAGGCCAGGGAAGGCACAGAACCCGTGCCGACTGCCTGGGCCTGGGCCTCGCTCCCGGTTATAAAGACAGCCACTTCCCGGGGTCCATTTGATCCCACCGGGAGAACGTCGCCTTTCCATAAACCTTTTATGGGACTGCGGAAAGTTGTGACAACCTCTCCCATACCCTGGCGTTTACAGTTGGCGCGGAGGGACCCTCCAAGATGGGGAGGAAGAGGGAGGAGGAGGCTCAGGGGCGGCCCCTCCTTTAGAAAGCCGTCCCGGCTGCCCTGATGCTTGACCGGCCCACTCCCCAAATAGCTTGTCCTGGAGCCTGTCACGGCCTGGGAGGGAATTTCCTCAACCGAGACCCAGGTTAAAATATCCAAACGGCTGACAGATCGATGGGGTTTGGAGGGAGGGAGTCTTGGGGGAGGGGGGAGATGGAGAAGGCTAGAGGGGAGGGGGAAACCGAGAAGCAGGAAGGGGGGGCTAGCAGTGACACTGATTCTTGTCATCCTCCGGGATTGTGTGAAAGCCAAGGCTAAAGGCAGGGGAAGAGAACAGTGTTCAGTCTGGAGGCCAGTGTTTCCTCGGTCCTTTTCTTTTCTTCTTCACCCCGTCCTCACGTCCCTTATCCCCACTTTGCTCCCTCTGGAGTGCTGCACTGATGGGGGCAGCCTGGGGATAAGAACGGGAGTGGGGAGGAGGGAAAGAGTCGAATTTGAGTTGAGTTTTATTTGGGAAAATTGGCTTTTTATCGGCGGGGCCGGGCTGCGAAAGGTCCTGATGAACTGAGAATTGTTAGGTTCATCAGCAAAGAGAATCGCCTTGTGTCACCTTCATGAGCACCACAGCCTTTCCTGGCTGGCTAGCCTCCCTCTGCCCACTGTGCGAGGATCCCGGAAAGGGGGGAAACCGAGAGGCCGCCAGGCCAATGCCAAAGCCGGGCAGCCGGCGGCCCTGATCTTTCCTTTCTCGGTCCCGGGCCCAGATATTTAATGCTGCCTTCTGTGAGCTTTCGAGGTAGACCTTTTCAAAGACTGCAATCCCAGAACGTCAGAGCCGGAAGGGAAAGGGATCCTAGAGATTGTTCGCATCCAGTGTCCTAAATAAATTCTGGAAATAATCGTAATCACAGCCAATCGATTAAAACAAAAGCGGCCCGAGACCGAGCAGTGGAGCCGCTGAAGTTAAGAAACCAAACGAGGGCGGCGGAGCCCCAGACGCTGGGGCCGGATCCGAGAGGAGGGAGAGTCTCCGCGCCTTCCCCATTTACAGGAGAAACCAAAACGAGAGGAGGGGAGCTCCCGGGGCAGGGAGCCAGCCAGATGCCCCCGTTTGCGGGCGAGGTGTCCCCGTTCTCGGGGAGCCTGAGGAGCCAGGCTCCTTTCTCTTTCGTTCCCTCGTTCGTTAGTTCCCCGGCTCCTCGCCTCGGCCCTAAGCGTCTCGATTCACTTCTGTGCCGGGCCCCGCCCGAGTTGCCAGTATTCTCAGAGCCTGCCTTGGACCAGAACTGACATTTGGGTCCCGGGCTAGCCTAATGCTCTGGGGACTATTAATTCCTGAAGAATTTAACGCCAAACCTCGGCCAAGGTCTCTTTTGCCCCCTAAGCAGGGCAGAGAGAGAAGTAGCAGGGCTAGAAAATACTGGGAGGCTATTGATTTGACCGCCCCCCCCTCCATTAAAATTTGAAAAAAAAAAAGAAAGGGCAAGCCACATGTGTGTGTACTTTTATTTAAGTCGGCTCACATATGCTTTATCCGGAGAGAGATTTTTGGAACACGCCTAGGGCAGACTCGGGCTCCCGGATAGCGCTAGGTCGGAGGCGTCATAAACACCCCACTTGTTTACTATCTGATATCAAGGCCCAGGAGCGCCACAGAGATGAGCTTAGTCCCCCCTCCCGCCACGAAAACGGGGTGCACGACTTGGGGAAGGAGGGATCCGGTGGCTCGTCCAAAATCCTGGTGGAGATCGCGCCCCCAGAGTCCCGAGCCCCAGCCTTAGGTGTTGGGGCGTGTGTCTCAAGGCCCATCAATATACATTACATATTTATATAAATTCTCAATTCAGAGGTCGACCTGAGACCAGCACAGCGCCTACGAAACCAAACTGGGAGGGGTCGCTGGGAAACCCTGGCTCTTCATTGGCTGCGGGAGCTCGCCGAGGTGCGGGGGGATCTCTAACCCTATTCAGCATGTTTTGTACAAGAAATGTCAGCCAGAAAGGGCTATCTGCTCCCTTCGCCAAATTATCCCACAGCAATGTCATGCTCCGAGAGCCCGGCCGCGAACTCTTTTTTGGTGGATTCGCTGATCAGCTCGGGCAGAGCGGAAGGCGGTGGCGGTGGCGGCGGCGGCGGCGGCGGCGGCAGCGGCGGAGGCGGCGGTGGCGGCTACTACTCTCACTACCTGCCACAGGCTTCCGAGCTGTCCTACGGGCTGCAAAGCTGCGGGCTTTTCCCGGTCCTGAGCAAACGCAATGAAGGAGGAGGCTCGCCCGGGGGCATGGTGCCCTCGTCGCACCCCTACATGTCGGGCATGGAGGTCTGGCTAGACGGCCCCAGGTCGTGTCGGATGGAGCAAGCGGACGGGCCGCCGCCCCCGAATCACCAGCCGCAGCCCCAGCAGCCGCAGCCCCAGCAGAACCAGCAGCCCCAGTCCCAGAACCCGCAGCAGCCCCAGAATCACCACCACCACCAGCAGCCGCCGCAGCAGCCAGCGCAGCAGCAGGCGACCTCTTGCTCCTTCGCTCAGAACATCAAAGAGGAGAACTCTTATTGTCTCTATGATTCCGACAAATGCCCCAAAAGTTCAACGGCCCCGGAGCTAGCCTCCTTCCCCCCGCGGGGCCCTCCCGAGGTCTGCGCCCTCAACAGCGGCGGCGGCGGGGGCGGCGGCGGGGGCGGGGGCGGTGGCGTGCCGGTCCCGGGCTATTTCCGCCTATCTCAAGCCTATGGCACCGGCAGCTCCAAGAGCTATAGCGCGGCGGCGGCGGCGGCGGCAGCGGCGGCGGCCGCAGCAGCCCCGGGGGCGCAGCTGGGCGCTTCCCCTTTCCCCCAGCAGCCCCAAGTTCGCTTCGACTCGCCGCCCGCGCTCGCTTCGGTCTCGGCCGAGACGGCCAGGAAGGAGAGCTCCCTTGAGTCGCCTCCGCCTACGGCCTTAGCTTGTGGATCCCAGGCTGCGGAGGAAGAGGGACAGGCGTCGTCCTCCGCCGCGGAGGAACTGTCCCCCGCTCCCTCGGAGAGCAGCAAACCCTCTCCCGAGAAAGACCCCATAGGTAAGTGTGCCTGAAAACCCCGGACCTGCACAGAGGGAGCGGAAGTGAGAGAGAAAGCCAGCCCCAGAAGGATCAGGAGAGACAGGGAGGCAGAGAAGCAGACATGGAGACGGAGAAGGAAGGCAGGGGAGGAAGAAAAGAGAAAGGGGCCCCCCGAAAGGCAGAGATAGAGAGCCCCCGAAATAGCGGAGAGCCAGCCAGAAACCCCGAGGAGAGCACAGGGAACTCAGCAGCCGGCAGTTTCGCTCTGGCACGCAGCTCCACTCCAGCTGACCTTGTGAACTTGGTTTAGTATTTTTTTTTTTTTTAATATTTGGGCGTGGAGACGCAGTAAAAATTAATGTCCGGTGTAGAGAGCTGCCTCTGCTCTCCAGCCCCAGACTCGTTCGCCAGGCGAACCAGGTCGGAGGTGATCGGGACCAGGAGGCCAGGGAGCAACCTCCCTTCACCACTGCTCCTTTTCCATGTCTTCCTCCTCGTCAGAATCCCCGGCCCAATGGCCCCAGCCCACCCGCCCAGCCCCGCCAGCGGGGAGAAGAAGGTGGTTCGCAGATAACAAGGCTGTTTGTAAAGCTTCCAAAATAATCAGCCGCCGGCGCCAATAAATAAGCCCTATTAACCGGCGAAGTTGTAGTTTACGATCCCAAATGTCTCTTGCAAAGTCACAGTCGCCATGAGATCCTCCTTGCAAGGGGCACTGGCAGGGAATCTCCTCTGACAACCCCAGGGCAGCCCAGCCTAACCCCGACCTAGAGCTTGGAGTTAGAGCATAGTAGGGCTTTCCCCCTCTCGCTCCCTCGGAATTCCCCGAGTTCCTATATTCTGGGCTGGGGGTTGGGGATGACACCCAATCGATTATTTTTCCTCTTTACTTTTGGCACAAATTCAATCGTCTCCCACCATCCCCACGCCCACCCTCAGTCCAGTAGAGACCGGTTGGGGCAGCCGCCAAGGTCCCCTCCCCCAAGCCTTTCCTCTGCTGACCCTGGGGCAATAATGGGACTCCCTGCCCCCAAGCTCAGGGGGGCAGAGGAAATGCTTGTCTGCTAAGGGGAAGGAAAGGCAAAGAAAGGCGTTAAGTTCAAGATATACGGCCGCCCTTCTCCCGGTGCCCAGCCTTCGCTTCCAAGCTCTCCTCCGCGCCCTCCCCGCTAGCTCCCTTTGTGTGAAAACAGGTGTTTGGAAAACCAATTAAAACGCAATTTGAGGGGGGTGTGGGGGTGTTCTGAAGAGGAAGAGAGCCGGGAGGCCTTTAGAAAATGTCTTTTAATGGAGTGCCCCCCTCCTCGGCATGACCAAAGGGGAGATTTGAACCCCTTTCTGTAGCTTTCAGCCCTCCCCTCTCCCTTTCCACTGTCTGGGGTCCATTAGGGACGACGTGCAGGAAAGGCTTTTCCACGAGGTGCTGGGCCAAAGCAGTGCAAAGGCTCCCCCGGAGCCTGGGTCCCAGCCGCGCCTGCGGCCAGCCGGGGTCCCCGCTGCGTGCTCTGCTGCGGGCCTGGCCGTAACTTGGCTCCCTCCTCCCTTCTCGTTCCCTCCTCTGCCTCCCCCTCTCCCTCCTCTCCCTTCCCCGCTTTCTCTTCTCGACCCCAGGCAACGCCAAAGGTGAGAACGCGGCTAACTGGCTCACGGCGAAGAGCGGCCGGAAGAAGCGCTGCCCTTACACCAAGCACCAGACTTTGGAGCTGGAGAAGGAATTTCTTTTCAACATGTACCTAACTCGAGAGCGGCGCCTAGAGATCAGCCGCAGTGTCCATCTCACAGACAGACAGGTTAAGATCTGGTTTCAGAACCGACGCATGAAACTGAAGAAAATGAACCGAGAGAACAGAATCCGCGAGCTCACAGCCAATTTTAACTTTTCTTGATGAACCTCCAAACGACCAGCACGTTTTGACGGTGAAAAGAGCCAGTTGCCCTTCTTCCTAGGCGCTAGAGATTCGCACCTGTATCTCCCGGAATCACGATTTTGATTTTGTTTGGTTTGGGTTTTTCCCACCCCTTTCTCCATCCTCCATCTAGCCCTAGCAGCTTCGCAAGGCGGGATCGGGGAGGGGGGAAATCGTTTGGTTTGTTTGTCTTGTTTTCTGGGGGTGAACGGGGAGGGGGAGACTCGCCTCCCAAACAAACAAGCGAGCAAACAAACAAACAAACCGAGCCGACGTGGCGAGCGACGTCTCGGGCTGAGCTTGCTCGCCTCCCTCGCTCCCCACTCCTTCCACGAGTCAAGTGTCATCTCTCAGAGGGCTGCGCGTGGCTAGCCAGGCTCCGAGTCCAGAGACAAGAGTGTACTCATTGTAAACGCTAAGGTGTCTGTGGGGAGGTGACGGGTGAGTAGTCGAGGTTTTACATTTTGGCCGCGTTCAGGTCAGAGTCGGGCTGGGAGGTACGTGTGAGAGAGGGAGGCCGTCTCTTTCCCTTGGCGTTCCTAGTTTCTTTCTTTTCGAAGGGAAGGCCTTCACCATCGCGGACACGCAGGGGGAAAACAAGGGCATGACGTTGTGGGGGGGGGGGACAGGAGGAGGGAAAGATGGAGAGAGGGAGAAAGAGGAAGAGAAAGAATGGGCTCCCTTCTCTCTTGTCTCTGAAAACGATCACAGCTTTACAAATTGAGCAGGAGAGGAAGACCTCTTTTGACTGCATCCAAGGTCTCGTGCTGCTCCGGCATTAAATGTTCACACTTACCTCTGCCTCCCGCTATCTTCCCTGTTGTAGATAGTGACCTAATGTAGTTTTGCTTATTATATTATGTGGAATTAGTGGATTTTTGTCTCTAAGTAATGTTACCACTGGTAGCACGTGACAAGCACATACAATTCTCCTGGCCTTGACGGGGAGGAGGAGAGGAAATTTCGCTTTTATTTTGCTTACTGAAATCATGGAACCCTTCAGAGGACTCTAGCAGACGGGGTAGAAGAGAGAAAGGGAGACATTGTTTGGATTTCCTTTATACTGTGAAGTTACATGCATAAAAGGGTCAACCTGTAGGTGCAGAAACAAAGAGAAGTCGAAGTACAAATCTGTATAAATGTCTATTATTAAAGAATTGCCAATCCTGTTTTAAGCAAATGCATTCTATCGTTATTATAAATGTTAGTCCTAGCTCTATTTACTTCTTACCTTAAATCAGAATAAATTAATATTGTAATGCTGCTGTGCGTGGAAAAAAAAAAGACAATGTTTATGTTCTTATATAGAATAAAAGCCGTGGAATGAAGCCTTTTAATTTTACCTCTTTTGTGACTGTTTATCTTCACCACCCACTTTATCTCGTCCCCAACTTTTACAACAGGAATAGGGCCTGGGCTCCCTGCAATTACTGGAGGCATCCATTTAAATATTACCTAGACAGTCGTAATTTGTCTCGGCTGTAGAGCAATGCGGCCCTAAGGTTTGTGGGCTTTTGTTCCTTTTTTTATGACTTGCTAGTATATCTGGATTGTTGCTGACTTGGACGAGCGAGTGGTTTCAGTCGAGTGAGGAGCTGCATAGACAGAGGAAGCCACAGAGTATTTCTAGAGGGTAGAGAATGGATCAGAGATCGATTTTTTTTTTTTTGTTTTGTTTTGTTTTGCGGCCGACACCCAATCTCAATGAATCGAGGTCTTTTCCTAGGCAGGAAACAGGCCTTAGGTGGCACCCACAACCCTCGGATACCCCGGGAGCTGCTGGGAAGGTGAGCCCCTACCAGAGAGATGGCGGATGGCTAGAGACAGCGGTGCCCCAAACCCAATTTCTCTCTCTCCATAAGGTCCTCATTGCGGCTGACCCCTCATCCACCCCAACCCCAGGCCTTCTGTCTACCTGGTCGTTCTAGCCTGAAGAGGCAAAAAGGTTTCTGCCTCCTTGTCAGCTTAAGGTGGGAGTGGGGGGAGGCAGCAAGGAGAGGGGGCTGGGGGAGTGCTTGAAGAGAAGAGGAAGAGGAGGGGGAGAAGGAAGTGAGGGGTAGCCCGGGCAGGCTTGGCTAGTCCAAGCCGCTGGGCCAACTCTCCTCCAAGACAGACTTTGAACCCGATGCTCAGCCCCAGTCCTTTAGGGCTTTATGGTAGGCCCATTAATGCCCTCCCCTTTTCTCCACGGTTTGCTCTACTTGAAGGTTTGAGAAAAACAAACCCACACACCGGATCTCTCTCTCTCTCTCTCTCTCTCTCTCTCTCTCTCTCTCTCTCTCTCTCTCTCTCTCTCTCACACACACACACACACACACACACACACACACACACTTTCTCTCCTTTCACTCGTTCTTGCTTTCTCCCTCTCCTCTCTTTCCTTTCCCTCCTCCCTCCCCGTCCTTCTATCTCTCTCACCCTCCCTTCTCTCTGTCTTTTCCTTTCCTTTCCCCATTTTAAGCAGTCATAAGACTGCGGCGGTGGCGGTGGCGGTGGCGGTGGCGGTGGCGGTGGCAGCGGCCCGGGGCAGGTCGGAGCGGCGGCGCCTCGGTCTGGGGTTTGACTTGATTTTGTTTCTCTCTCTATAGCGGGATCCCTGCATAAGGAACCGGGCCTTGGGGGAGCAGCAGAACTGGTCTGTGATTTAGGTAGTTTCCTGTTGTTGGGGCTCCACCTTTCTCTCGACAGCATGATACTGCCTTCATTACTTCAGTTGAATTCGTCACCAGGTAGAGAGAGCCGGTGGGCAGGGGGCCGAAGACAGGGGCCGAGGACGGACCTCTAACTAGGCGTCACGTCCAAATGCCACTATCCGCTCCGGGAGCACAGTGCTTCGCTGCCGCCTGCCCTGCCCGGATCCGGGGCGTGCGCGGACCGAGGAGCGCCCACTTCTCCTTCCTCTTCTCCTTCCTCCGTTTTCCTATGCTCTGCTCCTCCCCACCCCCACCCCCCCAAACTGGGGGCAGGTATGGTCAGGTTAGCTCGCTCGGAGGCGGCGGGGGCGTGGTAGGAATTTCTCGGCTAGGGACCATTCAAGGTCAGGTGCGGTTTGCTAAGGAATGGGGGCTTCGGGGGCTTGGACCCGCGTTTCAGCCGCCCCTGCTTTGCGCGTAAAATCCCAAGATCTTCTGTTGCCTGAAAAGAATTAGAGGAAACCTAGAAATCTGGATGGGACCCCCTTCCTCCGCCCCCTCCCCAAGACCTCTGGTTCAGACTGGTCAAAGAAGGGCCAAGGTGGAAGGAAGTCAGGATTCTGCTTATCAATTATTCCCACAAACACACACACACACACACACACACACACACACACACACACTGCTTTCTCTTTTTCTCTCCTCTTTTTTTTGTTTTCTGATTCTCTTTTCTCCATATTTCCTTCTCCTTTCATTTTGGGCCTTTGGGACACAGGCCTGGTTTGTGGACTAACTGCGGCTTCGCCTTAGTCCTCCTATCCAGGTGCTGCGGTTAATTTGGGGGGAAAACCTGAAGAAACCGAGGTCTCCACTGCCTGACTCGGGAAGGAACTGGTCCGGAGGAGGGGAGACAATCGAGGCAGGTTTTGCACTTTGGCTCGGTAGCGTTCGCAAGGCCTCGGTTACGATCACGATTAGGCAGCGGCCAGGCGCCTGCATTCCTTTGAGGCGGACTGAGCAACAGCGACCTCGCTGGGTCTGTCGCGGGGAGCCCCACACTCCGGGCTTTGTTACGTGGACACCAAACAAGAACCAGTCCCCGGGAACCCGGGAGAGATGAGGGCTGGCGGGAATATGTGCAGGACCGGAGGGATTCTGCAGGCTGAGCTTGTGGCTACGAGGGGCACGCTGCTCCCTTGCTCTGTGCCAGGGTTTTGAGACTGACTAGGCTGTCAGGGGGCAAGGAAGCTCTTCGGGGAGCATTCTCCGAGAAAACCCAGCAGAAGCCAAGAAGGGAGAGAGCTTCTGCGGCTGGCTCTACAGCAGAGCTTTGCCATGGTCCTTCTGGCTAAGTTAGGAGAGAAGGAGAGAGAGAGAGAGAGAGAGAGAGAGAGAGAGAGAGAGAGAATAGAAAATATGACCCGCTGGGGTAATTCAGTCCCTGGTCATTAGAATAAATATTTATATATCTAACTACCTTAAATGCATGCCTTTGCCCAGTGAATTTTGAGTCAGAAACATGAAAGGAGAATCGGGGAGCTTCGGACAGCCCAATTCCCAGATTTAGGAAGTTTAAAGTAATCCAGGGCGGGACTGGCCCCACAAAACTCCAGAAAAGACAAGGCAAAGTTGAGTGCCTGACCCCAGGTGGAGTCTATTCCGAGGCAGGGGTCACATCTCCCCCAAGTCGGGCTTGCGCCAACAACAGAAAGGCCCTTTCCGTCCCACGCGGTGCCGAAATCCGGACAGAATAGCCACTTTCCTTTCCTTGGGCCAACCTGGAAGGATCTCTCTCTCTCTCTTGCGCTCTCTCTCTCTCTCTCTTTTTCCCTTTATGGAGATAAAACCCAATTGCTGCCCTTTTCCAACCTGCAGCCTCTCAGTTTGCTCTGAAGGCCACTTGGAGTGTTGTATTAACCTCTGGTGCTTGTGGTCTATGGAGGGTCGTTAGAGAGCCTGCCGCGGTGGCGGCTCTACAATTCAATTCATTTGCTATGCAATACCCTTAAAAAAGAATTATATGCAGGGAGGGGAGAGGTTCTTAATTACACCGGCTTATTAGTCTGGCGGCTAGGGTCTTTTTCACGGAAACAAACAAACAAAAACCCAACCGTTGTTACCGCATTCAAAATAAAAACATAAGCCTGCTCAATGCCTGCTCAATGCCTGCTCCAGACGGGGTTTGGAATTTTGCTTTCTCAGCCTCTGTCAAGCGGCAGTTTGCCGACTATCAAATTATTCAGCGATGTCTCGGGTTAAAAATAATTAGGCAGTTTGAGAGAACGACCACTTTTCTCGTTTTGTTATTGTTATTGTTGTTATTGTTATTATTAGTTTTCTCTAGGTTGAAGCTGAGAAAAGGCTCATGGGGGGTGCCTCGGTTCGGAGACAGTAAAGTCTATTACGCTCAGCCAAGTCTGAAACGTTTACAACGAACAAAATTGTCCTTAAGTAAAGACCGGGAGCCTAAGGATGCCAGAGAACTATTCCGGACCCCTTGTCCGTCCTTTGTTTATGAGGAGGCGATTTTTAAAAAAAGAAAGAGGATAAAATCAGGGCTCCCCGAGGGCTAGCCCTGGACGTAAGCAAGCGGACGGCCGAGAGCTAAGTTGGAGGTCATTGTGTAACCTAACTTCATTCACGTCCATTCCATATTTTTTTAGGAAGCCAATGGGCCGGCCTTCCTCGAGCTGCTGCATCTTGCCGGGTTCTCTGACTGCCTCAAAGAGATAAGACTCTCCCAGCTTCTTATCACTCCGAATCAGACGGGGAATTGAGAGAAAGAATAGGATCTCTCTGAGATTTCTGTTGTGGCCATTGAGAAAACTTGAACAGGAGGAAAAGGGAGAGAAAAAAAAAAGGAGGGGGAGAAAGGAAAGGGAGGAAAGAGATGTAAAGCTAATGAGAAACATATTTTTGCATGCGGAATATTCACACGTGAATTTAATTACTACCCAGTTGCAAGTCCTTGTGGCTTTCTACTTAGGATTGGGTTTTTCAAATTAACAGGGAGGCGGCCTGCTTTCTCCCCCCAGCCCCACGGCAGTGATTGGGGGTGGGGGGGGGCGATAAAGAGGCCATATCCAAGAAAAGCAAAGAAAGAATGGATTCAAGTCAAAAGTCCCATTCTCCCCCTCCTCGGTGCTGGACCTTTACTTTAATTCCTAACACTGGACTTGAGCTGAGGGACGGCTCACTTGCTTTACTTGAAGACTGTAACCCTCCGCTCACTTTGTGTCTCTTGTGTGTGAACCCAGGAGACCAGGAGCATCCTGGAAATTAATAAACAAATCTTTCTTCCTCGGTCCTAGGGCCTGTGAGCGGCTGCGTCGGGGTTCCCCCGATATCCACACAAAGAATCCCCCTGCTTTTCTATGGCAATGGACAGAGGAAGGAGAGAGGGAGGAGGGGAAGAAGGGAATGAGGAAGGGAAGATTGGTGTGCCTTTTCTGTTGCTGGGGCTGCAGTTTTCAAGATTCCCTCGCTTTTGGTAAATATGTTCCCTTTCTCAGGCTTGGGCTGCGGGCAAGCCTGGTCCCGGGGGCTTGGGCCCTGCGGAGAGCTTGCCAGAGGAGTCCCAGCTCGGGATAGAGTCCTTTGCCCGGCCGTGGGGCCAGCCTGGGGGGCCGGACGCGGGGCTCAGCTTTGGGCCGGGGCCCCAAGACGCGGTCTTGAAGCCGCCCCCTCCCAACAGCTCTACTGACGGTTCTCGGAATCTGCCCGGATGCCCGTTGGACGTAGCCGCTGTTCCCCACAAAGTCGTTCTCCCCCAACTTTAGGCCGGAGAGCCTGTCTCCATGGGACCAGAGAAAAGCAGGCGTGTGTGTGTGTATGTGTGTGTGTGTGTGTGTGTGTGTGTGCGTGTGCGCGCGAGCCTGTGTCCGTGCCACTGAGGGTTGGCGTTGTGTGAGAGAGAAAAAGGCTAAGACCGAGAGAAGAAATCTGTAGACACCCGAGTGCGGCGGCTGGAGATGCTTTCCCGTTCGAGTCTTCTTTGCTGGGTGCGTCCTGGGCACTACAGTCAGCTTGGGGAGGGGGGGGCACGGGAAGGGGCGTCGGCAGCCCGGGCGCCCTGAGCACCCCCAGTCTACAGCCCCGGGGGACGCGAGGGAGATGCCGGAGGACGGCCGGGGGAGCCCCAGGAACACGCCAAGCTTCCCTTCGGATCCCGGCACGCGGGGCCCTGGGCTCCGTCCCGAGACCGGGGCCGGGCTCTGGGCGTCGGGGCCGGGCGGGGAGCGGTCGGGGCGGGCGGCGGCTGCTCTGAGGCGCCTTTGACTTTCGGCCGGAGGCTCCGGCCGCGGCGCAGCGCGGTTATTTACAGTGAGCTCCCAAACCAAACACAATAGTATAATTTAACCTTTCCAAGCACTCGTAAATTTTTACTACGGGGAGACACGGCGAGGCAAATGAATATGCCTTTCCTTACTGACTTCCTACCAGCCCCGTGGCTCTCGCAACAATAACTCCTTATGAAATATCATAAATATATATTTAAATACAGTACAGCGAGAATGCGATTTTGCTTTTTTATGGCTTCAATTATTGTATAATTTTATGTGGAGGTCTCGGCTCCCCAGGTTTTCGCAGGGAGCTCTGCCTCACTGATGGCGTGATTAATTGTGATATAAAATAGTCCGCTTAAAAAGGGGGTAGTCAGACCCAACCTGATCTTTTAATCTCCGTTGGCCACAATTAAAACAAACTTTATCGTAGAACTCAAATATCCCTTTGCATAAAAACATATGGCTTTGCTATAAAAATTATGACTGGAAAACACTGGCCCATTAATAGCCTGCGGAGTGATTTATACTTTATTGTTCTGCTGGCCCGGCACGTGACGCGGCCAGCCAATGGCGTGACAGGCAGCCTTCAACTTATTAGGTGACTGTACTTCTCCGTAGGACCAAGTTGTTACATGAAATCTGCAGTTTCATAATTTCCGCAGGTCCGGCGTCGGGGCGGCGGCGGCGGCGGCGGCGGCGGCGGCGTCGCGTGGCCATGTCGACTTCGGGGACCCTGAGCAATTACCGTGGACTGTTTTGCCCACGAGAGGGAAGATGGCCTGCCGGCCCCGGCGCCCTGGCGCAGCCCGCCCGGCAGCCGGCGCTGGGGGAGCACCCGGACTTCAGCCCCTGCAGCTTCCAGTCGAAGGCGTCGGTCTTCGGCACTTCCTGGAACCCGGTGCACCCGCCGAGCGCCAAAAGGCCGTTCTACCCCTTTTATGTACCACCAGGGTTTCGGCGGGCCCCTGACGGCAGGTACATGCGTTCCTGGCTGGAGCCCATGCCAGGCTCTCTGTCCTTCCCGGGTTTACCTTCCAGCAGGATTACGGATTAAAACCCGAACGTTTGGCCAGAAGGGGGATTTCCGTTTGACACTCACACTTTGTCTCTGTCTGACTATGCTTGTGGTTCTCCTCCAGTTGATAGGGATAAGCAGCCCAGCGAAGGTGCGTTCTCGGAAAACAATGGAGACAGTGAGGGGGGGAAAATATTGATCCAGGTGCGAGCGGGTTTTCTAAATGTGCTGTTACTTTCCACCCCCGGCGGCCTCCTGCCTGGTTTGCCGGGTCCCAGGATGAGGTTCTGTGGAGAAAGACTTTTCCCCTTTCTTTTTTCTTTTCTCCATCCCTCTATCCCTTCTTTGCCTTTTCTCCTGTCCTCCCTCCCTTCCCTTTCTTTTCCTTATCCCATTGGATTTCCCTTTTCTTCTTCTTCTTCTTCTTCTTCTTCTTTCTTTCCCTTTCTTCTCTCTTCTCTCTCTCCCTCTTCCTCCTCCTTCTTCCCTCTTCTTTTCTACCCCCTCTTTTCTTTCTTCTCTTCTTCCCCTACCTGTCCAGACTTTCCCTCATCCCCACCCCCACTAGGAGGCAGAAGTCAGGACTTGCTGGTGTAAATTGAACGGATGAAACGCTCCCTTTCCTCTCCGCCCCCTTCCCAAATCCCCAAATCCAGAACTGAGCTGGAGAGGGTAGTGTGTGTGTGTGTTGGGGGGGAGGGAAGAGGCAAAGAGAGGAGAGAGGTAGGGTGGAGTATGAGACTATGGGGGCCACATAACTGAAACCAGGACATTCCCTTCCACCCCTCTCTAACCTCTGCTTAGGACTTTGTGGTGTGCTTCCTGGACTCTAGGGACAAAGTTACTTTGGGCCGGTTCTTCGAAAGCATGAGATGCTAATATATTTTTTGAGACGGGTAATTTACACGTCCAGCAGCGGGAGTATAAAGTTGAGTTATTGTTTGGGGAGAAAAGAAGTTTTTACCTTCAGAGACTGTTGTGCTGAACGGAGCAACTGAACTAAGGGCTGAGCCAAAAATGTTATGCAAATAAGTTTATAAAACCGCTTATTCAGCCAGTGAGAGACGTGTTTTTGTGTTGTGCAGTCTTCCAGGGAAAGCACATAGGAAGGTCAAAATGAAGCAGGGAAGAAGGGAGGGAGAAAGAGAGAGGGAGGGAGGGAGAGAAAGAGAAAGGGAGGGAGGAAGGGAGAGAGAGAGAGAGAGAGAGAGAGAGAGAGAGAGAGAGAGAGAGAGAGAGAGAAAGGGAGAGAGAAGGGGAGAGGGAGGGAGAGAGGGAGAGAGAAAGAGAGAGGAAAAGAGAGGGAGAGGGAGGGAGGGAGGGGGAGAGAGAGAGAGAGAGAGAGAGAGAGAGAGAGAGAGAGAATTTGTATTTCTGTGCCAATACAACACAATGTGGCTTCTTCTGGGATGGAGAGAGGGGAGGTGTATTTTAAAGTTATATTCTGTAATCAATCTAAAACGGGTAGGGAAAGAGGAGGCGGAGGTTGAGGGCTTGGCTTAGCTAGGCTACGTGTAAATTGTATGTGACCCTCCATGTGTTCGTTTGATTTTTCATTCCATTGTGTCTGACCCCAACACACACACACACACACACACACACACACACACACACACACCCTGTCTTGGGAAATAAGAAAGGAACGTCCTAACCTTCGCTCTCCTTGAATTTCCCCAAAGGCCCCCCTAAATTGGGAGAGGCTGGGTGGGCACTGCTGCTGCTCTTGCTGATTCTTATCTTATTATAATCGCCAGGGGGAGAAAAATATCTCACGCTCTCTTGTCTTTTCCCACTTCCCTTCACCCTCCACCCCAGACAACCCAGCTGCGAACTGGCTACACGCGAGATCCACTCGAAAAAAGCGCTGTCCCTACACCAAGCACCAAACACTAGAACTGGAGAAGGAATTCTTGTTCAATATGTATCTCACCAGGGACCGCAGATACGAAGTGGCAAGACTCCTCAACCTCACCGAAAGACAAGTCAAAATTTGGTTTCAAAACAGGAGGATGAAAATGAAGAAAATTAACAAAGACCGAGCAAAGGACGAATGATGTGGCCCAGGTTGATAGGAAGGCTGGGGGAAGTTCTCTCCCTCCCATTCCTTCTTCTCCCCGCTCCCAGCCTCCAGAACCCTACAAAATATGACTGAATCCAGGTCTCTCCCCATCCACCCACCCCATCCCTTCTTCCCCTCTTCCCCAATCCTTATCATTCATAATGGTGTACCTTGTCACGGTAGCACGGGGGGCCTTGCCCAGCCTGTGGTGGAGGTACTGTAAGCTTTTTCATTTTCTATCCTAGGACAAAAAAGGGGGCATTAGTGCTGTATGGCTGTGTGTGTTGGCTTGTATTTAAAAAAAAAAAAAAAGAAAGAAAGAAAAGAAAAGAAGAAATCTACCTGTTCCTTACTTATGGAGAAAAAAAATAATAACTACCTTTTTCCTAATGCACAACTCTCTGGACAGACTGTAGAGCGTAGTGTGTGTAGTTCTTTGATTTGCTCTGTGCGCAGCGGAGAGGGCTGCTGTAATACTTGAACATGTGTTTGTTTGTGGTTAATCATTGTTCGTGAATCCACTTTTGTGCTTGGGTGCCGGCCCTACCGGTTGTCATCGTGGACGCTAAGAATCTCATTCGAACTCAGGTTGTTGAGGAGAAATGTGGCAAAGGATCTAGCTCTGTAGTGTAATAAGTCTTTCTTCTGTATAACTAGACAGTTAACCTTGGATTGTAATATAAATAGAGAAAGAGAGAGAGAGAGAGAGTATATAAAATATCATCCCAGTCAAAGAAAAAAAAAGAATAAAAAAAGAGAAACTTTTGTTGGGCTGGGAGGGATAAGTGGACTCCAAAGCCTCTCCCCAACGTCTTTCCAATCGGGACATTTTAGTCTGTACAGTTGATCTCTAGTACTGTCTTGTCAGTTGTATATAATCTATATATTAAAGAAAAAAAAAGTAAATACTCAGACGAGCTTGAATCTTGTTTTTGCACCAGTGAAGCCGTTTTCCGATTTCGGAATTATTTGTTCACGTGAAGAAGGTAACTACCTATAGTTTACGTTTAATTTTAAGGGGGGGGGGGAACGAATGCTTATTGTAATTGAGTTAATTTTATTGATAATAAATTATGCGCTATGAAACCTGCCATCGGGCTATCGTAGATTTGTATCACTTGAAATTTGGGGACTTCTGTTAAGGCAGAACAATAAATACACTGTATATTTTGCAAGAGTTACCTCATGACCTACTGACCAAACCATTGTGTTGAGATGATATTTAACTTTTTGCCAAATAAAAAATATATTGATTCTTTTCTATTCTACGGGTCCACTGTTTTGAACGTCCTTCTATAAGTACCAATTGCCGGTTTCTTCCTCCCCAGCTAGATCCTGGAAGGGCGGCGGCAGGGCTAGCGAGTCCAAGGCGCTGCGGAGAGAGCAGGGAGGGAGCCCAAAGCTGGGCCTCTTTTTGCTCCCTTTTCCCTCGGGGCAGACCGGCGGAACCACGCTGATGGTTGTAGTTTCCTTTCTCGGTCCCTAGTTTTTTCCTTCCCTCCCCAGACCGAGGCCCAGGCTTCCAGACTGAGCTCCAGATACCGGCCCCCTGGCCCGGAGGGGATGGGAGAGAAAGATTTCTTAGGGAACGGGCTGCAGCTGGGCAGAGCAGAGAGCTCTCATTAGTTTAGGCTCCGGACTCATTCCCAGCCTGGTCCCGTGGCCCTTAGACTTGATCCAGGGGAACCCCAAAGGAAAGTGGGTGGGTGAGACAGGGGACCAACTCAGCTAAGGAGCAGAAGAGATCCGAAGGGCCATGCAGATGTGGAAAGGACTGGATACGGGACCCAGGAGGCTGAAGGAAACTCTCCGCACACCCTGCGTGCGCCTAATCCGGGTGGTGAAGAAAGACTCGGCCAGCCGGGATTCTGAGAGATTTTTCTTCTTTATTCATTGTCACTCGTCCCTAAAAAATGAAGAGAGAGTCACCACCACCTCCTTTTTCTCCTTCTCAAAGTGGCACTCTCTCTCAAGACTCAGGAGTCTTTCTTTCTCTTTCTCCCCTCCTTTCCATTTCTTTCTTTTTTTCTTCTTTTGTCTTTCTGTCTTTCTGCATGTTTCCACCGTCTCTCTCCTTTTGTTTCTAACTCGAAGAAAAGTCTTTTCCCTAAAAGGTAGGGTTCTTGTGGAGAGATAAAAATCTCAATTAAAAAAAAAATAAAATTTAACCAGTGGCCTGAGGAAAGAAAGGAAGAGGAAAGAAAAAAAGGGGGGGGGGGAGGAGAAAGAGGTTTTTTTTTAAAGGACAAAAAGCTAAAGGACTTGATTATATGTAAGTCTATACATATAATTTGCGTGTGTATTTATCCAAAATGAAATATCTTGAGAGGAAAAAGGAATCGTCCTTTTTTTCGGGATATGGATGGACTCCAGAGAACAACTAAAGAATCTTAAAAGGCGGATTTAAAGTGTAGTTCCTGCCTGAGCTGACATTTTAGATCTCGGAGAAAGCCTTCTTCCTCCCCTGCACCCGCCCCCCACTCCCCACTCCCCCACCCCGGCTGTCTTTCTCAGGCAGGGCACGGGCAGCAGAGACGCCCAAGAATCACTAGGAGCCCTGCGTTCTAGGAGGGCCCAAAATTGCGAACGTTCAGAGTGGCAAGTTTTGGCAGAAAAAAATCTGTAGGGAAAACGCAGAACCACCGAGCGCCATAAAAGAAAATGACCGCTGTTAGCGTTTATGGGGTGTAAAGAGCTTCAGGGGGAGAGGACAAAACTTAGGGAGCCGTCGCCGCCGTGGGCCGGGCAGGGAGGCCCCTCAGAGGTGCGGGGGCCTCGGAACGTTCGGTCGAACCCTCTCCTCTCCCCCCCCCCCTTTTAAAAGTCGCCCTCTGGAAAGTTGAATATGTTGTTATAATTAGTAAAAGGGGAAATAGTTCTACTAGTCAAAAGAAAAAAGAGCGAGAGGGTGAGGGAGGGAGGGCGGGAGGGAGCCCTTAATTGGTCCGTGTTGGGACACCCTCTGTTGCTGCAGACTGAAGAAACTTCAAAGAATGGGCATGAAGGGTGTGTAATAAAGGCCGGGTCTGCAAACTGTCTGGAATTCGGCCCTTAATGAGTTTACAACTGTCCAGCCACAATTAAGATTTTTCCACAAAAGCTTTTTTTCATTTATTTTGTCTGGTCGCCGAAGATAAGGTGGGGGGGGGGGTGTAAGGAAACAGCCCCTTTTATGGGTTCTGGTTGCTGCCCCTTGGGCGGCGTGGGCTCCGGTGTGGACATTTATCTTTCATGTTTTCTAAGCAACAGAGTAGGAGGACGGTTGTTTCCCCCCTTCTCCTTTCTATAATTGGGACCCTGCAGCGGGCTGGAAGCGGGGCCGGCGTCCCTGGCTCCAAGGCCAGCTGGTTAAGGGGCCAGCTGCAGCAGGCCCGGAACCCAGGCGGTCCAAAGAGCTGCAGCGGCACCTGGGAGCCAGCAGATGGCAGTGTGGTTCCACGGAAACCGCTGTGCTGCCGCCATGATGCCCTCAGTCCCGACCCTGGGCAGCTTCTAAAATGTCGACTTTAAGGGAGCGTTTCTGGATTTGAAGCCAGTGATTTGAGTTTAACAACGGTCAGATATTTCCGGCGCTGCTCGCGCTTTGACTGATGCCTCGGTGGGAGGGTTAGAAAACCCCCAAGACGATAAGTCGGTTTCAGGACAAGGCTCGCGGCCCTGAGGCGGAATTCTGGGAGAGACGGGGGTCTGCGGAGCGCGGGTCTTTGAAGGGCTTTGGGGGCGCCCCTCCGGCGCTGGCATTGGCCGCCCGGCGGGGCACTGTCCGAGCGAGAGAGGCCCCGCCTCGGGCTCGGTCTTCCCGGGAAGGGCGTCCTCACTGCAGTAACCCGCCCTAGCGGGCCAGCCCGCGGAGCCGGGGGGCGCCCGCGCGAAGCCCGGCCCACGGAGGGGGGACGCGCCCCCACTCATGATAAAACAATGACCAAAAACCCCAAACCCGACAAAACCGGTCACTTAAACAAACTGGGCAGCGACGCCCTGGAATTGAACATTAATTCTAGCAGTCTCGGATTCTCCTTCTAAACGTTGCCTTTGGCAGGCGGCTCAAAGCCCTCTTGTAGCTGTGTAAATGTGTATAGAAGAATTGCACATGTGTAACATATATTGGCTTACTTGCCGTCTAGGAGAAGGGACGGGAGAAGGGAGAGAGGAAAAAAAATTGGAATGCAAGATTTTGCGAAGGTGAATGTTGAAAGTGATCTATGTAATATGTTTTGAAAATAAAAAGCTTTAAAAAAAACCTATTGTATGTCCCACCAAAATCCCTTTTCATTTAACTTCTAGCACAACGATTTGTAATATTTTAACAACAAAGACTGTTAGTATTTTTAAATTGATGTTTATTCTTGAATTTCAAAAGCAGAGCCACGGTTATTTTTATCTTCGATTCGTCTCCTCTTTCCTTCTTTTCCTTTTCTTTCTTTTCTTTCTCCTCCTTCTCTTTTTGGTTAAAAAAAAAAATTGAGAGAAGAGCGCCAGGATTTTAGGCTTTTTTCCCCCCCTGGTTCAGAGGTAGGAAAAGAGAATAAATGAACCACAGCGACTGAAGTGTGAGCGGGGTGCAGGTCCCAGGAAAGAAGAGAAAAAAGGAAGGAATCAAACAATACCTCTCCCCCAGAAGCACAAAAAAAAACCCCCCAGCGCCTCTACTATCACTCCACGTGGAGAGTGGGGAAGCTGGGAGCTGGGTTTGCTTCCAAGTGGAAAAAGCAAAAGAAAACTGAGAAAACCACTAACCCACCCGAGAGCTCTGGGAATTCGGCACACGTTGTATTTATTGGGATTATTATAGTCTCTGCCAAGCCCACAAAATGTTTATGACCCAGATCTCCGCGACAAACTCGTTGTAAAATTGAGGACGGGATTTTGGCTCCAAGTCGACCTCTTCCTTTCTTTCATTCTGTATGTTTGTGGGATCTATATCTATTTCTCTCTGCAGATAGATCTCATCTCTATCTCTAACAGTAACTAGATTTATCTCGATATATGTAAGTATATTATATACATACATATATATATAATATGCGTGTGTATTTATCCAAAATGGTGCATGTAAACTCACACTATATATCCATAGAAAATATTTATAGTGAAATAATTTCATAAATCGCCATTTCGATCCAGACAGATCTGTGTTTGCTTCTGGACACATTGCGACTAAATAGAGAAACATTTCATTGTAGATAGTTGATGTGTCACAATATGTATTGCACACGCAGCCCGCACACATAATGCGTAATAGATAGATTCATGTATAAATGAGTATTTATGTATTTATACGTGGTAGGAGCCCACATAGATCTACTGCCCTAAAGGCCACCGCGCCGGTCCAGATTGTCCAAGCCGGGAATTTGACTGGCCAACCCCTGGGCAAAACCCCCTGGAAGTAGCGGCCTGCCTTACCCCGGGTTGTGTCGGCAGAGATTCCAAGCTCCCGGCCCTCTGCCCACACATGCCCTGGACTGGCAGGAGGGCCTCGGGAGCCAGTGCTGCGCTGGGACTCCGAATTATTCGGCCAGACTCGAGAGCGCGGGCCGCCGGGCCCCTGGTAGTGGCAAGCGAGCTTTCCTTCGCCACCCTGGCGGCGTCTGCGGCCGGAGCCACCTCTCACTGTAATTCGTTGCTAATTTTCACGCGTCTGTAATGAGTTTATCACCGAATCCCGCCAGTCCCGAGATGTCCTGGATTACAAATAACAAATACTGTCTTTGCTCAGTTGGAGCAGAGACTGAAAAGCAAAACGGCAAAAAGCGCCGTGGAGCAGAGCATTAAGAAATGTGCTTGGAGGCAGAGCTGGCAGAGAGAATGGGGCTGGGGAGGTGAACGCCAATATAAGATGTTGTTTGCATTAATATGTAAACGGAAAACATTTATTGATTACGATATTTCTAGCTCTAGCTCTTCAGAACCACATCTAGGAAAAGAGAGCTAGTAGCTGTAAACACATCCAGGAAAAGAGAGCTAGTAGCTATAAACTCATGGTGGCTATTCTCTCCAAATGAAATAGATCCTCATCATTTTCAGGTCAGATAGATGTGTGATTAGATCCATGTCGGCGTTCTAACTCGATGAGTTGCCTTTGTAGAAATGCAAGGATGAGGTATGTGGATCTAGAACTATATGGGCACCTGTGTGCGGGACCATTTCTCCAAAATAATGTTATTATTTTTATTTCTATAGCGACTCTAATGCGAAGGGGCAAACCTCCGCAGACCTAGACAGAATTTTTGGCTTTGGAACATAATGTAACCTGCGTTTGGGGGGGATTTCAAATGCACAAAAATTGAGAGGGAATACATAAGGGGATGTATATGTGTTATGTATGTGTATATAAATACCTACAAATACACACGTGTATACAATATATTTCCCTTCTCTGAATCTCCCCAATTAGGGGCCGAAGCTTAGGCCGATCCCCCAGAAAGATACTTTCAGAGGTTTGGGGGCAGCAGTCGAGCCGACACAGGCAGAGAACAACCCGTCTGTCCCACAAGGGGAAGGGGCTTGCAAACTGTAGTTGTCGATATCCCAGGCGCGGAGAGCTGAAATTCGTTCTGTTTCTCCCCACTTCACATCCCACGCTCCTGCTTCCCCAGCCCCTCAGTAAAGGGCATGGTCTGTTTGAAATGTCATCTCTGCAAAGCCTGTCGCCTATGCTCTCGGCTGAGTCTAGACAGGGGCTGGGCAGCCTGCTTCTTTCTCTTGCATCTTAGTCTGTTGTCACCAGAGGAACAATTTATTGGTCTAAAGCAGCCTAATTCAGTCGCTTTGATCTCCTGAATCGTCTTCTTGTTGCCTTTGCTTTTACTTAACGTCCCCAGGCCTCTATTTCCTACCAGAATTTGATGCTGTTTAGGATATTTGGTCTTTTTCTCTTCCCCCCATTCAACCCTCCCTCCCTTACTCAGGATAGGGCCGGCTTCCTGAGATGCCATAAACGGGGATCTCCGGATATTGGACCCACTGGTTCCGAACAATTACGTGTCCAGACAAGGGATCTGGGGCCCAGCTCTGCGCCAAGACACCCACTAGCCCACCTCCTCTTCGGGCCCAACGTCCAATGAGCCCCGGTCCTCCTTTAGCAAAATTTAGTGGCATTCCCCTTAATCCTTGAATTCTGGGGTGGTTGGGCCCTGCCATCCTTCCTGAGCCCCATTCCACCCAGTGCCTTTTGTGTATTTTTTTTTTTCCAGAGTGTCAACACCCATTGAGCGTGCAGCCAAACACACCGGCCAGGAACCATCTCAAGTGGTGAGCAGCGCTTTGTACCCAAGGAACCAAACTCTCATTTGCAGGAGAATTTCCGGGGCAATCTATTGTGCTCCCTCCAGTTTATGATGTGCAATACAGGCGGGCAGTAAAAGCTGTTCTGACCCGGGCCCTCTGTCTGAGGGCCGCAGCAAAGTCATTTTACGATCCGTTTAGAGGAAGGGCTCGCCCCGACATCCTCAATGGAGAGGCATTTCCATTGTTGGAAGGCAGGCTGGCCTGGGGGGGGGGGGGGGGGGTGGGGGGGGGGGGGGGGCTTGCTTGGCTTGACTGGAGGGGGGTATATGGGGGGAAATAAAGGTGGCCTTTTGCAGCGGAGCCCGGGAAAGGTAAGCGTGTATGTGCGCTGGCCTGAGTTTGTGACCGTGTAGGGGCTTGGGAAAAACAATCTGGAAAGCAGCTGAGAAGGGGGAAAGCAAGGCTTTGCATATTACGCTTCCCATTCCCTCCCTCATTATTTAAACTGATTCTTCAAAGAGGTAGCGCTCTGAAGTTCCTGAGAAGGACACAAGTCACCTCAATTCTAATTTCTGTTTTCTAGACCTGTGCTCTTGTCACAGTACGTGACCATATTTACACAATACAGATTCAATGTGGGGCAGCGGGGCTGAGGTGGCCGAAGGGATCCTTCTTTAACTCAATTTGCTTTTCCGATTTGTCCTTGAGGCTGTTGAGCCCGAGGCCAATGGCCTAGCTCGGAAGGTGAGGGGAGAAGGGGAGGGAGGGGAGAAGGTTATGTGAAAGGGGTTATGGTAAGTGTTGCCTCCCTAGCCCCAGGATTGCAGGGTCCTGGTCATAGAACAAAGGCACGTTAAAACTGGCTTCGTGGAGACCCTAAATTCTCCAGTCAGGCCAGCCGGTTAGACTGGAGTGGAAAGGGAGTGGATGGGCACAAAGGTGGTCTCTCCTTCCAGAGAGGCGGCTTCTGGAGTAAGGTGGCCCCAGTGACCAAGGAGTGAGTCGGGTGCAAAATAGAGAGACGGGAAAAACGGGGTTTGGGAAATCCGTTTTGCACATTAGAGTCGTTTAATATAGGGATATTTCATTTCTTCCTTTGGGGGGAAAATTAATGCCACAACTGCTGAGTCAGAGATTCTCTGAAACTTTTACTTCACTTGGGACACATGGTTCCAGTTTAATGTGGTGACTTGTTTTGTTTTAAAATTTAATTTTAACTGCATCTGGAAGCGACTGTGCCTTCTTGGCAAGCCCCGAGAGGCAAAACCCTGCTCGTAACGGGCAATTTGGGAGAATGAATTAATAAAGACGACAGACAGACAGCGGTCGTACACGGGGCCCCTCAAAGTCACGGTTCCAAGGCACCCGGGCCGGCACCTTGCCCGTCCAGATCCAGCCCCGCGAGGGTTCGGGGAGGGGAAAGGGTGGGAGGGAAGCTTGGAGAGTCAGGGAGGAGAAAGTGGGCCGAGGGGAGACGACCGTCTGCGAGCAGGAAGAGGGGCGGCTGGTGGGAGTAACGGGGTGGGAAAGACTCGGAGACCGCTCCAGGAGGGGAGAAGTTCGCCGCTGCCCGTGGCTATCCTTAGCAGGGGTGCAAGCGTACAGGGAGTCCCGGGGCCCCAGGGCGCGCGCGCGCCCCGGCCTCCAGGGGCCCACAGCTTCAGTAGGGCACAGGGCGCAACGAGCACAGAGCGCGCACACACTCCCTCCCCCGTTTGAGCCTCTTCCCCTGCCATGCTAGGAGGGAGGCTGGAGTCACCCTGAGCTCTACCACCTGTGATGGAGGAGGAGATTGGCGGAGACCGTCATATGACCGGTCACGTGCTGGAGGCAAGCTCCGTCCAAAAGAAAATGGGGTTTGGTGTAAATCTGGGGGTGTAATGTTACCATATATCACGCTACCTCGTAAAACCGACACGGGAGCCTGCCGGACAACAAATCACAGGTCAAAATTATGAGTTCTTCGTATTATGTGAATGCGCTTTTTAGCAAATATACGGCGGGGGCTTCTCTGTTCCAAAATGCAGAGCCGACTTCTTGCTCCTTTGCCACCAACTCTCAGAGAAGCGGCTACGGACCGGGCGCGGGCGCCTTCGCTTCCTCCGTGCCCGGCGTGTACAATGTGAACAGTGCCATTTATCCGGGGCCCTTCTCGTCCGGATACGGCCTGGGCTCAGACGCCTACAACCTGCACTGCTCGTCCTTCGACCAGAATATCCCGGTCCTCTGCAATGACCTAGCGAAAGGCAGCTGTGAGAAAGCCGAGGCGAGCGCCCTGCACAGCCAGGCAGACACCAATTTCCGGATATACCCTTGGATGAGGTCTTCAGGTAGGGGCAGCGGACACGAGGCGAGCAGGAGAGAGGAGAGGAGGAGGCAGGAGACGACCGGCCTGCAGGGGAAGGACAGGAGAGCGCTGGCTAGGGCAGGGGAAGGACAGGAGAGCGCTGGCTAGGGCAGGGGAGGACAGGGGAGCGCTGGCCTGGAAGGGAAGGAGAGAAGGCAGAAGAGGGGAAAGGGGAACGAGAAGGCAGGACAAGGAGGAGAGGAGGACAGGGCAGGGCAGGAAGGGACAGGAGAGTGAAGGGGACAGGACAGACAAGAGAGAAGCAGCAAGGGGGAGATAAGAGGGCAAGGCAGGGCTGGAGAACAGAGGCCAGGCAGGCAGGCAAACGGGGAGCCAAAGTGACTCCTGTCAGAGCCAGCCTCCATGGTTTTAATTATAGCAGAGGCGCCATTGCGTAGAGAGCCCGTAGCATTGTATGTAAATGAGTATCATAAAACTTTTTATTGCCCAATTAATGGCTTCTATCCTCGTAAATTTATTTAACTCCGTTTGCTTTGGAATTTTTAACATTAAGTGTATTCGATCGCCATTTTCTTTTCTTTTTTCCTTCCGCCCCCCTCTCTCTTTTTCTTTTTCTTCCTCCACGGAGAGAGGAGAGCTCCTGAGCCACCCTCGCCCCTCCCCCGCCCACACCACCTGGAGCTCGGGGAGATTTGGGGGGGAACGTTCCAGGAGGATTAGGGGAAGAGGGAGGCGGAGGGGAACGGGGGAGTACTGGTGAGGGGACGAGAAGACATGGGATCCAAGGCGATCTGGATGGGGGAGAGATGCCCACTTGGCCAGGGAAGCCGCTTTGGGAGTTGGGCACGATTGGGGGTCCAGGAGGGAACGGAGAAGACGTCCAAGGCAGTAACCGGCAGATATGTGCATTGGCTCCGGGTAGCTGCTGCTGGGCCTCTCTTCGACTGGAAAAGCAGATAAACTCCCCTAACTTGCCCCCAGTCTATATATTGCTAACTTCCCTTTGTCAGAACAGGCATTGTGGAAACTTAGCCGGCTGGAAGGAAAAAAAAAAAAAAGCCTTCTAAAGTTTGGCAGGGACTTGATGTTTCCTCCCCCACCCCACCCCCACCCCCATAAAGATCTGTTTTTAAAAATCTCTTATTATCCAGACACCCTCCCCAACTTCATAGACAAGTGGGGGCAGCAGTAATTGGAGAACTGGCTGGGACTGGGGCTGGGGGGGAGGGGAGGGAGGTCGAGTAGCCGGGCGGGAGAGGCGAGAGAAAGAGGGGGTGGGGGCTAAAGGGTCCGGGCGCCTGGGGAAAATAAGGAACTTGTCCTCTGGCTCCCCGACTAATCCCCTCGAGGGGGGTGTTCTCTCGTGCCCGACACTGTTCGCAGGTCCGGATCGCAAGAGGGGCCGCCAGACCTATACCCGCTACCAGACCCTGGAGCTAGAAAAGGAGTTCCATTTCAACCGCTACCTGACCCGGCGGCGGCGCATCGAGATCGCCCACGCCTTGTGCCTCACCGAGAGGCAGATCAAAATCTGGTTCCAGAACCGGAGGATGAAGTGGAAGAAAGAACACAAGGACGAGGGATCTGCCGCCCCGGCCGCCGCCGAGAGCGCCTCGACCACCCCTTCGGCTGGGAAAGTGGAAGAGGAAGAAGAGGAGGAGGAGGAGGAAGAGGAGGAGGAGGAATGAGGCCGGAGCTGAAAGAAGCCCGAGCCGCCCAGCCGAGCTGTGGAGTCTGAGGGATGCACGTGACAGTCGGAAAAGCGTCTTTAAGAGACTTATCCGTTTTGTTTTTAAAAAAGAAAAAGAAAAAGAAAAAAAAAAAAACCCTTCCCTAGTCAATCCCCACCCCCACCCCACCCCCAAACCTTCCTCCCTTCTAGCTCAGCTCCTAAGACTGGCGGTGCTGAGGTATCCAGGAAGGCCGAGGTATCTAGTCTATTCTTCCTCTTCCCTTCCCCTGCCCCCTCTTTCTCCTCCCTGGGTCCCTTGGAGTTTCCTAGCTGAGTTCCTCTACCCTGAGCCCGCACAGGCCCGGGCCCCCCTGCCAAGTCGGTGCCCTCGGCCCCGTGGCTGCTATCCCTACCCCTGGCCGAGGGATCCCGACGGGTACACAGCGCTGGCGCTCAGAGAAACTACCTAACAGAGTCCTTGGGCTCGGTCACCCCCCTGATGAAGAGGGCAAGGGCGTCCAAGCGCCCACCAAACTACCTAATTATGCCAACCCAGAGCTCTGGGGGCTTCCGTTTCACAATTCAGAACCGTCTCTTTCATTTTCCTTCCTGAAAGGGCAATAAGAGCAAAGGTGGGGAAGGAAGAGACGTTCTGACAACTCACAAAAACACAATTACATAAATACACACACACCTAGACAACCACTACACTCCAGCAATGAGCTGTACTACCTATCTGATTTCCAAACTACCTATTTTTTTGCTTCACCTACCTAGCTCCTTCATTGAGACTGTACTTTAGAAATCCGAGAAGGATTAGATGCTAAAGATGACTGACAAAAAAAAAAAAAAGAAAAGAAAAGAAAGAAAGAAAGAAAGAAAAAAGAAAAAAAGAAAAAGAAAAGAAAAAAAAAGAAAAAGAAAAAAAGGGAAAAAAGTATAATATTTTCAAAAAAGCTTTTAGTCCACTTGACTGGAGCGCTTCTTCGTAGCTTGGGCAGAGAACTGGGGACCAGGGCTCAGTGGCTTCTATTTAAATTGAAAATGATAATAATAATAATAATAATATATTTATTCCAAAGCGATTCTAAATGAAATCATATGCTGCAAACTGGCTTTCCTCTCCTTGTCTGACCATTCCGAGTGCAGAAGAAAATACCTCCGCTTTTTGGGGGAGGAGGCAAGGAGGGCACCCTTTTCCCCTCGACTGGCACCCCATTAGGCTTCTGCTTGGCCTGCCTTCCAAGGGCTGCAATATCCTCTGAACCAAGTTTCTGGCGAAAGTGACCATTCCCTGTCCCCCGTACTTATATACACCTTCTCCTTACCCTTCTCACCTCTCCACCCCGCTCTGTGTCTTGCCCCTCACCTAGTGTTTAATATTGCTGCCCTGACTTTTCCTACGATAACAAATCCTGTATATATGGAGTTTTGGGGGCCATTGATATTGTCTTGAAGCTTATTTGTAATACCTTGCCCTGACTCGGGAAGGCTGTGTGTCATTCACTGGGATACCTTTGTAGAGTGGTGTTTTGTTGCTAACTCCCATAGCGAGGCAAGCGGGCAGGGCAGCTCTAACGCCCCGTGGAGGCTGCCCAGTCTCGGTCTCGGCCTCTGAACCTAACCCCGTGTCTGGTGTTCCCTCGTGTTCCCGTCAACTTTGGCTCTGCCGTCCACGTAGGTCTTGAGAGTCCCAACTGTGTGTGTGTGAACTCCGCGGAGGTGACTGTTCCAGTCTCGCCCCCCGCAAATGTGGTTTATGTTACATAGAAAAAATAAAATATATGCTTGGTGACAATAGACTTGGTTTCTTTATTCGCGCTCAGGCACCATAAAAAGCACTGGGGGGAAATAAAGGGGTTTGGGTGCGGAGAAGAGGGAGAATATCGCCTGAACGATATGGGCATGTGACATTAGGACACAAGTTTGGGCTATTTTCACGCGTGTGTGGAGACGTGTTTGTGCGCGGACACACGTGAACACGAACAGACACTTCCATCTGCCAATATTCGGCCTGTCCTTTATACGAGGACCCCCTCCCCAAACTGCACCTTTCTCGGGGTAGGATCCTGGGGATGGTGGAGGCAGGGAACCTCCCTCGCCAAGTTGGCTTTGCCCTATTTCCCACAAGTGTCCCTCGGCTCAGCTCCAGATTCTGTCCCGCTCGGAAGCCGGGTCCAGCCGGGTTGAATCGGTCTCCCCGAGAATCTGATTCCAGCTCTGGGGGAGGTGCAGGGTCCAGACCGCAAGCAGGACAAAAAAAAAAAGTGGGGCCCGATGGTCGAGCTGTCCGCGGCAGGCCCTGCTGTTGATTGTGATTTCCCCCATCCCGCCCAGTCCCGTTCCAGCCCAGCCCAGTCCGTTCTAGGCCATCTCATCCCACCCCGGGGGCTGCTGCGGCAAAGGGCTCGTGGGGAAGAAAAAAGGGTTCCTAGGAAATCGAAATTCACTAAAACTCTGCTGCAGCCGGGGAAGAGAGGGGGAGAAAGAGGATGAAGGCAGGCCGAGAGGGAAGGAGGGGGAGGAAGGCAGCTCAGGGCTGACCTAGAGGCCCAGAGCTCGACTCCGCTTGCCTCTGCCAAGCGGCCTCCGCCGCGGCCTCCTCCTGGCTGGAGAGCGTCTAATCGCTCCTCCAAGAAAACGAGGGCAAAGTGGGGCTGCAAAAAGCCCAGCCTAGCACTCCTGGGCTGCCTTTCTGGTAAGATGGCGCCTCTGTAAGACCTGCCTCTTCTCAGTGATGAGGAAAAGGCCATAAATCCGTTGTTGTTTATGAAAATTTACAACTTTGCAATACAACTTTATGAGTTGTTCGGGGTTTCCATTGGCCGCTGTCGGTCATGTGGATGGCAACCGTGAACATGAACTTTTTTATAATTTCCCTTGCGAGAATAGAGCTGCATTCTTTTGCTGAGCTCGGTCCTGCTTCGGATCTCGGGCTTTTCAGTCCCTATAGCGTTTGCTCTTTGGAAGGCAATGGGGAGCGGAGAAGGAGGGGATGCAGGGGCCGCCTCCAAGCCCCGACCTGCCGGCAGGGCCCTTGCCCGGAGCCCGGGGGGAAGGGAAGGTGGGGCACGCTGGATCCAAGCTGCCGACTGGCCGATTTTCGACTCGCAACCTGGCTAATTTCCTGCTTCTTCTGGCACCAAAAGGAGAGCGATTCGTCTCCCGAGCAGCAACCGAAGCGACAGCTGTCAGAATGACTGGAGTTCCTTCCTGTAAGCCAGAATCTAAAGGTGAGACGCGGAGAGGTAGCCTAGCAGCCCTCGAGCTGACCCTGGCGGGAGGGATCTCGGAGAGCATAAATGGACACAGATGTGGAGACAGACATCCATACCCACGGAGACATCCACACATAGATCCCTACACATTTGCGTGTCCGAGTGGGGAGGCACATCTACCTTGTATATTATTATATGGGTCCCACACATCTGTACACACATAGATTAGTTCTACGAGATTGCGCATCTGGTTGGCTATGGGCAAGGCTCAGAATCCTGGCACTGCCAGAGCAGCAAGAGCCGAAGCCTTCGCCTTCAGCCACTCAAACTACCAGTGTTTGTCCCCTGAACCAGAGGCTTGTGATTTTTCGCAGGGACCCACGATTTGGGGTTACGGGCTTTTTTTCTCATAGAGTATTTAAAAAAAAAAAAAAATCCTGTGCTGGTGCTGGTGATTCATTTTAATTCGGATTCCCGCCTTCCCTCTCCTACCCCCTCCCCCAAAACAACGAAGGAACCTATTTCCGGCAAAGGAAGGGGAGGGAAAAAAAAGGGGGAAAAACAATTAAATGGGCCGGTTTTTATTTGGGTGCGAGCTGCCCCTTAATTTGGAGTGAATTCAGTTTGCCAGGGGAAAAGTAATAAAAGAGAGACACTTACAAACTGAGAGAACCCTCTTGCCATTAGCAGCTTCTCGTTTGGTACGGGATTTCCAGGAGAGAGGTCTGAAATGGGAGAATAGAGGAAATGGATTTGTGCTTGGAATTTGGGGGACTTGGGGGACTAGGCTTACGTGTTAATTGGCGGAAGTTTCGCTGCTGGTGGAGATGGTTCTCTTCGAATGGTTCGGTTTGTACCGTGGCCGAGAGCGCTTTGGGGTGCTTTGGAGCAGATACTGCAGCGTGGATGTTTGGGGGCCACGGCTGTTGTTGAGTGACTGTGTGTCCACCTCCGTATTATATCTCTGGGTGTCTGTGTAGTACAGTCTGGAAGCTCGCTACTCCTTTTGAATCCTAAGCGAATTTCTTTTAGTTTAGGACCGAGGACTTGTACTTGACTGTAAGGGGAAGAGATTATGTTTTAAAAAAAAAAAAAAAGAAAAAGAAAAAGGGGTGTGTGTGTGTGTGTGTGTGTGTGTGTGTGTGTAGAGTTCACAGGCAAAAGGCAAACAGATCGAGACCCGGGGAGGGCTGAGAGGGCTATGTTTTCGTAACCGATTTGCGAACATCCGCACGCGTGTTTCGGTGGTCCAGGGCGCCCCCGGGTCTGCGAGCCGCGGAGGCGAGGAGAGGCAAAGTCCTCAGCCAGCAGCGGTGCGGGGGGCTGGGGCTTGGGGATTATCTTGGTATTCATTACCGTAATTCAGAAGGAGCCGCGCGCACTCCTAATGTTAACACCGGCGTTGTTTGTGCTCCGTCGGCTGCTAAAGAATTGTATTTGCATGGCACTGCGGTGTCTGCTCCCCTGCAACTGCAGCAAGGGGGGTGCGATTATTTATGGCGACTCGCTCGGGGCTCGCTGCTGCCACGCTGTGGCCAAAAGCAGTAGCGGCGAGCGTCCCCGGCCAAGGGGAAGCCGAGCCTTGGCGAGAGTGGCTTCTCACTTCCCCTTGGAGGAATTATTGGAGTGAGGGAATGGAGGGGGGAGGGAGGATGGGCCTAGTCAGAGAGGTGGTGGGCACCTGGTCATTTCTGGAGCACGTCCCACCCCAGTTGGTTCTCTGCGGGCCCCTGGATGGCCTGGACACCCCCACCCCCACCCCTAACTACCCATTTCTGGAAACCGGTTGCATGGCTTGGAGAGGACTGATTGTGAATAGCACGGCTGCCTCCTCCCCCAAACTGAGGTCCCTCAGGCCCGTGGAATCCAAACAATGGTTCTGGGAGGGGGAGGGGGTCGGGTAGCCAACATCGTTTGGATCTTGGCGTCTGAGAGCGAGCTCCGGGGCTCGTGGGCGGCCCAGGGCCGGCTCTGAGCTGCAGAAGCGACGTAGCTGGTGTCGGTGGCTAGAGAAATTGGGGTCTGTCTGGAATGGTCGGGTGCAATTGGGCCCCGCACCTGTGTGATGAGCAGCCTCTGACTTATTGCTCCTATTGATGGGAAGGAGACTGCGTGGCGTGGCCGTGGCCCTGCCTGACTGTGGACTCGCTGGAGTTGTCACTATTTCATCGGGCGAGACCGAGGAATAGCGGGCAGAGTCTGGGGTCCTTGGAGCCCCGGGCAGATCCCAGGGATAGCCTCTCCCCTTTTGAAGAGCATTTTCGAGGTAAGTGGCCTTTCTCTCCCTCTTCCCTCAATTGCTTTGCGAGAGTTGAGAGGTAGCCCGGGGAGGCGTCTGGCCTCCGAGGGAGCCCCTGGGGTCTGCCTCGTGCTGTGGTCTAACCCCGCTTGCTTGTTGTGTGGGTTACACCAGTTTCCTGGTGTGCGTGTGTATTGGTTTTGATTCATGAAAAACACCTAAAGCTGGATGGTGAAACAAATTGGTCGCCTGCCAACCTATCACACATCAGCCTTCTAGAATACGCTGGGTTTCAATTTTGTTTTAGTTCTGGTATTAAAAAAAATTTTTTTTTTTTTCCGGTTTAGTCACAACGGGAACAAGGACATAACGTTTTTCCCTTTTACCCCGAGAAATGAGAATTTCACTTGGTCTTGGGAAAATCCTATCGAGAATTTAGGCCAAACCACGAAAACAATGACAATTCACCCCAAATCCCAACTCTCACCCCGAGGAGTGGAGGGTGCTGGAGGGATTGAAAAGGCTTGTATAAAATGGAAATGTTTCCAGAGATAGCCAAGTCACACCGCGCCTCTGCTTTTCACAATATTCCAACAAATACCTTATTTAAAGCTTTCACTGCAAACGCCCTACCTCAAATCAGGACTTTCTCCCACGGAGTTTTAAACCCCAGATTCTTTCTCTCTCCCCATTGTTTTCATTTGGCCTCCATTCTAAAATAAGTGGGGGAAAAGATCCTATTTTGGCTGCTCCATCCCAGTCCCTATTTATTTTTGGTGAAACTTTCCAGGGAGAGGTTTTGTTCTGGAAATAGGCACGAGGACTTTAGCTCCGTCCCATAAAAAAATAAAATGCGGCTGCACACAATATATAAAATATATGTATATCTCTATATATCCATATAAATACAACTTACGATGTTTGTAAACATCCATATGGACCCACCAGATCTCTCCAGATGAGGAGGATGAAAAGAGAGATAGGAAAATGGAGGGGGGATAGAAAGAGATTAACAAAGTTCCTGCTTGATCACTGAAGGTAATTGCTACTGCCACTGATATCGCTGACACCACCAGGATATTGCTGAGACTTGCATACATTCGCTAGGGTTTTACTGATCTTATAAGCAGCCTCCGGAAATGCAGCAAGATGGTATAAATAGACTTTCTCCAGCCACCATAGAATTCAGGGTTTTAAAGCTAATCCAGAAGGCTTTACAAACACCACCATAAAAATGCCACTGGGACGTTATTGCGTTTTTGTTGGTTGTTGTTGGTTTTTTTTTTTTTTTTTTTTTTTTTTTTTTTAAGAGATGGATACATCTGCAGGGAAGTCAAAGATCTAGGGGCAACACCTCTTGGAAAGTCAGCCTGAGAAGCATTCATTCATTTATTCGCCGTCTGGGGCACGCAAGGGGTTAGATAGCCAGAATTTCTGGGGCTAACTCCCAGAACTCTACCCAGGACATGAGCTCGTCAGATTTGGGGCTGGGCTAGCCCTCCCAGGGCACAGATTTCGACCTTTATAGATCTATCAGTTTATTCAAATGTTCTGAAAGCCAGAGTTCGATCATTTAGTCCTCCGGATTGCGACCAGGGCCAGAGCTGCCCGGCCTGTCTGAGTATTGGCCCACCGCCCTAGCTCAATAGAGAAGTCTTTTTAATAAGGTAAACACGTCTCTCTGGATTTCGATTTCAGTGTGTAAACAGCCGCAATGTACTGAGGGAAAAGGACTCGGGAACATTCTGAGGGATTAGGAAGGCCGAGGGGGTTGGGGGAGACCTTGATGGCTTCGGGCGCCCCCAAATCTTTACAAGTCGCGTATTTGGTTAGTTACTTAGTTAGCAATTTCCTTCTGCTCTCGGTAGAAAATGGCTGGATTCGGGATCGCTCTTTCGGGAATTAGTCTGGGCAGAGGAGAGTGGGGATTTCTGTCGCTGTGGCCCAGGTGTTTGGGACCTCAGCAGTCGTCGCAAGGTCGCTGTGTCGGGGCAGTAGAGGGGCTTAGTCTTTTTTTTTTTTTTTTTAATGGAATGAAGCGGCTCGCGGCAGGAAAGGGGGATCAGAACCATTTAGGACAGTGCCTGTGCCTGACTCTCCGGTCAAGCAGAGTGCAAATCTGCCTTTCGCCCCTTTCCCTCTTTTACAGGCTCGGCTGGACGAGTTGTCCGCAGGCCTCTTTTAGGGTCAACAGGCGAGGAAGGGGTGACCCCCTCTGCTTCCCAAGTTTCAGGAAGCAGAAGAGAGGCAGGAGGCCTTCTTTGAGCTTTGCCCCTCCCCTAGAGAGTGCGGTGGGACTCCAGCGCCCACGGGTGGGAGGTGAAGGAGAGGTAAGGGGAAGGACCCCCTGACCTCGGCCTCCCCCTGGCGGAGCCTAAATAGACGAATGGGTCCCTTTCTGCAGTTTCGGAGCCGTGTTTGGGAGGGAGGGGGAAGTGGAAAGAGCTATGGAGTGGGGGGAAATCTGTGGTTGTCACGGCCCCTCTCGGCTGAAGATCTGTGGGCGTTCCAGTTACTCATGAGAGAGAGAGAGAGAGAGAGAGAGAGAGAGAGAGAGAGAGAGAGAGAGAGAGAGAGAGAGAGGCAGAGAGAGAGAGAGAGGAAGGGAGGCCTGGCCCAGGTTCCCCTCCAAGTCTGGGGGGCTGGAGGGCTCTCAAACCCCGGGGGTCCCGAGGCCAAGGAGGCCGAGGCCGGCGCCCTCCCCGGCCGCCCTGGGCCGGCGTTCCGGGAAGAGAGGCGGGCGGGCAGGCTGGCTGTGCGTGCCCATTAATCTGCCGGGTGTGCGGGCTGGGGGTTGTTTGTAACTTTGCTGGCTCGGTCGCCGCGGGTCCCCGGGGAGCGGGCTCCACGGCTCGCTCCCATTGGCCGCCGCGCCGTCAGCTGGTGCTATTTGCTGCTGTCGCTTTTGGCGCTCGGCCATCCAGAAACAAACCAGTTCGATGACTACTAATAGTTATAGCCAGATGTACTAATACACAACAAATCACGGTCCTGCAGAGGGGAGCGCAAATGAGTTCCTATTTTGTGAATCCCACTTTCCCTGGGAGCCTGCCTAATGGACAGGACTCCTTCCTCGGGCAAATCCCCCTCTACCCAGCTGGCTATGACGCTCTGAGGCATTTCCCCGCTTCTTATGGGGCATCGAGCCTCCAGGACAAGACATACACCTCACCTTGTTTCTACCAACAGTCCAACACGATCATTGCTTGCAATCGAGCGTCCTATGAGTACGGCACCTCTTGTTTCTACTCAGACAAGGACCTGAGTAGCGCCTCTCCCTCGGGCAGTGGCAAACAGAGGGGCCACGGGGAGTATCTGCACTTTTCTCCTGAGCAACAATACAAATCCGAAAGCAGCGTGCAGGGCAAAATCTTAAATGACGAAGGCAGCGACCGGAAGTACACGAGTCCTGTTTATCCCTGGATGCAGCGGATGAATTCCTGTGCTGGTAAGTCATTGGCATGCAATTCCCCCTCTAACCCCACCTCCACCAAAGAAAGGAAAGAAGGGAGGAAGGGAAAAGAGAGAGAGAGAGAGAGAGAGAGAGCAGATAATAGAAAGAAATAAAGAAAAGAAATAAGAAAGGAAAAAGTTTTCTTTTAGATTAAAAAAAAAAGAAAAGGAAAAAAGAATTCAATGTGGAAATTAGGTTATAGGAAGGCAGGGCTCTTTTCTCCATGTAACGTGACACCTTTGGGGAGTGGTGAGGGGCTGCCATTGCCAAGTTATTTGGGATCTATAACATGGACAATCTGAAAGGGAGAGAGAGAGAGAGAGAGAGAGAGAGAGAGAGAGAGAGAGAGAGAGAGAGAGACCATGCTACATCCTCGTGTGAAGTTCTCAAGCCACGGTGGACCAGCATTCTACACACACACATCATTAATGATCAATCTCCCTCCACACCAAACCCCCCTCTCTTATGCGCCCTGGAGATGCAAAGATAGATGGAGATGCCCAATCTTCTCTCTCCTAGTGACACCCTAAAGCAGTTGGACGACCCAGGTCTCCAGCTTCAGAATTTGTCCCTCCTACTTCCTCTCCCCCTCTTCTAGAAACTATTGCCTGCATAGCTAACTTCTTCTGAGACCCTAGGAACCCTTCAGTTCCTCAGCAAGGTGGGCTTAATTAAGGTGGAGGATGCCCTAAAGACCCTATTTGCCTTGAAGGCCATTAATTTCCAGAAACTCCAGAAAGCCTATCCTCTCTCCACCCTCATTTCCTCTGCTTTCCCCAAGTTCCACTAACAGAAGGTCCTTTAGAGCCAGACTGCAGGACTAAAGCAGATTTGGAAACCTTAGGTCTTGTGCCTTTAAAAAAAAATCCATTTATCTTTAAAGGGGGCATGCTCCATTTTCTTTCGTGCAAGGTGGTTTTGGAAAAATCACCGAGGAGCTGTGAGAGCTGAGTCTTTTGATTACTTACAATTTGGCTGCCCTATGATGGCTTGCTTTCACTGATACCTCCACAGATGTTTGTGCACACTCACACCCAGGCACAAACACATGATTGTCTGCTTCTCTCTCTAGAGAGAGAGATTAGTATGGCTCCCTCTCCAGCCCCCAGTCGTTCCTTCGTAGATATCAAAAACACAGAGCAATAATTGTAAGTGAGAAGACCCAAGCCAGCCAGGACAAATTACACTGACCCGTTTAAGCTCCTTGATTACTGCAGAATTAGCCAAGGCAGAAATAAGCCGGTGTGCTTGCCCTTCTAGGAGAGACTAGAGGGGGCTAGCTTAGAGCCTGTCTTGTTCTTTCTTCCTGAAACCCTAGATCTTTTTTCAAAGCGATTCCCTTCACCTTTCTTTCTCCCAGGTACCGTGTACGGCACCCACGGCCGAAGGGGAAGGCAAACTTACACGAGATATCAAACCCTCGAATTGGAAAAGGAGTTCCATTTTAACCGCTACCTGACGCGAAGGCGCCGGATTGAGATCGCCAACGCGCTCTGCCTCACAGAACGACAGATCAAAATATGGTTCCAAAACAGGAGAATGAAATGGAAAAAAGAGAACAAACTCATAAATTCCACACAGCCCAGCAGCGAAGAAACAGAGGAAAAGGCAGGGGGAGTAGAATAACGAATGCATCAGCAAAGTTCCCAGGCCTTCCCCTTTCTTAGCGGCTTTCCCCCCTTGTGTTCTCCTTCTGCCAACACTATTGCTGCCCTAAGTAATCACAGCCTGTTATTTCTAAAGCTGGAGGAGAGGCTAGATATTTGCAATCAACTGTGTGTTTCTTAAGAGAAAAAAAAAATAGGAGTCATTTAGAAGTCTGTTGTGTACATAGCTCCCCTTTCCCTTCTCGTGTAAAGTCAGTTAACCAGGGACCCCACCCCCAGAAGGGACCCTGTTTTCTGTTGGGCATCTCGGATTGTCCGAGTGTCTGCTCTAGTAGCTGCGATTCGGTTACAGAAGCGAATAGGTGCATGGTTTAGCATCTGAACTGTGAGCTAATTTGGAGGGGGAAAAGCACCAAGCCGGCGTTTCAACCCTTTGAGAATCTATTTACGGTCGGGGTCGTCTCCTCCCTACGGTGTTTGGGAGCTGGCGGTCCAGCGGGCTCTACAAAAAGTTTTACGGTAGTAAGCAACAATGCAACAAGACATAAACCAATAAATCTGCTGAACAAAGAAGGGAAAAGACAGTTGGGGTCCCCCCACGCCCCCTCCCCCCAAAAAGACCTCTAAGAGTCATTTCGCCTCGGGCAAAAATGGGCAATGGAAGAACTTTCAGGAAACAAAGAGTCGGCTAGAAGGAGCTATAAAACTCATGTTCCCCAATGAAATCGGCTAACTGTAACTGCGAAAAAAAGCAACCTTCCAGGCAAGGCAAGAAAATCGGGGCACTGAACTTTGCAGGCTCGGGAGAAGCCCGATCTTTCCGAGGGGACAGGACCACGGGAGTCCCAGCTGCAATTCCACAAGATCGGGTTGTTGTTGGTTCTCCCCCCCCTCTCCCTCCTTTAATGTCAGTAAGAAGGGGGCATTTTTTTTTTTTAATTAGGTGGTACATTGGCCTGAGCTTCCCGTATTTCCAAGTGGCTCATGGGCTTGGTCCAGACTGTCTCTTATCTCTCTGCTACCTTTGTCATTTACTTTCGAAATTCTAAGCCCAGGAAAATAAAGGCGACAGCCCCAGCTGCCCTGAAATGCTTCTCTTCTGGCTCTCCTTGAATTTTTTCTCATCAAAACAGGACTCCCAAAGCAAGTCTATCCAGCTATCTCTGCATCGCCCCGGCACAGCCTCTGCATTTTCGGGGAACCAAGCCTGGGCACAGAGATACGCAGCAAGAAATCCCCTTGCTTTCAGGGCTGGCCGGATCGGGCATCTGGAATACGAAGATTTTCTCCGAGCTCTGTCTTGAAAGCGATGGGAATAGCTATCTATGAAAATCATATTTGTTTGTGGGGGAAAAAAAATTTCGGCGGGGACCCTAAGATTGTACGGAATTTGACCTCGCCTTGGAAAACTACGACACAAAAGCTATCTTTGCTCGATGTTTGTCATTTAAAATCGGCAGGGTAGTGTCCCTTATGCGCCTGCAGAAAAGAGGGCTGCGATTGCAGCTGCTGAAGGGGGGGGGGGGGGGGGGGGGGGGGAGAGATTTATTTCTCCAGTTGGTTCGGTGTACATCACCCTAAAGAAATAAGGTGATTTGGGTGTTTTACAGAATTCTGACCCAAAGAAAAAGGACCAAAAAGGCCGAACTAAAAAACAAAAAAGGCAACCCACACCAACAATTAGAGGGGAAGAAAGGAAAGAGACAAACAAGTGGATGCAGCAAAATAATCAAAGTCAACCGTTTCCCCCAGTCTTTTGCGTTCTCGTTAGTTTGGCGATCTGCAGCTGATCGCCCTCACAATTGGTACATACTAATGGAACGGCGAGGGAAATGCAATAATTTTGCTATAATGGGCTGTAACCTCGATTCGACCCCAGCCCTGCAGCCCCTGGTCGGCGGGGTGAAGATCTAGCTTGTCTCCAGAGGGTGGCGCAAGAGTCCGACTGAAAGCCGGGAGCCGGTGGCGGGCACGCGCCCGGGGCGCGCGCGCCGAGCCTCCAGCATCCACCCAACTCCCCCATTAGTGCACGAGTTTACCTCTAGAGGTCATCAGGCAGGATTTACGACTGGACAACAAAAGCACGTGATTTGAAGTCGTACCCCATATTTGGGTGCCTACGTAGGAGGGAACCAAGTACATGTCCCAGTCATTTCCATAATTCATCATAAATTGTGCAAGGGTGCTATAGACGCACAAAACGACCAAGAGCCACAAATCAAGCACACATATCAAAAAACAAATGAGCTCTTATTTTGTAAACTCATTTTGCGGTCGCTATCCAAATGGCCCGGACTACCCGTTACATAATTATGGAGATCACAGTTCCGTGAGCGAGCAATACAGGGATTCAGCGAGCATGCATCCCAGCAGGTACGGCTATGGCTACAATGGCATGGATCTCAGCGTCGGGCGCTCAGCCTCCAGCCACTTTGGTGCCAATGAGAGAGCCCGCAGTTACCCCGCCAGTGCCACCTCGGCGTCCACGGAGCCCAGGTATAACCAACCTGCCACGTCGTCGCACTCGCCTCCACCTGACCCTCTGCCCTGCACCGCCGTGGCCGCTTCGCCTGTCAGCGAGAGTCATCACGGGGTGAAAAACTCGCTAGCTAACTCCACGAGCACTTCGTCCAATGCCAGCAGCACTCACATAAGCAGAGAGGGGGTTGGCACCTCGTCTGGGACTGAGGATGACACCCCAGCGAGCAGCGAGCAGGCGAGTGCCCAGAGCGAGCAAAGTCCAGCCCAGCCCGCCCAGCCCCAGATTTACCCCTGGATGAGGAAGCTGCACATAAGTCATGGTAAAGCGAACCTTGGGCTCTCCCTCTCTCTCTCTCTGTCTCTCTCTCCCTCTCTCCCTCTCATTCTCTCTCTCTCTCTCTCCCTCTCTCTCTGTCTCTCTCGGCGATTACCACGAGCTCTGGCTTTCCCTGCCTGGCTTTCTTCCCCTCTTTCTGCCATTCTCCTCCCGTCTGAGGCTCCCTTTCCTCTCCCTCTGCTCCTCGCCTGAATCTCCCCCTCTCTCTCTCCCTCTCGGGTACATCCAGTTCGCTCAGTTCCACTGGGCTCGGAAATGGGATAAATCAAACGGCCGCTTCACGAGACAAGTTAAGGCAGAAAGGAAAGACGAAAAAGAAAGAAGGAGGGAAAGAGGCAAGGCGAAGGGAAAAGGGGGGAGCCGGAAGAAATCCGCCACCTTCCTTCCTCACTCCCAACTCAAACAGCTGAGGGGGCAGAGAGGTAGATACTGGCAACGGGGGAAGTGAAGAGGTGCTTGTCACGGCGGGTAATTTATTAGCAGGGCTATCCTGGGGAAACAGCGTTGCTAATTATACCCCCCCCCCTAAAAAAAAAATAAAAGGAGGTTAGGAAATAATAAGGGCAAGAGCTCGCAGGGTTATGAAGTTGGGGGGGGGAGGAAGCGGAGAGTAGGCATAAATGGGGGAAAAAGAAAGAAGCCCGGGCGTGAACGGTGGAACAGAGGGTAGGCTGGGGCGGGGGTGTCCATTCTTCCCTGGAACTTTGAGGAAGGATGACCCGGCGGCCACTTTTCGTATCGTAAAATGGCCATTATTAGGGGGCTTTCAGGGCATCGTAAAAGTGAATCGGCTGAAAGCTGGGAGGGCTGTGCCTCTGGGAGACTAGCTTCCTGGGGTGGGGAGGCAGAAAGCAGGCAGCAGAGGGGGGGAAAAAAAAGCTACAGCTCCAAGCTTTACATCTGCTGATTGTTCGCCCGTCGCCAAACCGTATTGTTTTCTCTCCAGAAAGGAAAGAGAGAGGAAATGGGGGGGCGGGCGGGGAGGGGGGGGGAAGAGAAAAGTGGAGAGAGGACTTGTTGAGCGTGTCCCCCCCCCCCCACCCCCTCCCCAGCCACTGCAAAATAACAATCGTCCGGAGTCTAACGGTCCCGTGGCTCTCGTGGGCTGCTCAGGACCTTCGGGCAAAATCGCTGCGGAGTTTTAAAATCGGTGACTTTTTTGTTGCAGACAACATAGGAGGACCAGAAGGCAAAAGGGCTCGGACTGCATACACCCGCTACCAGACCCTGGAGCTGGAAAAGGAATTCCACTTCAATAGATACCTGACCCGCAGAAGAAGGATTGAAATAGCACATGCTCTTTGCCTCTCAGAGAGACAAATTAAGATCTGGTTCCAAAACCGGAGAATGAAATGGAAAAAAGATAATAAGCTTAAAAGTATGAGTATGGCCGCGGCGGGAGGGGCTTTTCGCCCCTAATTATCCGAGAGTTTAAAAGTACTGAGCAGTATTAGTGGAACCTGCGCCTAGTGTCAGTACTAAAGGTGACTTTCTGAAACTTCCTCGTGTTACTTCTGTGAAGAAATCCTGTCCTTGTCACCCCCCCGCACCCACCTTTTAATCATGAGCCTGTTTATGAGCATTATTATATCGCCTGTTTAAGTGTATAAGTAGATCTGCTTTCTGTATATTTCTTTGTCCTGAATGGCTTTGTCTTGAAAAAAAAAATAGATGTTTTAACTTATTTATATAAAGCGAGCTGTGTTACTTGAAGTAACTGTAAAAAAGAGAAAAAAGAACAAAACAAAAAAAAAAAAAGAGAGAGAGAGAGAGACTCTCCTCCTTCGCCCCCCCCCCCCCAACCTTGTTTAGTGCCAATGTCGTGTGTTGCACTCGATCCGTCTCTTTAACTGTGCATGTGCGTGGAAGTGTCCCTGTCTGAATAGCTCCAAGCTGTTAAAAATATTTTTATTCTAACTACCTATATTCCCTGTGTAACTAACTAATGCTGTTGTAGAGATGACTTGATGAGATACAAGTTAACTTCTTATCAACGTGTAGTGAATAGTGAATCTGTGACGGCAAGTGTGACTCGAAGCAGTGTCTGTTTTGCTGTGCCTTTGTACAACTCTTTGCACGAACTCCTAAAAAAAAAAGTGGCTTCTTATACGCGCAGCTTCAGTGGTGTCTGTTTTTGTGAACAAAGTTACAAATATAGTCCAAGTCTGGCTGTTTAAAGCAAACTGTGATAAGCTCTTTTTTTTTTTTTTTTTTTTATTTGTTTTTAAAGAAAAAAAACCTGACTGGAAACAAAAAATAAACTTTCTATTGTAAGTTCTCGTGAGCTGGTTTGTACCAAATGGTGAGCTCGTCCTTTCTCTTTGCCTCTTTCCCCCCAGATTCTGAGGCTCGGGGTCTACACCGAGTCCCAGGGTCAGCGGAATACCTGGCCAGCGAGGGCCCGCTGGTGCAAAGGAGATAGCTAGAGTGTATCCGCCAGTGAGCTCTCTGCCACTGAAACTTTCTCCTAACTACCTCCTGAGAGAGAGGTAGAAATCGCAGGACAGAAGAAATCGCAGGACAGAAGTCCTCATCACACTGCCTGCCTTTCATTTACCAAAATGTTTGCTATTGGGGGGGGGGGGGGGGGAAGAAAAGAAAAGAGAAAAAGATAGGAAAGAAAAAAAAAAGAAAGGAAGAAAAAGAGAGAAATCATGTTCTTTGTTAAAATAGCCTCCTCGGCTTCACAACATCTCTACTTCATTCTTAAACTGCTCTTGTGGTCTCAACTAGCTGGAGAGCCTGGTATTTCCAGGATCCCAAGCCCAAACCCTCTTCACCAGAGTCAGATCCTAACACCACCTTCCCCCATTTCACCCTTAACAGAGAGGATTCCTTTTGCTACAATTAATTCGCTACAAATGTAATGTTACTTACCCCCATCCTAGCTCGATTGGTTAACTCTTCTGAGCTTCGAAGAGCAACTAAAGATTTGCACATTTACTGAGTGCTTACATTGATGCCTTCCTTTAAAAGTTATAAAACAGTAAACTTTATAAGCCCCAGTTCCGGCTATATGACATTTGGGTGCCAAATGAATAGGGTTTTGTCTATGAATTAGATCGTAAAATCATCCATAGCACAGACAGATAGGCTCACTGGCTATAGAAAGTCACGTGGTGCCATTAAAGTAAGTTTTATGGTTTTGGGGAGTTGACATCCAACATTATATACCACATAACATATAATCTCACTGACGCTGGACTTCATTGGACTCTTTTGCAGGCTACATGTGGCACCTGGTCATTCAAGTGGTCAATTTTAGGGGCAGAAGTGCCCAAACCACGAGTTCTCAAAACTCTCTGAAAAATGGCTCCTAGCAAGTTAAGGTAAGTTTGCCTCTTGAGTTCCTTACAGTTTATTTGTCCAGTGAACTAACTCTCTCTCAGTTCCTCTGACTCTGTCTCTCTGGTTCAGTAACTCTGAGGGCTGCCACTGAATTCAAAAGAGTAGAACAATTCAGCCAGACTATGAATCTGCCTGCAAACTTTGCTCCCCTTCCCCAAAAAGAAGTGCTAACAGCAAGCTCTGAAATTTTGACCAGTTCCATCCAAGTAAACCACAATAAGTGACTTTGGCAGAGATTAATCCTGAGGCCTAACTTTAATTAGTTGGACTACCGCAGATGTTAATGACTTCCGCTGCTCTCTGGGTCTGCTCTAGCCAGTTTGTAAAAAGATGATTTTTGTGTGTGTGAGAATGTGCATATGTGTATAGTGTGGGTATGGGTGGGTGTTGTGGGAGGGAGAAGGATCTGAAAAGCAGGCTCTCAGAAAGCCCTGGTCCTGCATCTTGGCTAAATCTTCTCTGAGCCCTGGTGGTGGTGGGTGGGTGGGAGCTGGCAGGCTGGATCCTGAGGGTTCTAAATCAGGCTTGGAAAGGAGTCTGGGCCAGGATATTCTGCTCCAGTATCAAGGGTTAGGAAGGGTGATGTTGACTTGCCAAGACAGCTGGTTACTAATTTCTTGACTGATTGGGTAATGTTTGTGTGTATGGAGGAGACTATTGAAATATTCTTCTCAAAGACTGAAGTCATTTGGCAGGGTCTGAGTTTGAGGGATCCTTTCTCTGTCTTACGAGTTTCTGTAATGTTCTGGTCCAGAATACCGGCTAGGAGGCGATTTAAAAGGCACTTTTCACCCCGGCAGGGCCACTCCACACATTTGGATTTTAGAGAATGGAAATCATGGTATAGACAAAACGATAGATAGAGCATCCCTGGAAATGTAGACGCCAAGAGTTCTGGCCTTTGAGATCTTATCCTTCCCTTTCCCCCACACCCGACCCCCAGCTGTGGGAACTAGGCCTCAACTGCCTGTTTATTTCAGTGGGGCTGTTCTCACCAGCCTGTGATTACTCAGCAATAAACTTTATGGCCGGATTTCACTCTGGTCTTTGAATTTCCAGAGCTGAATGAAAAGGGTAAAAAGAACCTTTCTTTCTTTTCTTTTCCTTCCCCTTCCTTCCTTTTCCCCTTCCTTTCTCACTTTCTTTCTCTCTCTAGAATGCCTATTTCAGTGCTTTTTACTCTGAAAAGGTGACAGAACGGTCTATCTGGTTAGAAATTAGGAAAAAAAAATAGCACCTCTTTCTCCCCCTTCCCATAACCCCACCCATTAAAACCTTAGCTCTGGAGTTTGGGGGGAAATAATGCAATTTTAAATGTCCAACTTAAAAGTCTTGCAGGGCCCTTAGGTTTGTTTTTCCTGACACTCCATAAAAGGGAATTTAGGGAAGAAATGAGTCGTTTGTCAGTAGGAGATTTCCGCCTTTCTTTTGTCAGCCCCTCACTCTGTTTGATCATGGACAATTTACATAATCTATGATTTTGAAAACAACCATTTCCAAAATGGCACCAGCGGTTCATTCTTTAGTGAAAAAGGACTGTATTTTTCTATTTGATCTCATCCTCCACCTACATTCACTGACCTCCCTCTTTAACTCTCTAAATTTTCCAGGGCCTTTAAAGCCTCCCGAACTTTATTATAATGTAACCTCATTCCGAGATGGTGTGCTTGGCTAAATTCTGGGAGCAATAGACTTAGTAAATAACCTCAAAGTCCCTTCCAAAGATACTGTTGAGTTTAGCCTAACTCTCCAGCTGGTCTCTGGAATTAAGCAAAAAAAAAAAAAATCAAATATTATCTTTCTTAATGCTCTCCTCACTTAGGATCTGGATAGCTTCCTACAAGCAATAACTTGAGAGAGCATTTTCAATTCTCCTGATAGGGGACTTGAGATTCAAGGGTTTTAAAAATTGCACCAAAGTTTATCGTATGGAGTTTATGTTTTGACAGAGAACATCCATCCAACAGCTGCCCACAGAATCAGTGATTTAAGAAGCAACATTTAAAGAAAAGCAAAGTTTCTAGGAAAATATCAAATCTGTTTAGGTCTGACCAGTTCTTTTTGTTGGTTGGGGAAAACCTAGTCATATAAGTTATATTGTGTGATCCTTTAATGTGATCATCGAAATTCAAATATCTATACAGCTCATGTAATTCAGATTTCTTTTAGATTTCTCCCCTTCCCCCCTTTCAAGGATTATATGTGTGTGTATTTGTGTGTGGGTGGGTGACTGTGTGTGTAAAATCTTGGTTCTTTGTTTTGTTCCCCAGACTTCCGCCTTCATTTTTAGAAAACATTAACTCAAGGTTTCATTTTAGTGTCCTTCAAGTAATCTAGATGAATGATTTCTTCGTGCCCGAAACAACAAACAGAAAGGGAAGTAGAGGGACCTTGCCATATTGCCTAGTGGCCTAATCAGAGGAAGTGTGTAGATGCATCTATGAATAGCTAGTTATCTAGAAAGCTGTGTGCATTAAACCCTGAAGAAGGTGACTGACAAACAGGAGTTGGTCTAATATCTGTTTTCACAAACTATCCAGGAGCTCAACTGACTCCTCCAAAATATTAGTTACAATTATTATCTTATCTGGGAAGCTGTATTCTTTAAATAAATTTAAAGTTAAGATAGCCTCTTTTGTGGATATCTAGATCAACAAAGTTCTGTGACTTATAAAAATTCTAAATTCAATTAGCATCATTCTAAGATTATTTTGGAGAAATCTCTCTCTCTCTCTCTCTCTCTCTCTCTCTCTCTCTCTCTCTCTCTCTTTCTTTCCACCCTATCTGTCTGTCTCTGTTCCTCTCTTCCTTTGGCCCTAGATTTAAATGGCTCAGAGTAAAGAATATAGGATGATCTAGTTCTCTGCTCATTTAATTTTATTTATTTTATTTTTTCTTAATCCTTCTTGATTTGAATTATTTTATGGGAGGTAACTTCCTTTCAAAAGCCCTGGTTCTTTTGTCTTTATTAAGATATTTAATTTCACCCAGTGACAGAAGGGCATTCATGTAGCTTACCCTGTAAAAGGAGAACACAACCTAAATTTCCAGGCCCAGATTTTTTTCCAGCAGGAAGAATGACAATATCCCTTGAACTATAAACACATTATAGGAAGCTTCTGGTCACACTTACTTATAGGTTGTTAAGTTTTCCATGGGCTCATTTCAAAACAGCACGCCAAGATTCTGACTTTTTTCTTCTTTTCGCATGCCTCATGGCGGGTATTCTTTCAGAGAAGACAAGTAGTATTTCGTAGCAGAAAGAGTATTTTGCATTGGTGCCATTCAAAATATTACCATTTCCAAATAATAAGGGAATATATAATTATATCTACACCTACACACCACCCTGTGGCTTACAGGGCGTTAAAGAGGAAAACAAACCTTTCAGTTTAAGTGGACCTCAGTACCTCATGGCTGAGCTATAGGTAATTCCTGGCTTGCCCTTCCATGAAGAGGACCATCTAGACCATCTACAGGAGGTTGCCTTTTGGTCCACAGTGGAGCTTTCTATAGTCATCCAGGAAAGGCCTCCCAGAGCAGACCCTTGTTCAGTCTCTTCTGACATGCTCCTAGGATGGTGGATCTACAGAACCCCCCCTAGAAAGTCACCACAACGGGGAGGAGGGTCCCCTCCTTTGGTGTTTTACAAGAACTCCACCTTTCCCCGCCTGCCTTTTCCTCTCCCTCCCGCTTTTCAATAATAATATTTGTTATGAAGGTTATTGGGTAATTATTGCGATTTTGTGAAACAGTCCTTGCTTGAGGTGAAGTCTGTCATCGCCAAACAAATGACAGCCAGCGCAGTTCACTGCCGGGTTAAGTAAATGCAGAAAAGATAAATCTGCACACCCTAGGAATCACCAGCAGAGCTCGCTTCAGACCAAGTTCACAGTCAACTCCTTTGCCTAGGCAAGCTTTCCCAAACAATTAGCTGGGTTGTGTCTTTATTTTTAAATAAAAGAAAAATGACGAATGGAAGTCCGGGCCACTACTTTCCCCCCATCGTTTCTCTCTTTTCCCTTTTTTTCAGCGATCCCCCAACTTACCCTATATTTCCCTTGCAAATGTAATCACGAGCTTCTTGGAGTTAATCTAGTCCCTCAGCGTTGACGAAAGAGTTGGGAAATGAATTTGACAGCAAATACAATAATGAAAGAGGGGAAAAATATATTTTCGTCCTTCCTCTTTCCCCAAATACACTTTCGGGGGTGGGGTGGGGGAAGCAGCCGAACTATTGAAACAAACCGGGCGCCCCCGCCATCCTCAAAGAAATAAGAGGCGTCGCTTTTGTATATCTTTGTGGTTAGGGCGTTACAACCGCGGGTCACAAAGTTGAGGGTCAAAAGTTTACATTGTGCACCACTCTCCGTCATCTGCCCAGACAGAGCTGGATGTCAATGTTAGCGCCGAGATGCAGGCTATCAACACAAAAGATAAAATATAGCGTCGAGTTTCGCGTGTAGCACGGTGTGGACTCCAGGTGAACCCTGGTGCTTGAATGACCTCAATTACTGAGCAAAGGATAGAAAATTCCTCTTTTCGAGAGGAATACGCGCGGTATTTCATCTTGAATTATCGGGCCACCTTCTGAGGGACTCTGGGTACCTCGGAGGGAGCAGGTAAATAGGCTGCAGTTCCAAATCGCCTGCCAGCCTTGAAGGAAGGCTCGCCTGTCCCAGGGCTTTGTCGTGGACCAAAATGCACCCAGCTCCTGGAGGTCGGATTTTATTTTATCTTTGAAAGGAACGGAAGCATCCAATGCTCGCCTCCAGCTCTCCCCCTTCCCCTCCGGGGTTCAGAAGACAGGAAAGTGGGATAGGGGAGATTTTTTTTTTTAGAAAGTGATTTTAATTTCTTTTTTTTTTTGGGTGGGGGAACAAGATCAGACTTCGATATATATATATATATATATATATATATATATATATATATATATATATATCAGATTTAAAAAAATATAAAAACTGTCCTTCGATTTATATGCTCTATCTGGAAAGAGAACTAGGTTGTGAAAAATAAATAGCGCCCCCCGCCCCTCTCTGCCAAATCCCTTAAGAAAGAAATGTTCCTTAAAGTTCTGGGTTCCCCAGACTTCATGAAAAGACCCTCGGTGGTGTTTAGATTTCCGCTTCCAAGTCCCTACTCTAAAGTGATCGTTTGCCTTCAAATGTAAAGCAACTTCCACTCTTTATAAGAATAGCTCAGCTATAGAAAATGTGACAATTGGAGCAAGGGAGCCAAGAGTCATGGTGAAATCTCACTTTTTAAAAAGAAAAATATGATAAATGTATGATTTTTAGCCAAACTTAAAGTTATATTTAGAAGGGGTGATGAGGTGGCGAGGGACAGCGAAAAAGCGAGAAAAGAAAAGAAAGGAAACAAGAATACATTGAGTACCTAATGCAGGCGAGGGAATCTCATTCATGTTCCTTAGCTGCATTTGGAAGCTAGGGAAAAAAAAAATCTGGTTTACAAGCCACTGGGTACTCATTGTGAGATTCTCTTTTGGGGGGGCATAGCTTCTCTAAGCTGACTTTAGTGCTCACGAAGATAAAAGAAAAAAGCAAATACGAAATATTTAACTTGTTCAATCTACATCCAGGGATCTGCTTGTCCTGCAAATGTAAATGCATGCATGTGAAGGTCCATGCAGGACAATCACTGCAACCACTGAGGTGGCTTACTTTCTGGCCATGTTCTCTGTGAATTTGGGGGGAAGCAAAGGAAAGGTTTCACTTGTGGGGCCTTTCTTCGTGGAGAAATTCCACACTCTTCTGAGCTGTGTGTAATTCTGACTCGAATCTGTGGTCAAGTGTGTAAATGCTTAAGGACTCATGTCCGAGTTGTGCATCAGCCTTGCACATTTCCTAGATTAGTGCTAGGAAGAAAATGAAAACCTACTCTATTCCTGACCTTCCCCAAAATTATGTGTCCTCAAGTGCACGTTTTCATCGTATTTTAGATCAAAAGTTTGTGACACCCCTTTTAAAAAGATTTCAATGACTATCAACATCTTTTAGGTATTCTTTAAATTAGAAACTCACAGCAATTATAAATTCCAGATAAAATTTTCCTTTACTCTGAGACAGCACATTGATAGATCATTTAAATGGTCAAAATTCATTTAAATACGAATGTAAGTTACTCTTCCCACGTCTGGGTTTTGTTTATTTTTTAAAGCACAGCAAAAACAAATAGCCCTAGATACATCTCTACTGAAGGCTTCAATATTTAAAACCGAATTGCTGATGAGAATTTTTTTTGGAGGATGTCGTGAATAATCAGTCTTAAAATGTGACCCTCTCTTTTTGGAACCCCAAAGTTTCATGGACTCCTTTGCTAGTACCCAGTATTAAACAATGTGGTTGGGTGAGGGGGACGGGAAGAGGGATCTTGGTTCCAAGGAACAAAGGACCAATACAGTCGATCCATTCCATAATGTGTACACTTCCCTGTGATCCCTCACCCCCTTGGTTTTCTCTCCGAAGGAGTGACCTGGGCAAAGCACCCAACTATCTAAAAGACACTGTATAGACCTTTGAGAACAGCTAAGTCCAAGGCCGAGGTGAACTTCAGGTCAGCGCGTCTAACAAATATGAAAATGTCGGCTGGTGAAGGGCGCGCCTTGTTATTTAACAAAGACTGTCAATGTGTGAGATTAATAAGAAACAAAATGCACACGGTGTCACTTTTCGGTCACTTTGAAAGTTGGGACAGGGTTGTATTCAGGAGGAAAGGCTGATCCAAATATATTCAAAATGATTCAAATCAGATTCAAACTAGACTAAAAATGCAGTTCTCCTTTCTCTCCCTCTCTCTATCCGCTGCCTATTCCCCCAACTCTCCCACTATTTCCTTCCTTCCTTCCTTCCTTCCTTCCTTCCTTCCTTCCTTCCTTCCTTCCTTCCTTCCTTCCTTCCTTCCTTCCTTCTTCCCTCCCTCCCTCTTTTTTCTCCTTCCCTTTCTTTCTCTTTTTCTTTTTTTCTTCCTTCCTTCTTTTCTCCTATCCTTCCTCCCTTCTTCCCTTCCTTCCTTCTTTCTTCCTTTCCTTTCTTTTCCTTTTTCTTTTCCCCTTTCCTTTCCTTTCCTTTCCTTTCCTTTCCTTTCCTTTCCTTTCCTTTCCTTTCCTTTCCTTTCCTTTCCTTTCCTTCTCTGTCTCTTACTTGCCCCTCTTTGCCCCCCCATCCCCATTTATGGTGCTTGAATTCAATGGAAAGTTATTTTACCTAATGGGATTTAAAGAAATCTTTTGTTGCACACATATTTTATCCGAGCACGTGGAATGAGCAGATGTGCTTACATGTTTTACAAAGAAGGGAAAACCCCTTTTCCCTACTTGGAATTGGATCCAGTTGGTATACGAAGATTAGACCTCTCCATTTCTGCTTCATTTCCTTGAATTCCATTCTCTTCTCGGGAGAGATACTGCTGGTAAACTTTTGGTTGTTTTATTAGTTGGGTTAGTGTCTTCCCAGGCTAATTATGGTGTCACATTTCTTGGGATAAAAGGTGTTTTAATTTTTAGAATCTATCTCTCTGTGGCTTAATTTGCTTGAATGATGCACTGTTTTGCAAAGGGAGGTTCTGGTCGGATCAGAAGAGGTACCGAGGTTGTTTATTGCAGCCATAAATCTCGCTTTAAAATGTCAAAATGTCGGTGTCTGAGATAACACTTGGTGGTCTTGGCCGAGTTTTTGTTTATGATAGCAAACCACCAAGACAAGTTACAGGCCTTAGGAGATCCCGAAGAAGCCCATCTCCACCCAGGAACAGAGCCACGTGAATAACAGACTCCAGCTCGCCAGTTTAGGCCGATTAGACACAAAACAGGGCTGCTTTCTTTTTTAACCTCTCAAAATAGCAGCATCGCAGAAAACTGCAGTTAAACACAAATTTTAGGGTTTAATGCCGGGAAATCATAATAAACAGACACAGAAAAAGCCTAAGAAGGCAGAGTTGATGACAAGAGGAAAGATGCAAGACTGCGCGGTGTATTTCTTCTGCAGGGTGGATCTCTGGTTCTGTTTACCGGCTTGCCTTCCATTGCTAGAGCTCATCACGAGAACGTACAGAGCCGGCTTTTTTGAGAGCTTCTGGGGAAATCTGGATATTTGATTAACTGTTATTTTATATGTCCACACATACACGTATGTGTGGACATACATACATATACACAGCGCAAACATACGTGTGGGATAAATCCCCTTGCTTTTATTTTAAATCGACCGTGCCCGCGGCGAGCAAGCCTGTATTTGCGTCCTATTTCTCTGTGCTTTTCTGGCTCCCTATCCCAGGCCCAAAGTAGAAAATAGCTTCGAAGGCTCTTTGTTTTGGTTTTGTTTGGTTTTGGGATTTTTTGCAGATCTGGGAGATTCTAGAGAAAAAGCCAAAAGGATCCTTTTCTTGAGCCTCTTTTCCTAAATTAGTTTAAAGATTAGTTGACTATAATAGGCTTTATGTGGCTAAGCATTAAACGTCTATCCATCAAATGGCTATATTTCAACATTCAGTAACTCCTGTGCTAACTGATATAAGCCGAGAAAGAAATGATATTCCTTCTGAAGTGTCGCTGGGATTTAGGCTCGAACTTTCTCTGTCTACCTTGGAAACCCAAGCGGGGAGGAAGCTTGTCTTCCTGATGCCCTTTCAGAAAGACCCCTTCGGGAAAATCGTGGCCTGGCCTTGTCTTTGTGGACAACCAGTTTGTTCTCGATTTCTGGGTGAATCGACCTGGATGGTCAGGCAGGCAGGTGAGAAGAGGAGGAGGAGAGGAAGGGAGAGAGGAGATGAAATGAAAGAAAGGAGAAATGAAGGGAGAAAGGAGAGAAAAAGAGGGGAGAAGGGAAGGGAAGGTGAGGGGAGAGAAGGGACGAAAGAGGAGAGAAAAAGAGGGGACTGGAGAAGAGAGGGAAAGAGGTGGGGGGGGGGGGAAAGAAAGCAAGGTGTATGCTTGATCCGGAGAAGGAAAAGAGAAAACCTCCGGGTAAGCATGGAGAAAAGCAGCTTTAGTATTTATTTCCAAGAGCAACACTGGGTGGAATTAATAAGTAATTTATTTGTTAATAACGCAGTAATTAGTTTAACCATCAAATTTCAATTACCCTGTGGTAGGCTTCAGCCTCTCCCCCAATCCCCTCCCCTGCTTGAGGCAGACGTCAATCCCGAGCCTGACCTGCAGAAAGGCTGCCCGGCCCGCCGGCCTTGCTCTCCCGGCTTCGGCGGGGAAGGCCGTGCTTTTCAGGGCTGGGGACTTCCAGCGCGGGATCCTCCCGGTTTTGTCCATGCCCTTCCCAAACACAGCAGACCCGGGCCTCCGGAGGAGGCCGGGTCCTCAGGGGGAGGCCGGGTCCTCAGGGGGCGGCCGCGTCTTCAGGGGGAGGCCGCGTCCTCAGGGGGAGGCCGCGTCCTCCGGGGGCTCGGGCCACCCCCGCCCCAGCCCCAGATTTCCCTTTTCCCTCAGCCTCGGATGAGTCAGGGCTCCCCTACTCCAGCTGGGACAGGACAAAGATGCCGCGGACCTGGGACGGGCCCAGGTGAAACCGCTCAGGTGCCAGAGGGGCCCCAGATCTGTGGGCGGAGAGGAGGGGCCCCTCGCTGTGGAGGCCGCACGGAGGGGCTACGGGGGCGGCGACACCTCGGGCCCGGGAAGGCTTCGGGACCTCTGGGTGCGCGGGGCGGTCCAGGAGGCACCTTTGTGTACGGCAGCGAGCAGGCGCGAGGGGCCGGGGGAGGGGGAAGGCAGGGGGAGGCCGCGGGACCCCTTGCTTATGGGCAGCGGGAGTTTGTGAGGAACTTAGTGCGGACGGAGCGGGAGCCGTGACCTGGGCACACGGGAGACGGAGGGGGCGCGATGACCTTGGGGGCCGCGAGGAAAGGGCCGGTTTGGGGATGCGGGAGACAGGACCGTTCGGCACCGATCGCGGCCCCCCAGCCATTCCCCTCCCTCCCTCCCTCCCTCCACAAAATCGCGCGGGGTGAGGACCCCGTTGACCGCCCCCTCTCACCCTCTCCCTCCCCCACGCCTGGGACTGGGGCATTCATCATCCAACCCCGAGTTTCCTGATCCGGGGCCCGCGCGCGCCGAGCCCCCATTGGCCAGCCACGGGTCACGTGCGGGGAGGGCGAAGGGGGGCCCCGAAGGTGCGGAGGGGGACGGATGGGGGGAGGGGACGGGGCCCGAACTTTGTCCTCCGCTGCAGCGCCGGGGGAGGGGGAGGCGAAGGGGGAGGGTGCGGGAGGGGGAGGAGAGGCATTGGGGGACGGGGGAGGGAGAGGAAAGGAGAGGAGGAGGGGGGGCCCGAGGGAGGATGGGGAGCGAGGCAGGAGGGGGAGGGGCCTCGGCGAGCCCAGAAAAACGACAACGCGAGAAAAATTAGTATTTTTGCACTTCACAAATTAATGACCATGAGCTCGTTTTTGATAAACTCCAACTACATCGAACCCAAGTTCCCGCCCTGCGAAGAGTTCGGGGCGCCCGGCGGCCCCGACGGGGGAGGCTACCCCCCGCCCCCGCAGCCCCCGCAGCCCCCGCCGTCCCCGCACCTGCAGCCGCCCCCGGGGGCCGGCCGCTCGCCCCCGGGCTACTACCGCCCGCCGCGGGCCGGGCCGGAGCCGGGGTACCCCGCGCCCAGCGCCGCCCTCTACCCCGCGAGCCCCGCAGCCGGCGCCCGCTACCCGTACGGCTACGGCCGCGCCAGCCCCGGCCGGCCCCGGCACGAGCAGCCCCCGCCCCCGCCCCCGCCGGCCCCCGCCGGCCCCGCCGGCCAGAGCCTGCTCGCGGCCGGCCACGTCCTGCCGCCCCCGCAGCCTCGGCCGCACCCAGCTCCGCCGGCGCCCCCGCCCCCAGCGCTCCCCCGCCGCGGCGAGGCAGCCCCCGCCGCCGCGGGCAGCCCCCCGGGGTGCCCCCTGCTCCTGGCGGACAAGAGCCTGTGCGGCCTGAAGGGCGGCAAGGAGCCCGTGGTGTACCCCTGGATGAAAAAGATCCATGTCAGCACCGGTGAGCGACGCCTGGGCCGCAGCGAGGGCGGGGGGCGCCGGGGGGGGGCAGGGGCCTGGGAGGGCCTCGGGGCAGGAAGGGGGACCCACTGCTCTGGCAGCGGAGGGGGGGTCACCGTGCGTGTGTGTGCCACCTAATCCAAACGTGAGAAACCTTTTGTGTCCGGGGCCCCTTTATCGGGAGATTTACGAGACGCCAAACTGTTAGGGCAGTAATTATAGCCCCCATAAATTGCATTGCCCTGGCAGCGGCGCTGGGCCATGTGTCTTTGAAGCTTTTCTTCAGCCCCAGTGCCCAACACCATTTTTTATGGCTCTCGCTTGTTTTCCGTTGTCAATAGCCTGTGAAACATTTTCTTTGCCGTATGTATTCTTACGCGAACTTGGTGTCAGGTTATTATATAATGATCTTGTCCAATTGCTCCCCCCCTTCTGTTCTTCCTCTTCCTCCTTCTCTTCTTCCTCCTCCGCCTTCTCCGGGGCCCTGCACGCTCAGTCAACCCCAATTACAACGGAGGGGAGCCCAAGCGTTCCCGAACCGCCTACACCAGGCAGCAGGTCTTGGAGCTGGAGAAGGAGTTTCATTTTAACCGTTACCTGACCCGGCGGCGGCGCATCGAGATCGCCCATACGCTCTGCCTCTCCGAGCGCCAGGTCAAGATCTGGTTCCAAAACCGGAGGATGAAGTGGAAGAAGGATCACAAACTGCCCAACACTAAGCTGCGCTCCTCGGCGCCGGCCCCAGGCAGCCAGTCCTCCAAGGCACAGACTCCGGGCCCGCATCTTCTCCCCCGCCACCAGCCAGGTGCCTCCACACCCAACTCCTCCGCGCTATAATCGTGCACACCCTCAGGCCCATTTTCCTCCCTCCCGGCCTCCGCCTTTTCTCTCCTGCCCCTTTTCTCCCTCCCCCTCTGTTTGGACCAAAAATAAACACCGACACAGCACCCAACCGCGCATTGGTAAATAATAAAGATGAGCGAGAATGAGAGAAGACACGATCTCTGGCCGAGGACAGGTTGTCACCTGGATCTGGACCCCCAGAGCAGGCTGGCCGGCCTACCGGTGCCAGTGTTTATCTATGGAAATGCTCACCGAGCTGGGATGGGCAGTTCGGGACCTAACCAAGGACGCCTTTGAATGCAGTATTTTTGAAATGGCTAAAAAATAAAGTCCTATCCAGTGGTGATTGGAGTTGTGCAGTTCTCGGGAAATGTCCACCTACATCTAGTGCAAACAAAAGAACCGGGCCCTTCCTCCCTTCCCCCCCCCCCCCCATCTTGTATTCCCTCTCCCCCAGCAGCTTGCAAAAACTGACACTGAACAGAAAAGAGAAGAGGACATGGAAAGTCATAAGGTTATTTAATTGGTCTCCAGGTGTATAGTCCCTAATGATATTTGTGACACATTAGTTTCTCTTTATCTCATTTATTTAAAATATTGTTAGAGGTTTATTGTTGTCTTACTCTCTGGCCCAGCTCTAACTGGCAAGAGGGGGCCCATTTAGATCCACGTGAGACTGTAAATTGTGGGTTTTGGTGTAACTGTATATAGAGCCAAGTGCTGAGAATAAATCCTGTAAAACAGCAACAACAAACCATGATATTAAAGGCTTAAAACAACTGGTTCTCGTGTTTCCTAAACTTTCTGGTGAGGAAGATATGTCCTTGGATCGGGATGATGAGCAACTAGTTTGAAAGATAAGGGGGTCTTGTGTCTAATGTAATGCTGCTCGCCAAAATCGTTTTATTAAGTCTCCGACTTGAGAGATAGAGATGGACAGCAGAGAGAGAGATACTGACCCAGAGAAAGAGACAGATAAGAGACAAAGAGAGGAGAGAGAGAGAGAGAGAGAGAGAGAGAGAGAGAGAGAGAGAGAGAGAGAGAGATTCTTTCTTCCCTGCTGACTGGCCTGAACGATTGAAAAGTTTAAAGGAAAAAGAAGCTCTTTGGCACAGGTTTAATTCTTCTCCATAGCTATAGGACTAGATATAAAAAAGGGCTCCTGGCTCCCAGCAGCTGTTTTGCCCTGGCCGAACCATACACAACCATAATCACACTTGAAAGTAAGTGATCATTTTGATATTTATTGCCGAACAAAAGCTTTTCTTAGGAATCAGGATGGGGGAGGGGGAAGCTGGCTCTTTTAAAGATTCTGTGAGCTAAATACTGATTTATGATTTGGGGAAGGAGAGGGGACTGTTTGAAAAAGAGTTAAATTAACTTCTCCAATATGTGTGCCTCCAAAGTTTTGGACCAGAAAGATGGGCAGATGATGTCACAAAAGGTTGCTCTCTCACTAGTAGTTAGCCCCCAAGACTGCGAGAGTCCCGGGGTGCCGACTCTGGATTCTGGGGGAGCTTCCTTGATTTCACTGCCTGTAAATCAAGACAATCAGAATACTACATACAAAAAAAAGGAGGAGGAGGGGACCGATCATCCAACCTGGCGAGGAATCCCGAGTCATTTTCTTATGCTAGAGACTTGCTCCTCAGATAGAGTGACTCCCTCTGCAATATGAAAGGGAAAATACATTAGTATCAGAGTATCCTAGAATTGACTGCGTGTTCAATGAGTGATAGGCTTTTAATGAAAAAGTTTGAGCAGGGCCTGGGGTGGTGATGATGGTAGAAAACCTCTTCAGAATTAAACCAGAGGCATTTTAAAGACATTCGCCCATCAGTAGTTAATACACTTAACTAAAAGGCAAGAAAGCTATGTTTCTTTTACATGTTATCATTTGTTAAAGGCGAATTCTGCCAGCTCTTTAATTATGAACGAAATAGATCTGAGAATGAGACAACAGTCTCATTGCTCAGAGCAGCTTCCATTTCTCTGCCATTAAAAAAAATATCTTGCCACTAAAAATTAGGGAGGAATAAATAAACACATTCAGAAGTCATCCCAAGTCCTGAAGTGAACCGTGTTTTATAAGATGTGAACTGGAAGCTCTGGGTTGCTCTAAACCTGGGCTTCAACTTCTTATTCCCCTCCCCCGACTTGTAAAACGAAATTAAATCACGCTGAAAATAGCAATTTTGCCGAGAATCATTAATCACCTCATACAATAAATACTTCTTTGTAATTCAACAGCAATTCTGAAAGGCATTCTCCTGGAAAAGTCTGTGGAGAAGCAAAGGATGTCCCTGGAAAAAATGTGGTCATATATAAAGATGGAAAATCTTGGCTATCTCCTAAAAAAAAATGCAGGCTCTTGGTGGAAAAGAAGTGCTGGCTGCAGTCTGTTATGGCAGATTATCATCATATAAGGTAAATGCTCCTATTTACCCTTTGTGTTCTGAGGCTGGGAGGTGGCTAGAAATTAACAGGCCGTGTGTGTGTATGTGTGTGTGTGTGTGTACACTCTGGGGAAATCGAGTGTGCATGTGGGTGTGAGGGGGAGCTCTTTGGTGGAGTGTCTAGCTACACCCTGAAAATGAGCTGGAGTGTTGAGACCATTTTTAAAGCTAAAGATTTTGAGCCAAAATGCCTGAATAATTAAATTTTTTAAAAACTCGAATTACCTGGATAATTATCTTCACTTGACACTTCACTTAAGCCTGTTACAGAATCTGGTCCTTTGAGCCAGAATGTTATAATAACTTCAGAAATTCTGCTTCGGAGTTTAAGCCTTTGCATTCTCCTTCTTTTGCTACGGCAACCGTAAAAGGTCACTGAGAGGACAAATTTTCTATCCCATTAATTGTTTTTTTTAGAGAAGCCCACTGGCCCTGGGGACCCTTGACCTTTAAAGATAGTATTCTATGTAAGCCCTAAAGCTCTTCTCTCCCTCCAAATATCCCCATACTCTCTCCCTCTTTCTCCTTCCTTTCCTCCCTCCCCCTCTCTCCTTTCTGTCTCTCTCTCCCCTTGTCTATTTTTCTCTCTCTTCCCTCTTTCCCCTTCTTCTTTCTCTGTTTCTCTCCTTTTCCCCTCTCTTTTTCTCTTTCTCTCCTCCCTCTACTTTCTTCTCCCCCCTCTGCAAACACACACACACACACACACACACACACACACACACACACACACACACTTTAGCTTTAGTCACAGAGGAAAGCCATAGAACATCAGAGCTAAAACTTTTGTCAACATCTGAAATCAACCTAAATCGGATCGGAGACACTTTAATTGTCACAGTTTGAAGCAAGTGCTTAACACTCTCCCCCCTGAAGGAAAATGGCAGTTTGCAAGCTCTCTTTCCTAGTTTTTACTGAAATCTATGATATACCCGGTGTTTTATTACAGGAGGAATTCAACTGTGACAGGCAGAGTACAGTACTTAATACCCAGAATAGAGCTCCATGGAAAGATTACCTAGATATATTACATTGTGGGTGGGTGGGTGGGTGAAGTGAGCCTTGTACATAGCTTCCTGAATTTTATACAAGGGGAGCTCCTGGGGTTTTTCTTCATTCTCTCTACCTTAAACCTTCTTCATAGTTCTGGCCCCTCTCCCTTCAACATCCTTCTCACCCCCTTTTCTTCTTACCCCTCCCTTAAAATCTCAGAATTGTTTGTTATCTTTCAGCCTTTGTATCATTTTATTCTAGCAATTACAATAAGGAAACAGATTTACTCAATTTAAAATAGAATTCTAAGTTCAATTATTTGAATTTTATTCAATGCAATTCAGTTAGAAATTCAAAGAATTTGAAAAATCAGTCATGAAAATGGGGACCTCAGGTTTCCTGTGAGAAAGGGGCAAGGAATCAGAGGGTTTGTTCTTCCTCATCCCCATAATGATCTATTTGCTAGACATTTTATTCAATTTAAAACGCCACATACACACACCAAGGCCTAATCTACATCCCCTCTGCCCTTCCTACTGGTATAAAAACAATCCCGCTAGCCATTTCGATGAATTTCTGGTATTTCTTGGATGTGGAAGGAGATGTGTGGTTTCTGATTCCTTCATACTACAAGGCAGAGTATTTGTGGTGACTTGAGACTGATCCCAGCACCTAGCCACACTCTCCAGGGCTGGTCGATGTTATGTGGAGCTCAGAGCAAATGTATCAAATGCATGACATAGTTCTCATTCAGTATCTAAGGGCAAAAGAGGGTGAGGAAAGAGTCACTCTCCAGCTGGAGAGCCACATAACAATGAACTCAGTTCATGTCCAGTCTTAAAATTAATGGCTAATTTTACCCCCGCCCCCATTTTCTTGGCATTAATAATAGCCCGCAACTCTGTAGTGACTTCTGCATCTCTGTATAGGTATGATGTGTCTATGGAAGCCCACATCTAGACACACGTGTCCTTTGTCTGCCAGCACACAAGCTTGTCAGCGTGTCTGTGTGTGTGTGTGTGTGTGTGTGTGTGTGTGTGTATGTCTGACCTATTTGTGCAGAAATCTACATTCAAAATGGCCAGGTCCTAGAGAGTCATTCTTTCCAGGCACTAGGGCAGCTAAGCCAAGGAACAACATCATATACTCATCCTGGGCTTGCTGGATCCAAAGATTCCAGGATGGAAATCATATTATAAGAGGCAACCTGAGAAACCTGCACCATTAAGGCAGCAACCTTTGGCCCAGAATCTCCAGTAGGATTCAAAGGACTCAGGTCGTACCTAAGAAGGAGGCAGTATGATGATTATGGCCGCTTGCTCACTCAAGACAGACGGAAAAGTCGCCCCAAGTCCTAGAGATCTGGGGGCTGCCTAAGAAAGGAAAAATGAAATGCTTGTGCTCGAAGAGAAAGGTGTTGCCTCTGCTCTGGGGGTGATATTGAAATGGTAAGCTTTGGAGTGTCACGTGACTCATTAAATAATTAATGCAGACAGGCAAGAATGGATCTGTGCTCATCAGCATCTCACTCACTAGGAATGATACTCTCAAGTGAAACCCAACTTCCTAGTTGATAGATTTCCAATTATATATTTAAAATTCACACTCAGATTTATCTCGAAAGACTTTAAACTCTTTTAAGAGGGGGCAATAGGGATTCTGCTGGTGAGTATGGAGGGATCACGTAGTCTTCGTTCTCATTTGACCATTCCTTGGATATTTTCCTGTGGGTCAGATGAGGGAACAGCAGATCATGGGTGGATGGGGGGTGGGAGTGGGGGAGCAGGATCAACCCTTTGGCTTTGGGTATCTCGTGGTGGTCACAGTCTCTCTTTTGTGTCAGAATGGGCTGATTATTTTTGGTAATGTTTTCATTCACTCTGTGGACTGCTGACTGCTACAAGGCAAGAGCAGAGCTTTGTCCCGTTTTCTTGGAGCTAATAAATCACAGCCCATGAGAGCAGGGCCCAAAAAATAAAGCCAATTCCTGATTTTGAGGGCTTGGGGTGAGGAAGAGAGAGAGAGAGAGAGAGAGAGAGAGAGAGAGAGAGAGAGAGAGAGAGAAAATCAGGGGCAAATTTCTTCCTGATTCATTCATTAGTGGGCATGATTTATATTTGTACCAAGTTGGGGAGCCCACGGTGTGCATTGGACTTCCTCGGATAACAAAGTAACAGCGACAATCATAACAATAATCATTATCTTGATCATCCGTCTCATAAATGGCATGGCAAATGGCGACTTAGCAGTTTCTTTCTGGGAGAAGTTGTGTTGGAAGTCCTGACTGGAAGCGCCAGACAATGAGTAGTGTGTGTGGCTACAGAAGTAGCCAGAAGTGGCTTTCCCAGATGCAAATGGCATATTAAAGGGGGAGGAAAAGACTGCCAATAAAGTATACTTGCCATTTCTAACCGAATATTGATTACAGGTCAAAAGAGATCAAAGAGCGACTAGGGAGGGAAGCAGCAGGCTGATTTGGAAATAGGACGAGACGAGTGGAGAAGAAAGGGGGGGGGGGAATGGCAATGCACAAGTCAAATGCTGGCTCTGTCCACTTACTGAGCAGTCTAAGCGTCTTGGGAAGGCAACTTTCACATTTCAATATTGTTGGACAGTCAGTGGGAGAGTCAGACAGTGACTGCTACGGCTGGAGATCAGTCAGCTCTCTCAGAGGGCTGGGCTGGGGTGGGAGGGGGCACGCACTGGAGGCTGGAAAGAAAGAGGAACGTTGAAAGGGATGGAACTCTGAAGCTACACAATGAAACTTTCTTCCCGAGAAGTTCTCTCAAGACAGCCTTCAGAGCTTTCCAAGGCATGAGCTGGAAGATCCCACCATTCCCGTCCCTCCCTCTTCAAAGTTGCATGCTCACAACATTGCCCTTTGCTGGCCAGGCAGAAATTCAGGGGTGCAGTTTGGTTGCAAATAATGCATGCATCTGGCTTGTTCTACAAACGGGGAGGTGTATCCAAAGAGCTCCCTCATTGGCGTCTTGTAATAATATTTTTCAAGTGGCTGCTTCGGGCTTCCCAGTTTCCAGCAGAAGTTCGTCTAAAGTCTGAAAGGTCCAGCACAGCTGGGCCCTCTTGTCAGGCCCCAAACACGTTTGGCTCAGAGATGAAGAAGGCTGGGTTTGAATAAACCAGAAGACAAAAACTCCCGCTCACAATGCTGTGCCCGGCTTGTAGACTGGAGCCCCAGTCAGAAACTTCTCCAGCGACTAGGGAGGTTTCGAGTGTCTGCTTGCTCAAACGCTCCCCACTCCCAAAGAAAACCCCAAGGCTAGCCTTTGATAGCGACTGAAAAATCAAGCATGCTTTCATATCTCCAAATTTAGGGGCGACAGAATAGGGCATAGCCCAGACTGGCTGAGGGCAGAGAATTCCCTCTCTCCTCTGCCCATCTTTCTTGCCCTTTCCCATTCCAACCCCGCCCCCAAGAAAGAAAGAAAAAAAAACACAAGAAAATGGGTGTGGAGCTAGGAAATGTATTTGTTTATTTTATTTTAAGAATTTTAGATGTGTAGGCTAGATCTTATCGGGTGACCAAAGTCAATCTGGGAGGAAAATCTGGTGACTTTTTGTTTGTGAACTCACCATGTACCGAAGGACGATCTTGTACTGCACGCCCCTCACTCCCCCGACTCTCCCCTTCCCTCCCAGCCACGATTCACCCACTGCTGTCTGTTTGTCTGCAGAACTGCCTGGGTACCGGGAAAGATGACTGAGCGCCTGGGGCAGGAAGCCATTCCATGATCTGATTCAAATCTGAAGAGGTAAGAGAGCTGCAAATGCCTAACCTCCGTAGCGTTTCCTGAAATGGGGTTGACATGGACTTTCCTTTGGGGTGGGTGTCTAAAGCGGGTTGAGAGGGGGGAAGCTGAGAGATCTTTTTTTCTCCTCCTGCTTGTGAGGGGAAGGGAGGAGTTCTGATCAATTTTTAACCTAGTTGGAATTTTCTGGCCAGCTTCTATTCTTCGCCCATCCCCGGCGAATGCCGGGTCTAGACAGAGAAAGAATGTCCAGGAATCGGAGCTGTACGTACAGGAGCGTTTACATTATGGGGCGGCTAGAGATCATGGGAGTAAATGGTGTGCTGTGGTACCGTGTGGTTAGCTAGTGCCTTGTCGGCTTCCTTCTTCCAACTAGCCTCAAACAAACCTCCACTTGGACTACCGCGATTTCCAGCCAGTGAGGACCGTGAAAACAATTGGAAACAATTGGGACTTTTGGAGGGAGGTGATGGTGGTGGAATTGGGTGGTGATGGAGGTGGAAGCGGGGGTTCTGCTTTCTGGATTGCTTTTTGCAGACCCTGAGGAGGGAGCTTAGGAGCTGGAAAAAATCAGTCATGATTCAGTTTTAAGGAAACTGATCTCAATGCCCCCATTTCCCCCCAAGCTTCCCCTTCCCGACTTTTCCTTCTTAGACTCAGAGATTAGTGACCTCACTGGCATTTTGTATGTTTAGGCCTTCTCGACTGTGTGTATGTGACCGCTGTTCCTTTCCTGGAGTGGGCAGAAAGTCGCATTGGCTAAGTTAATGCAGTGGTTTTCAGCGGGTTTAGGATTTTCTTTTCATATTTAAGGCAAGGGAAAAACTCTCTGGAATCCTTTCAAGTTCTTACTGAAGTTGTTTGGGATGCAGGAAAGTAATTAGTGTGGTTTATTACCTTGTAAAAGGGTCATAAATTCAGGGCCTATGGGGGGTGTCTATTGGAAGGCTGGGGTAGCCCTCAGAACCCTCTCTTTGCACAGAGCTGCTGCCGAACACGAAATGGTCTCTTTGTTCTTTGGAGGATTGCTCCTTTTAAGCTAGGCACAAATAGGGAGTTTCAGAAAAGTCTGTTTATCTGTATATTTCCCAGGCCTAAATCTTCCCTGACATTTGCCCTTCCCCTCCCTTCCCCCATCCTATCAGTTTATCACTTCTTTCAACTTATGATGAATCAGTCTCTGGGCTGATATGTTGGTGTTCGAAGTTTGATTTCTATCGGACAGAAAGTGAAGCATCTTAGTAGATCTAAACACCTCTATTATCAGCTACTTTGTGTCGTGTGCCTGTACCCAGATCTATTTAGGATATCAGTTATCAGCACCTTTCCCATTGTAATGTTCTCATTATATCAAGAAATAGCTTCAGGAATCTACCATAACCTTCAGTGCCCAGAAAATGTAGAGTCTGAATGCACTGCAGATATGCCTTAAGAAATATCCCTAATAAATAATGATGCTTCTCTCCCCACTTTAAGGAGAAAAGGACAGCCTTCTTTCCCTGGTACTTAGGAATAGGGAGAAAAAAAGGAGAGAGAGAGAGAGAGAGAGAGAGAGAGAGAGAGAGAGAGAGAGAGATCCAGCTTAACTCCAGAAAGGAAAACATCTTGTAAGTATATTTATAGTAGAGAAATTAAATTGTCATATTTGAATGTAAAAATCTTCTGAAACTCATCTCTTATTAGTTTCCCTGCCCTTTACAAGGCACCTCTATTGCTTTTTGTTATTTCATTTGCCTGGACCCATACTGAAGTTTCCCTCACTCACTCCAGAACCAGATAGGCAATAGAGTTTAGTTCTAGGAAAATGTAGAAGTTTGGCAGGAGGGAATTAGTTATTGGGGAAGGATGGAATATAAATTTGAGAGGAGTAAGAAAGACTTTCCCCTTCTCCAGTCTGTCCCAGGAGTGATGCAGTGGAATGAAAGGGGGCAAGGTTGAAATCTTTTCTCTCTCTTTCATTAGAATTAAGTGTGATACATAATAGACCTTTGCTAGGACTTGAGAGTTGTAGGGCCCAATGAAAGAAATGGATAACTTTCAGTTGGATTTTTCTTGCCATCTGCATCCTAGGCCAAAGGGGAAGAAGTCAGAGCACTATCCTTTTGCTTAAGTCCACCCTCAGGGAAACCATTTCCCCTTCAAATTCTACCTCCTTGAAAGTCATTAGACACCCCCTCCTAGTTTTTTTTGTTTTGTTTTGTTTTGTTTTTTTGTTTTTTTGTTTTTTTTTTTTACAAACTGGCCCCACTCCATTCCAAGATGTTAATTGTTAAACAGAAGTTTGGGCATTAACTTAGTGGTTAACAGAAATGAGGACCTTCTGGGGACCTGAATTGGGAAACCCAGCCCCTTTTACTAGCGTTAAGGCATTTAGCTGAAGATGTACCTCTGACTTATGATGGTGATTTATGGTTGTTGGAGTTTCTGTTTGCTTGGGAATCTTAAGGTCTGAAACCGCCCTCCCTCTGTCCCCCACTTGGGGATACAGCATAGTAGAGAACACTTTTTGTTTTGTTTTTATTAAGTTTCAGTACTTTTTCCAGGCTCATATTCCATTTCAGAGACTTGGCAAACCATCAGGATTGGGGAGAATGTGGGGTGGAGAGAAGAGGGTGTCACTATCTTTCCTGGGAGTGAAGTAAGATCTTTTTTTTTTTTAATCAATCTTAAATCCCAGCTGTGATCATTTTCACTTTCAGTTCACTCCTGCAGCCGGACTGAGTCAGTCTAGTTAAACCAGAATATCCCATGGAGGCACAGAAGGGCTTAGGCAAGAAAAAGGGGGTTACTAGCTGAGCACACTCACTTTCACTAAAGGTAGGGATAGACTTCGGGGCAGGACTCCTTTTTTTAAATGTTCAGATGACTTCTTTGCTAGGCTGGTTACTCCATAGTTACAGATGCATAGATTCAGTCCCCCTCTCTTTCCCTTGGGAAGAAAAGAGAAATAATATGAAGGCTCTGGTTACCAAAATTGGGTCCTATTTACAGTTAGGAAGGTAAGAAAGGGAGACTGGGCAAAAAGTAGAAAAATAGAGTCCCAGGACTTAGTAGGGGGTTTCCTCAGAGTTAAAAGAGAAAGGATTAAGAAGGGCATTGGAGATATTTTCTTATTTAAACCCTGGTCACTGAGTGTTAGAATCAGAGCAGTAAGGACCCAAGTGTCATCAAAGTGGAAGGATGAGGTCTGGAAGACTTAGAGTCTTCCATGAGCCTCATTTGGCTGAGGGAACATCCGTTATTTTAAATCATTTTCTCTGTTATTGGATAAAGCGTTATGGATGTTGGAAAGGACTAAACAGTCTTAAGGGAAGCCCTTTGGATATTCATGCAGATAAGGCACCAGCTTATTTTCTAGGTTAACTCAAGGGACACAAGTGAAGGTTGTTTTTTTTTTTTTTTTTCTCTTGGACAATTAGATCATTCCCTCCCCGCCCCCCTTTGCATTTTTCATCGTTAGAAACCTATAATTTCGTGTAGCACTCAGCCTGTGCATAGGAAATGCGTAAGCCCAGGTTCAACGGGGATGGTCCCTACAGAGTTTGAAAAATTCAGATCCACCCCACCGGAGTCAGGCACATCCTTCAGAGCCTGGGCTCCCACAACTCAAAACATCTCAGCTTCCAGGAGACGCATCTGCCTTTGTCAGGTAAATTACAGGCCCTTTCAGCCACCCGGGCCGCTCTCTTGTACCGCGTGGGTGTGGAGCAAGTTCCACACAATAGCGTTATAGTGGAGCCTGTGGGGACGCTGGTCTGGCAGTCAAGTGACTCATTAAGGAGTTTCCTTATCGAAAGCAAGGGATCAGCCTTTTGATTTATTATTGGAGCAGGGACCAGATGAGGCTCTGGCCCTGCCAAAGATGCCGGGTGGCCTTTGCTTACCAGAGGAGCAGGGGCTGTTAGAAAAGTTGAGTGGACTCACTGAATAGGGCAATGTTGTTGTTGTTGTTTTAAGCCCAACTCTAGTTGGAGTGTGTGTAAAGAAATAAAAGTGAAGATGGGGAGCGCAAAGGAGAGGGGGCGGGTTGAGTGAATAACTGTCCCATAAAATACCGGCTCACTCTGAACTTCCTGGTTGCTTTTGGACAAGGCTGCCTTCCTTCTTTCCTTCTTTCTCTTTCTTTCTTTCTTTCTTTCTTTCTTTCTTTCTTTCTTTCTTTCTTTCTTTCTTTCTTTCTTTCTTTCTTTCTTTCTTTCTTTCTTTCTTCCTTTCTCTCCTTTTTTCTTTTTCTCTTTCCATCTTTCTCACCATCTCTATTTGTCTCTCTATCTCTCTCTTCCTCTCTTTTTCTGCCCCCCCCCCACCGGTTCTATTCTGCTGGAAAATCTAGTTCCTTCAATGATTCCCTATTTCAAATAAAAGGATTTAAGTTGACGCGTGACCACGTGAGCACATAATGCAGCGCATTATTGTGGCATTTGGAGCGGACACCGAGGCGGGCTTCTTCTGTGATTACGTGATCCCAGAATCTGTTCAGAACGAGAGCTTTCCTTCCCCCCATGTCTTCCCCCCCCCCCCACCTCCCTTCTTCTCTTTCCCCTTCTCCTCCTCAGAGAGCTTTGCGTGCTGGCTGCGGGATTTTAGGGCTCATGGACAGATTACTGCCGAGCTGATGGGACGCGAGGCTTCAGGAGGAGGATGGATTTGGTTTTAAGGTATTTCCGTTGATTGTTCGCTTCTTCGATAAATTATTGCTGATTGAGGTAAAGGTCAGCCCAGGAAGCTCAAGGGAGTACGCGGAGCAGAGTGCAGTGGCCTGTTCTTTCCCCCTTTGTCTTGGTTCAGAACTGAAAACCCTCCCGAACTCCCCCGTTAGCCCAGTAAAGCCAGAGTTTCTTTTTCAGGAAAGTGTGTGTGTGTGTGTAGGTGGTAGAGGAGAAATTTGGGTGCTGCTCCGTGGGCCTCATCCCCTAAAGGAGCCTTCTTTGACTCCTCCATTCTGCTATTCTTTCTAGAATGTGTTCTACTTCCAGGAGCTAGTCCGAGGGGGAAAGGAAGATCCTAAGGCTAAGGCCTGGACAGTTGGTTTTTTGTTGGTTTGTGTGTCCAGTGGGGGTCTGAAGGGTGGGGGTGAGGGGGGCCTCTCGTCTGTTTTGTTGGAGGCGATGGACTGGCTGTGCCTACAGTCGCTGGTGGAGCCGGGAAAGGGAACTGGCTGAGTTGCAGTCGTTTTGCTTCCATCTTATCTGGGATGGGACTCACTACTGTGTTTACTATCCGGGTGCTGGGCTCACACGCTTTCCTGGAAACAGTACAGAGGAAGTCCAAATCGGGGAGAGAGACTCCATTGTATTCTTCTCTCTATTCTATGCCCCCGAGATGGGATGGGAAATCGGACAATCTCATCTTTGCAGAGAGAGTAATAGAAAAATAAAGGGATAGGTGGGTTGGGGACAGGGGCCTCTGGCTTTGGTTTCTCCTAAAAACTGTAGAGGAGCCTGGAGACCCTGGAGTCTCCTTGAACAGGAGGACATGGTCCCTGTTTTCCTGATCACAGAAGACACTGAGCTGGTAGACCTTAGGCCTTGGACCCCAGGTCCTCAGTCGAAGTATGAAATGAAAAGCTAGGGTAGGCGGCAGAAGCCAGTTCTGATATAGGACGAGAACCGAGCTGAGATTTATGGCGCTAGGAGGTCCCTGGCAGAGACCCCGGGGAAGGCTGCTTCGGGGAACTTAACCGGTTTGTCCCAAATTCTCGGGCAGTTTCCCTACCTCCGTCCTAAGCTTGCTTTGGGGACTCAAACGATCTAGGGATTCAGGAAGAAGCTAGGTTTGCCTCTGATACTCCCCTGGCTGTAGGGAAGAGATGTAGATCAGAACAGACTTTGGAGGTAAATATGACCAAAAGCAACCCTTTTCTTCTTTTTCATTTCATCCTCAATTAAAAAAAAAAGTCTAATCAAGTTTCCCGGCTTAAGTGGTATTGTCTGTCTCTCCCTCCTCCCCATCTCGCAGGGCTGCTCACCCGCTCCCCGTTGCCGATTTCATAGGTAAACATGTTTTACAGCGGCTATTTTAAGTGGCCTAAAACGCCCCTTGAAAATAAAATGTAAGCTTTAATTGCAGTTCAATTACTTGTCAGCGTTTCCTATGATTTATGACCCAGTTCGGGCGCGTTTTTGACCCAGTTAAGGACTCATAAATAATATAGTTCCACTAGGAAGAAAGTGAGAGCAAGCGAGGTTTGGAGATCTGTCCTTTATTATCTGTTTAGTGCTGGCGAGTCGAATGGATATCAAATGAGACTCTGCTTCCCGGCTCTGGAAGGGAGCATCCGCACTGAACAAAAAGCGGCAGATCAGTTTACAAAATTCGCTTCTCCGGAAAAGGGAAAAGGGAAGGAGATCAGCCAGAGCAGATTAAAAAATCTCCTTCCTTTAGACACGGCCTCATCACCCCTCTCTTAAGAATGACCTGGATGTTGATCTCAGCCCGAGTTTTCCTGCCCTGAGTGGGATTTCGATCCCCGATTCCTGCCAACAAAAATTGCTCTCTCCCCCCCTTCGGATCCCGAACACGGCTAAAAGGAAGCGCTTTTTAGCTTCATGGGGAAATTCCTCTCCCAGGAGCTTTGTCCCATTGCAGATGAAACCCCGACTAGAAGATTGGAAACTGTCTCAATCTTCTCGGAGAAGTTTGCTTTCCTACTCTTGGAGAGCCCAGCAATTGTAGCTTTCTCAGTCTCAAGGCCGGGCGAAAAGGTTTGGAATTCCCTAATTCAGCTTGTTTCTCAGGGAAAGGGGGAAGCCGGTTTTGAATGCGCAAGGAAGCTCGAGAGAAAAGGGCAGGAAAACATACGCGAAAGAAATTGGGCTTTGTGGGATCAGAGCCCAGCCTGGGACTGGTGGGGTGGGGAGAGGAGGAGAATCTCTGAGCCGATAAATCTTTTCAAGGCGATTGCTTTTATTTTGGTCGTTGTTGTTTCCAAATAAATAAAACCCAAACCAATGGCGACGTAAAAACCCCCCAAGCACGGACGAACCAAATGATTGTTAGAAATCCCCCATCAATCCTTTCAAAGTATCCGTTTTCTTAAGTGACCCGAGGAGGGGCGCCCGTTTTTTGCATCTCTGGCCGCCCTCTTCCCGAGATGCCCAGCTCACCTCGCCCCCTTCCACGCCTGTGGCCCACCGCTGGCCCGAGCAGAAAAAGTCAACGAAGGAAGCACCTTTGTGTGCCCCGGAGCCCTATTCTGCTGCTTCGGAGGTGCGCCGGGGAGGCTGAAAGCGGCCCCCGATCCCAGGCTATCTATTTGAGATTCCCTCCTTCCCAGGCAGGTTTTTTTTTTTTTTTTTAAGCTCTCCGGGTTAGAAGCACCTAGCTTAGTCTCGGGAGTGGACTTTCTAGAGTCTTCTCATGGCCCGCTCAATTCCCAAAGAGCTCGGAGGAGGTCGAGACATGCCCCCAGCCCCCTTTTCCGACAGCAGCACATCTCTGTGCCCTGTTCCCACCTCTAACCCCGGCCCCGGCTGCTTAGCGTCCTCCTCTTCTTGCACTAAGTTTCTGGCAGCTTTCCTTTCGTTCCCTGTGGCTAGTTTAGCTGGAAACGGGGAGCCAGTCGCATCAGCAGTTTGGAGGAGAAAGTGCGGGGTTGATTATTGACCTAGCCTCTTTTCTTCCAGGGAAACATCCAACCTGGGGGTGGGCTGATGGCTTGAAGAGAAAATGCAGGCCAGCGGATTTTTCGGCCCCCTCTCGCCTCGCCTCCTACGCGACCCGGCTTCTCCTTTCATGTTGGGCCGTCGCAATATGGCATAAGGAGCAAGTGTTTTCTGTTTTAGTTCTCTGTTTACAGCTTTGGTGCATGAAGTCATAAATCTTGCCTGGCCATAAATGACAAAAAACCATTGGTATGCATGAGCGGCCGCCCTGGCCTGAGAGCGCTTTAGCTCGGCTCCCTTTCCCCCGGCTTTGTTTGGGCTCGAAGGTGACACTTTGGCTCCTCGCGAGTTTAAACATACTATTTATATTTTTAACACCTTCCTTTGAGCAGGATGGGACCGCTGACGCCTCGGAATTACGCAAAATCGCCATTTCTCCCGGGCCGCCACCTAGGACACACAGCAGGCCCAGAGAAAGCGGCCTTCTGGGGTCCCCCTCGAATCCCCTGCTCGGTCTGAGGCACGTTGCGGAGGGGAGGGGGCCGGGAGTGTCCCCTCTGAAGGGGCCACGCTAGCAGAAGTGCATCCCCACGCTCCCCTCCCCCTGCCCCCCATTTGGAAAGAATAGCTGGGAGCTCGCGCTGGGACCGCTGCGATCCACCCCATCTTTGACATGCTGCCCTTAAGCCGTAAATTGCGGGAGACTTTAGACCCCGGGCCCGCACAGGCGGGAGTCTAGGTGAGCCCCAGCCCGGGCACGGCGGCCGGACTGGCGTGGAAATCTGTCTTCCCTCCCCCCCCACACCCCCCCAGCTCCCTACTCCTCCTGAGGCTGAAACTGCTCAAATCCTTCCTATGTAAAAAATACAATCGAATCGAGCGAGAGGCAATGATTGACCTAACAGGACTGTGTCTGACCCCCTGGCAACCCTGGGTAAAAGCTGGGGAAGTGGAGGCCCACCTCTCTTTCCCTGGAAGTTGGGGATGGTGCGGGGGGCCGGGAGAACGTCTTGCTTCGGAAGTTAACCACTTAGTGTCGGGGAAACTTTGGTGTCCCCCACCCTAGTTCTTCTCCGCCCCCCTCCACGGCCCAGCGCTATCTTAGGAGGGTTCTCCAACAGATTCATAAGAAATAAAGACCCTGGTGAGAAAGCCCCTTTGTGAGAGCTGTTTGTCTTCATTAGCATAATTTTCCTGGACTTTAGTGACGCCTCAGAGCGGGGAGGGGGTGGGGATGAGGAGGTGGGGGTGGGGGGAGGCTGCCCTCCTTTCCTCGTTCACTCCCTCTCTCCTTACTCCTCGGCTCCCTCGATCCCCATCCCCCCACTCCGGCCCGCGCTTCCCCAGTCGGCTTTGCCTCTCCCCCACCCCCATCCCACCCCCACCCCCCACCCCGACCAGACGCTGCCGCTCCGCGTGTAATATTCATAAGAAACATACCCATCTCGGTGCCACTACCCTAGCCAAAGCCCGGCGGTAGCTCTTATCTCGGGGCCCCGGCTGCCGCCCTCAGGAAGGGCAGGGAGGGGGTGCTAGGGGAGGGGGTGGGGTGGGGGGAGGGGGGGTCCGAGCCGCCCCTGCCAGCCCTCGGCGAGTAGTGCAGGAGCAGCGAGTGGAGTCACGCCTCTCCTCGCGCCTGGGCTCCGGGGTCTTCCTCCCGGCGGCTGATGCCTGGAGCTGGTGCCCATCCCGACCGAGCCGGAGGGGACCTGGGCCGGGGCAGCCGGCCCGGAGCACGGGAGGAGGGTGCCCGCCTCCTTCCGCGTCCGTCGTCAGAAGTTAAGGTAAGCTGGGCCACAGGCCGCCGCCGCCGCCGCCGCCGCTATCAGCGCTGAATGGCGGAGTTTGTGTCTCGGTGATTTATGGCCACAGACTTAAATCTCGGTTCATGAAGAGTTCACAAGCTGCAGCTTCCTCGCAGGCAGTGACTGATACCCTTAGACTTCGAGTTCAGGCCGTTTCCCCCCACCCCCGCCCCCCCACCCCCACCTCCCATGCCCACTTTTCCTCTTAACTTTTCTTTTTCGTGGGGACAGGGGAGTGGGCACTTGTGGGGGCTCTCACCTGCCTTCCCCCTTCTGATCCGGGGTGAGAGCTTGGGGGGGGGGGAGCAGGAGAGCAAGGAGGTAGGGGAGAAAGGAGCCTGAATTTGGCCAGATCTAAAAGGTAGACAATAGGGGCTGTTCCATGCAGTCCCTTTAGCCTCTGACTCGATTTCTGCTCAGCCGCACCTGGTTATGGCCCAGAAATGGATTTTATTTATTTTCTTTTTGTGCGTTGGAATCTTTGCTCCAGCCTTTGTCTTTGGGGTGGAGGGAGAACCTCCTGCCAGACTGACCTCCAACTTCATTAGGAAGCAAACTTGGGGAGAGCTTGTCTGGGCCCGAGGGTTGCCTGGGGTCCTTAGACAATGGGGCTAACTTTGGGGTTGGACCTGGGAAGTGACTGCACATCTTTTAGGAGCCGGGTGGTTGTTTTTCTCTGAATTTTAACCAAGCAGTACACAACTTCGTGAAAGCCTTGAAGTTAAGCAGGAGCCCGATCTGGCTTGGGATAATGGATTAGCAAGTCACTTGAAGTATTGCACTTTCAAAATCAACTTAATTTTGTTTTATCTAATATCTTGCTGTTCAAGTGTCTGGAGTGATTTTCTTAACCTGACATTGTATTTAACACAAGCCTGGTATCTAAAATATTTACAATGTTAGACATTAACACTGTCAAATGGAATAGGAACCCTTTTCAGTAGGAGAACAGGAAATTGTGATATTAAATTCACCACTGGCTTCTACACTATTATTTAAGATTTGATTTTCTTCCAGTTGTGCTATCTGGATCTTCTCATTTATTTCCAAGGGCTAAACAATACTCCAGAGCCTAGGGCTCACATACAATCACTTTGGGTAGGAGACGCTGTAATTTTTAATTGAGGTACTGGAGAATTAATTGTGCCTGCTTTCCAGATGTTGATCAGATTGTTGGTTTAATAATAAAATCCAAAGGAGCAGATTATTAAAAACGAAATCAGATTCACCCACTGATAGATGGATTTTTTTTTTTAAGCTAACAAAGTGCCTGCTATTCCCTTGTAATCCTGAACAACTTGAAATGCAAATATATACGGTTAGGCCTGAAACTGTCCACAAATAGTTCATGATTACCTTTTTTTAAGTGCCCAGAGAAAATAGCATTAATATTGTGTGTGTGTCTCTGTGTGTAAATACGTGTGTTTTTGCACATGGATGCAGTAGGGGTGAAACTTTTCTGAGCTGGTAACAAGAGGTTGGATTTAAGACTGGAAATCCAAAGAAACTCTCTGGATCTCAGTTCCCAGAGAACTCTCTTCACTCCAAATCTCAGATGCTGCTTAACTCTAGTGTGCCTTCTTTAATTGGTTATTGAGAGGCAGGTAAAGTAGGGAAGTTAGCAAACATCTTTGAAAACAACAAAAACGACTGAGGAACTGAAGGAGTGATTTCTGGTTTGTCTTTCCATCCCCTCTTCCCGAGCCAAATGACCCCCATACATCAAATTACATAGCAGTTTCCAAGACAGAGCCTATTATCGTTAAGTTGGAAGGAAAGTTCAAGCGGTGGTCATGGAGATGAACGCTGGTTTTTCAGGTTCCTGGTGGGTTCCCCCCCTCTAATCCATCATGTTTTAACAGGTAGAATTTGGTAGGTGCCATGAAAAAGCCAGCACCTCAGACATTCCTGGGAGGCAGGGATGGGGTGCCTTTTGCTTTGGAAGACAGCTCTGGGGTGCTGGCCGAGTCCAAGATATCTGGGAGCAGGGATCGAGGCTGAAAAGATCAGTCTCCGAGATTTGACGGGGATGGGAGAGGAGGGGGTTTTGTTGGTGTTTTCCCCTATATTCCTTTCAATTTCCCCGAAGGATCTGGAGACCTAAAGTCCAAGAGGGTTAGTTTAGGTGAAGAAGGAGGTAAAAAGGAGATCTTTGAAATTGGTCTGGGCTTGCAAGTGTTGGTTTCCTCGAATCCCAAAGAGATAATCATAACTTTCAGTGGTAGGGGTGTGTGTGTGTGTGTGTGTGTGTGTGTGTGTGTGTGAATGTGCAGGAGGAGACGTGGCAAGAAGAGAGCAAGAACTGGTGCTGATCTCTTTGGGAAGTAGAAGTCTTGTCCCTCGGACTGGCTAGCTAATAGCCCCTTTGGGCCCCCAGCACTTCCCCAAAGGCCGAGGGTGACAACGACCCCGCCAGAGGAGGTGAGAAAGGAAGGGGCTAAGATTGTGGCTCTCTGGGTCCTCCATCTCTGGCAGAGGGAGAAGACCCCAATCGTCCCAGTGCCTTCTTGGCTGGGGGACGGAATCGAGAGGAGGCGAGCGCAAAGCCTGCGGCCGCTCCGATCCCCAGACCCCCTTGCTTTGGAAACCCCCCCCCAAGTCCAGGCCCAGGCTAACCAAATATTGGAAGCTGCCAGTAAATGCCAGCGGCTTTTTATAGCTCGGCTCCCTGCGCCCCGGGCCAAGTCATGCTGCTAAATATTGCTGACCACTTTTTCTTCTATGGCTTTCATGTCACTTAGCTATTGAAAGTAAGATGGATTTGTACTGAGCCCTCACCGCGCTGCGCTTCTCATCTCTCCCCCCCACCCCCAGGTCTGTCGGGGGCGGCCATTGGCAGAGGAACGTCACGTGACGGAGGGGGGTGCCAATGTTCGGCTTCAAGGGTGTCAAGACCCTGTCAGTGTGTGAAATAAATACTGGGATACAACGAAATGCAAAAAGCGACCTACTACGACAGTTCGGCGATCTACGGCGGCTACCCATACCAAGGAGCAAACGGTTTCACTTATAATGCGAGTCATCAGCAATATCCTCCGCCTTCGGCGCTGGTGGAGAGCGAGTACCATCGCCCGGCCTGCTCCCTGCAGTCCCCTGGCAGCGCCGTGGCCCGCCACAAGGCCAATGACATCAACGAGAGCTGTATGAGAACCATCGGGGCCCAAGGTGGCCAGGCTCAGGGCCTTGCCGAATCCCAACAGCCTCCGCCACAGCCCCTGCAGCAGCCCCAGCAGCCCCAGCAGCAGCCCCTGCAGCCGCAGGCTCCGCCACCATCTTCCCAACAGCCCCCGCAGCCGGCTCAGCCCCCCGTTCCTTCGGCTCCATCGTCCTCACAGCCCCCTCCCTCTGTCTCGCCACCTCAAAATGCCAGCAGCAATCCAGCCCCCACCAAGAGTCCCATGCTCAATTCGCCTACCATGTCCAAACAAATCTTTCCTTGGATGAAAGAGTCTCGTCAAAACACAAAACAGAAAAACAGCAGCTCCAGTTCAGGTAACCATTGTTGGCAAGGCAAGGGATGGTGCTCACCTGCCTCTCTTCCCCCCCACCAAGCTCCCCTTCTTCACACGGCTTCCTCCTTCCCTTCCTCCCCTCTTCCCCATCCAGAACCGGTCTGGCTGAGAGAGGAACAGGACAGCATAAAGCCCCTTGTGCTCTGGGATTCTCCTCATCCTGGGGTTTTGGTTTTCCCATAAACTTTTCAGATTTCCTCCCCCAAGGGTGTGGTTCTCTAGTATATATCTCAAAGAAAACTGACTCTAGGGTACCATTCTTCCCTTCTAGAATCTTGGTGATGATCAGGGCAGGTTTTCCAAGTGTTAAGAATAGGAATCTGGCTCCATCCCTCATCTTTCTGTTGAGTTCTAATGTATCTCTGGAGGCCTGAGACTTGGGCCCTTAGCCAGAAGACCATCCCGAGTCATACTCTTTCTCTTTTTTTCTCCCTCTCTTTTTCTCTTTTTGGCACAGATTGCATATAATAAGATAGTGACCCAGGGCTGAAGTGTAACTCCAATAAAATGGCTCATGATCACCTGCAGTCAGAATCAATGCTTTGCTTACAATCAGATGCTATTTTTGCCCCAGTGGGTTGAAGGTCTGATTTACACAGTTCTAGTGAACCCATGCTCTGTGTTAGCACAATAAAGTCAGGCCTTGGGAAAAAAAAAAAAAAAAGAAGGCAGAGGGGTGGGAGATTATGGTGTTTGTCATCTTAATGTGAACCACATGGGCCTGAGTGATACAAACCCTAGTGGATGAAAGAGCCCTAGCTGTAGCTTTCAGGCATCTTGTTTACATCTGCCCCCTTTCCAGCTGATGTTGCTTGATGTAGTTCTAAACCTGGAACAAACCATATCTGCCTGGGGATGCCTTGGGGGTGCCCAGGAAGAGTGTGAGTGTAAGGAAAACCTTGGGAAAGTCTGGAATGATACCTCCCTGCCACATGTCTCCCAGCTAAAGCCGACCACCCCACCCCCACTAATTTTCTAGGTATATGATAGCCATTCAAGGAAAGGGCAAATTGTACTCTCTAACAGATCTTCTCCAGTACTCAGGATGCTTCAGGGCCTTTCTTTCAAGCATTTCCACTTGGATGTCCTCACCCTCACTTGTATGTGCCTGGAGAATTGGAGATCTGAGGAAACTGAAGAGAGACTTCCAGCAGGCTTTCCTCTTTGTGAGGGAGGGGGAAACTTTTCTTTTGGGGGGGAGGCTTCCTTTTCATCTTGAAGGATGAAGATGAATTTTACACTACACTGAATTTCACCCGTTTCAATTGTCTGTTTCACATTTTCCTCTCACCCTTTCCAAAACCATATGTTTCCCTTAAAACCCCCCAAGAGAAAGGACTTTTGTCACCTCGTTCGGAAGGGGGGGGTTATTTGTGTGTCCTTTCGGTTTAGGTTGCTGGAGGCCTCCCAGGGTCTGGAAGGTGAGCAGCAGGGGGTGGGAGCAGAGAGGAGCAGGCCATGAAGGAGAGCACCTCTCTGGACCAGCTGTTCTAATCACCTCCCGGTGGTCCAGGGGGAGGCCCACGTTCAATGGCTCAGAGTGCAGGGGCTGGGGGCTCTCTGGCTCCAGAGTACTCATCCTCTTCTTTGTGTGTGATTTGTGTAGGTGAGAGTTGCTCTGGCGATAAAAGCCCCCCGGGGCAAGCATCCTCCAAGAGGGCTCGAACAGCTTACACAAGTGCCCAGCTGGTGGAGCTGGAGAAGGAATTCCACTTCAATAGGTATCTGTGTAGGCCCAGGAGGGTCGAGATGGCCAACTTGCTCAACCTTACCGAGAGACAGATCAAAATCTGGTTTCAAAACCGCAGGATGAAATATAAAAAGGATCAGAAAGGCAAGGGCATGATGACGTCCTCTGGGGGGCAGTCCCCCAGCCGCAGCCCGGTGCCTTCTGGTGCCGGAGGGTACCTGAACTCTATGCATTCTCTGGTCAACAGTGTTCCCTACGAGCCCCAGTCGCCCCCGGCCTTTAGCAAGCCTCATCAGAACGCCTATGGCCTCCCCAACTCCTACCCAGCTGCCCTTAACAGCTGCCCACCTCCTCAGAAGCGGTATTCGGGGACTGCCTCGGTCACTCCAGATTACGACCCTCACCCCCTCCAAGGCAACGGTAGTTATGGGACCCCACACTTACAGGGAAGCCCCGTCTTCGTGGGGGGCAACTATGTGGAGCCCATGAGTAATTCCGGGTCTTCCATCTTTGGTCTGACTCATCTGCCCCATCCCGTCTCGGCCAACATGGACTACGGGGGGCCCGGGCCCATCGCCAATAACCATCATCATGGACCTTGTGAGCCCCACCCCACCTACACAGACCTTACAGCTCACCATCCTTCTCAGGGAAGAATTCAGGAGGCGCCCAAACTGACCCATCTGTGATGGACCTCGGGGTTGAGTGGACACAAAGTCAACCCACTTCTTTCTTTTTTAGTTCTCTTGTGGTTTTTTTTTCCTTTCTTCCTTCCTTCCTTTCTTTTTTTTTTAATGGTCCTTCCTTCCTTGTCTCTTTTTCTCCTCTCTCCTCTCTCCCCTCCCCCATCCCCTCTTTTGTTTTCTTGGGTAAAGCCTTTTTATAGTTTATATGACGTAGCAATATTCGTTGCTTGAATGGCTCTAGAGTTTCCATGGTGATATTTATCTACCCCCAACTCGAGTCCTCTGGCTCTCCTTGGCTGGGGTAGGGTGGGGGGCGAGAGGAGGGGGCTTCCTTCCTTCACCTTCTTTACTCTTTTATCAGAAACAGGGTATATGAACAAATTTCCTAGCCGAATTCTTCAATGTGAATTTGTTCGTACATTATGGCTCCCGAGAGGAAGCTATTAAGTTGTGTTTTATTATTATTAATTATTATTTTTAGTTGTTTTTTATTGCACTTCTTTTAAAGAGCGAGAAAGGATATCAAAGGGAGCTTTGAAACAGGGTCTCCCTGGACAATAATGAATCTGTGTCCGTCTCTCGATGTGTGTATGCTGGTGAACAGTCAGATTTATTTATATTTTTTTTGCAAACATTGAATAATCTAAGTGTTTAAATATTATTTATCCCCATCCGTTCATATTTATATTAAAAAAAATCTCCCCTGCTCCCCCCCCCCCAATCTATACCCTGATTGTTCAGGAGCTGTCCTCTGACCTTTTGTTCAGTAGCAGATCGCCGTCCTACCACAGTTTGGTTCGAAAGGGAAAGAGAATTCCCTCGCCAAGATGGTAACGATTGTAACAAAACCAGAGAGAAGCCACATTTTCCCTTTTTTCTTTCTTTTTCTTTTTGTCAACAGTAGTTTATGCTTGTAACATCGGGCTAAACGGAACCCCCCTTTTCCTCCCCCCCAACAATCTGTAAACGTGAAAAAAAAAATCCCAGATTTGTTTCGAGAGGTCTACATTCCTTGCTGCTCACGTTCTGAAAAAACAAAAAAAAACAGAAAAAAAAATAAAGTTTTTATTCTGACTAATTCGGTTTTCAGAACGTGTTCTTTGGCCGATATTGGGGACGGCTTAGGGCGCTGGAGAAGGGAGGCGAGGCACAGGTAGCCAGAGGCATCCCCCCGCTCCCACCGCTTCCCCAGTCTCCGCATCCTTCCGGGCAGCCCCCTCCCCAAGCCCCTCCGGCCCCCTCCGGAGCAGGGCTGTAGGAATCAGCCTTGGCCTAGGTTGGCCTTGGAGTGCTGCTAGAGAGGGGTGGGGGGTTGAGTGGGGGTGCGGGGCGCCCTCGGTGAGAGCTCGGGGTCCGACCAACTCTAGCTGGGCCGGCTTTGGGGCTGCGCCTCCGAGCTGCCGGGGCCCGGGCCCGAGCCAGAGTTACCCTGGAGCTCGCAAGCCGGGAACAAAGCGCCGCGAACACAGGTGTTGGTGCTGGGCCCGAGAAGCTGCGGGAGTCAGGGGTGGGGGGGGGGCAATGGGGGCGGGGATGGAGATTCACCACTCCTTGCTCGAAGAGGAAGGAAGGCGATCGCCATCTTCTCTGGAGAGCCTTTCTCTTTCCCCTTTCTCTCTCTCTCTGTGTATTTCTCCCCTTCTCCTGCCTCTACGTCTCCCTCCTTCAAGGCACCCCAAGAGAGAAGGACGCTCCTCTCTCCTGCCCTGGGGACCTCTGTCTACTCCCACACTTTCCCTTCCAGGATCAGAAGAGAGAAACTAAAGGCTGTTACATTGTGCGGGGGCTGCCTTAAATAAAGGCCACCGGAGCCAGGCATACAAATCAGGGGCGGCGGGACGCCGTTTCCAAGGGGCAAATTCGAAATACAGTCGTTTATGGCTTCCCATGTCGTTAATCACTCCTGGAAGAGACAGTCCATCATAAATCGCCTATGAGGTTTGAGGCGGTTTTTCGGTAACTACGGTAGTTCAGGCTCACAAAGGGGGCTGAACGTGAAGGGAAAGTAGGTAGCAGCCGCTAGCCAAGCCTTCTCCTCCCCTGAACTGGTTGACAGTCAGTGGCAGCGCTTCTTCCCAGGATTTGGTATATTTTCTCCCATTTTCTGAACCTGGTCTCCCTCTTCTTCTTCCTTATGTTTTTTTTTTTTTAAGAGAGACAGAGACAGACTTAGAGACAGACAGAAGTAGAGACAGAATCAGACACTTAAAGAGCAGAGACAGAAAAAGTAGTTTATCTTTCCAATAAAAATCCAATATTTCCAAGGGTTTTCTTTTGCTTTTTTTAAAAAAAACTAAATATTGTATTGCTGTTCAAGGAGCTGCAGAAAGAACTACCTTCTGAGAGAGAACCCAAAGCCCCCACATTAAAAAAAGAAATATTTCCATCCCGAGGGTTTTTTTTTTAAGCCAATGGATTTTTAGATTCATATTTAAGTACTATATCAGCTCTGAGCTTAAAGCGTGAAGTGAAAAGACATCTGTATCTGTAACTAGGCACGTATTTTAGGTGAGAAAAAAATCAGCTTCCCCCTCTCTCTGCTGCATCTCTCAAAGCACAGAGAAAAAAAATGTCGCCATTTTGTTCACTCAAAAATATCCTTCATCATGTTCTTTATCTTCCTCTGAAAACTTTCTTCGAACGACCTTTTGAAATATCCTGCGTAGATGTAGTAGACACATCGATGGGGATGTGTGATTTGCTCTTAGTCGGGTTAAGAAATATAACGTTTTAATTTTTTTTTCTTTTAAAAGAAGAACGGAAAAGGGTAGCGGGTAGCGGCCGGGAGGAGATGCTTGCTGCGCACAGAACCTATTTATATATTTTCATCTCCATCTAGAGATTTCTCTATCTTCTCTTTGCCAGGATCATCGACTAAGAGACAATTTGAGGGAGGTTTGGTTAAAAAGAAATCCCTTCCCGTCATTTCTCTCCATTTCTCTCATTCCTCTATGGAAAAATGGCGCAGTTGATAAATACATAAAGCTAAAATTTAGGCTTTGTAAGGAATGTAGTCTCTGTGTCTTTGGACTGAAAGAAGTGGGAGAAAAAATTAACCATTTTTAGACAAATAAATCCTGTAAGTTGGGTGGGAGGAAATAGAGAAAAGGAGGTTAGAGTAAATTCTTTCTATCCTTTGAGTCCGTTTTTAAAAAGAAGCTTTTAAGGGAGAATGAACTAGATTGATAGCTACCTCCTTCCCCGAGGGCAGAGATTTTAAACATAAAATTCTAAAATGATTTTCTGGATCTTGCTAGCTAAAATATTAATTTTGACTTTCAAGGGAAAAACCCCATTCGATCTCCTCTAGTTTCCTAAATATATTTTTGTAAAATCCTTATTAAAACACCTTCTAGTTAAAGTAATAGATTTTCAGACATCTTGCTGTTGAGTGGCCAGAGAAAAAGAGTTTCTTCCAGATGGTATTTGAATTAGAAGCCCCAGAAAGGACTAGCAGAATTCAGCGCCCACTCAGCTCAACTCACAAAGCCTGCAGAAATGTGCAGGCGGATGCTTCCTGCTTTCTTGCTTCAGCTCCCACCCCAGCCCCAAGATTTCCAAGCAAAAGCCAAAGACAGCGGCCGCCAACCCGTACCCCTGAAAAGCTCGGCGCCCCAAACCATCCCCCTAACCCTTTCTGCCACGAAAATAGCTAAAAAGAAACATTGGTCCCTGTTTACTTGCGTTTCTTGCTCTTCCCTCATTTCTCGGCAACATTTGGTCTTGGAAAGAGCAAGAAGCTCCCAATGTGTTGTCAAGGGCCAGGAGCTGTCAGACCTTTTGGCGAATAAGATTGATCGCACCCAGACTTCCTTCAGAGCTTTGTGTGGAATAAAAGCAAGAAAATTAAAAACCTACATTTTTTTTTTTCCCCAGGAAAGCATCTCTATCCATAAGGCGCTGCTTTTAGCTAGTAAATGACCAGTCCCACACTGTATTTAATTTTAACCCGAACTGCTTTAAACGCCCAGAATAGAATATTTCTCCCTTCCTCTGTCTTCTGGAGTGGGAATTTCTGGTTTGTAACCGTGGATTTTTTTTTTTCTCTCTCCCTAACCCTTGTAGAGTAACTTATTTTTCTAGCTGTGTGGAGACTGGGCTAGTTTGGGGAAGATTTGTTTGGCCTTTGTCAAAGGAAGCAAAAGCGTACCGCCATCACCATCATCACCAAGGTATTTTTTAGGGGGGCGGGTTTTTTTTTTTCAAATACTGCTCTCTTCCTTTAAAAATTTTCTTTTCTTTTTTTGCCTCGATGACTTTTATCGGAGAGATTTGATAGCTCAAAATTAATGTTTCTTTTTTTAGAAGGAAACTGAATTGGACCTGAGAGACCTTCAGTTTCGGGATTCTCCTAGCACAAAAGTCCCTGGGTGCTTTTCTTCGCCCCCCCCCCCTTTCCCCTTGGTCTTTTTAATTCTGGTTTCGATTTCACCGAACAGAACAAGGGTCCGAATTGCAATTCCCAGCCCTGGAGCTGTTGAGACGGCCCCAAGAAAAAGAAGACTCCAGGTGATTGATGCTGGGAAAGAAGCCTGTTTTCCAGGTGCGACGAATTTCACTTCAAGAAATCCAAACCCCAAAGAAATAGTTAAACCACAATAACAAAACCAAAAAAAAAAAAAAAAAAAAAAAAAAAAAAAAAAAAAAAAAAAAAAAGGAAGAATAAAGGGGGGAAGAAAAAGCGACTTCCTTCTCTTTGGCGCTGACTTCCAGGAAATCGGATATACTCACCGGACCCCTGTGTACTACGGGTATTAAACCCAAGAAGTCAGCAGCCCGGAGCATGCTATATTCTGCATTATTACATGCCTCTGGCTATATGGCTCCCTCTACATAGGTTTTGTATACATGGATCTGGGTCCCTACTGGCATATGCATTTATCTGTCACGGTCCGTTCCGGGGAAGTTGACTGCAAGGGAAAGTCTTGGAGCACACAAAAGCTGCCTTCTATTTTCCGCTTCCCCCAGGAGCCAGATGCGAGGCTGCTGCGGAAAGTCCGGCGAACAATGGGCTGAGCGGACGCAGGCCAATTGTGCACTGCACTGTACACCGGGGAAGAAGGGGGAGGGGGTAGCGGAGAAAGAGAGCGATGGAGAAAGAAAGAGGAGCAGAGAGGGGTGGGGAAGTGAGAGAGGAAGAGGGAAGGAAAAGAGGAAGGGAGAGGGAGAGAAAGAGAGAGAAGGAAGGAAGGAGGAGGTAAAGCTAGGAAAAAGGGGGAAAGAGAGAAAGGAAAAATTAAAGAGGAGGAGGGAAGGAAAGGAGAGAAGGAGAAAAAGAAAGAGAAGTAAAGGCGGGAGAGGAGAAGAGAGGAGAGAGGAGGGAAAGGAGAAGGAGGGAGGAAGGGAGGGAAGGAGAGAGAGAGAGAGAGAGAGAGAGAGAGAGAGAGAGAGAGAACAAATTGAGGATGCCAGCTTTGGAACTAGTTTAGAGAAGATGGGGAAGAAAAAGGGAAAGAAAAATAAAAAGGCCAGCAGGAGACTCTCTCTCTCTCTCTCTCTCTCTCTCTCTCTCTCTCTCTCCTCTCTCCTTCTCTCCCTCCTTCTGTCTTTGCCCCCCTCTCAGAGAAGAACTTATGTGGCTAAGATGCGGGGGCCCTCCGGTGTCAAAACTTTGAAGATTAATGGATTACTTTGTTAATGACTGCAGGCGTCAGATTGATTTGTGAGGTGCGAAGCGTCTTCCTGACAGTCCCAAACAATGCTAGGAGTGTGCGGGAGGAGAAGGGAGGGCAGCAGTCGGCTAGATCAGCATCCCGGACTCACACACTCACACACACACACACACACACACACACACACACACACCACACATCCACGCGCGCGCACGCGAGAGCACACACAGATCTCGCTCGCTTCGGAGGCCGGCGGCCCCCTTACTCTCGCACTCCCACCCTAGCCTTCCACACCCACACCCACCGAGATGTATTTTTTGCCTTTAAAAAAGTGTAAATAAAGCCTCGCTAGCCCCCAATGAGGCGTTCCTTCCCGACTTTTTTGGATCAATCAAACAGACAGTGGCTTCTTTTGATTAAAGCCCAAATTGTCATTGGGCAGAAGCAATCATGTGACAGCCAATTCGGTCCAATTTCAACCTTGTCTCCATGAATTCAATAGTTTAATAGTAGCGCGGTCCCCATACGGCTGTAATCAGTGAATTAGAAAAAAAACACCCCAGCAGCGATCTTCTATGAGAGATTTTTTTTTCTGCTCTCTCCTTTCGCCTGGGCCTTCCCCCCGCCCCCCCTAAGCCCCTCCAGAAGAGGGAACTTTTTCTCCGAGGGGGCTCCGAGGAGAAGGCCATGAATTACGAATTTGAGCGAGAGACTGGCTTTATCAATAGTCAGCCGTCGCTCGCTGAGTGCCTGACATCTTTTCCCCCTGTCGGTGATACATTTCAAAGTTCATCAATCAAGAGCTCGTCGCTTTCACAGTCGACACTGATTCCTCCTCCTTTTGAGCAGACCATCCCCAGCCTGAACCCGGGCAGCCACCCTCGCCACGGCAGCGGCGGCGGCCGCCCCAAATCCAGCCCTGATGGCAGCGGCGGCGGCGGCGGCGGCGGCGGCGGCGGCGGCAGCCCGGTGCCCGCCGGCGCCCTGCAGCCCCCGGAGTACCCCTGGATGAAAGAGAAAAAAGCTTCCAAGAAATCCGCGCTGCCTCCCGCCTCCTCGGCCTCCGCCTCCGCCACTGGACATGCCTGCCTGAACCACAAAGGTCAGTTCAAAGACTTCCCCCCACCCCACACACCCACACCCAACTCAGCTCCTCGATCCCCGCTTTCCCCCTTCTTGGCACTCCGGGGCTATATTTCGGGGGGAGGGGAGGGAGAAAGATGGGGGGAAAGGCGAGGGGCTGCTCGGTTGCCTCAGATCTCTCCACTACGGGAACCGGTGGAAAAGAGAAGGCGCTGATGGGTTCCACGATGCTATTGAAAAAAAAAGAAAAAAAGAAAAGAAAAAAAAAAAACTTTCCCTAACTTGTTTAATATGGGATGATTTATTTGAGTTGGAACTGACCTCCTCTTGTCTCGCTGTCCTAGAGTTTGGGTATTTGACAGTAATGAAGAGTGATAGATGGTTCTTGCTCAGCTAAGCAGCTGATGCATTAATTATAAATTGCAGTATGGCTAATATAAAGTTTGTTCCCGGATAGAGAGGTCGGGGACTCGGAGGCAATCGTTTTATGGAGGTGGCAAAGAAGGGGTTTCGCGGGGCTGGGCGCTCAAGGAGGGCAGCACAATGGATTTTACTGCATACGAGGGCGGCCATTTTGTTGCAGTGATACTTTATGCTATATTTATTCTCCAGTGGAATAACCCCCGCTTGGACCCTCCACCTCCAACTGTGCGTGTGTCTCTTGTCGGTTTCCCTTTCTGCAGAATCCCTGGAAATCGCAGATAACAGCAGCGGGGGCTCCAGACGCCTGAGAACGGCTTACACCAATACCCAGCTCTTGGAGCTGGAAAAAGAATTTCATTTCAACAAGTATCTCTGTAGACCTCGGAGGGTGGAGATCGCAGCCCTGCTGGATCTGACTGAGAGACAAGTCAAAGTCTGGTTCCAGAACCGGAGGATGAAACACAAGAGGCAGACCCAGTGCAAAGAGAACCAAAACAGCGAGGGGAAATACAAGAACCTGGAGGACCCCGAGAAAGCCGAGGAAGAAGAGGAGAAATCGCTCTTTGAGCAAGCGCTCAACGTCTCAGGGGCCCTTCTGGAGAGGGAAGGGTACACTTTTCAGCAAAACGCCCTGTCCCAGCAGCAGGCGCCCAACGTGCACAATGGCGACTCCCAAAGTTTCCCAGTTTCGCCTTTAACCAGCAATGAGAAAAATCTGAAACATTTTCAGCACCAGTCACCCACTGTTCAGAACTGCTTGTCAACAATGGGCCTGAACAATGACAGCCCAGAGGCCTTGGATGTCCCCTCTTTACAAGACTTCACCGTATTCTCCACAGATTCCTGCCTCCAGCTTTCAGAGGCCGTATCGCCCAGTTTACCAGGCTCTCTCGACAGTCCTGTAGATATCTCAGCTGACAGCTTTGACTTTTTCACAGACACACTCACTACAATTGACTTGCAGCATCTGAATTACTAAACACATTAAAAAACAAAAAACAAACAACAAAAAAAAGCAAAACAAAAATCCCTTTGGGGGGGTTGCCTTCTCTTTTCCCCGGAGTTGATTTCAACAGACAAAGTTCCCTCTCTCCTGCCCTTTTCTCCCTCCTCCCCCGCTCCCCAACTGGTCAGGGTTTTTTTTGGGGTTTCGTAATTCCCCTGATCGAGTTCCAGAGCCATTTTTGCAGGTTATAATGAAGTTATAGTTGTTTTGGATTTAACCCAAATACCCTCTAGGTGATTCCTTGAAAGCAATATATGAGGCCTGTAAGAAAGTGACCGTCTAATTGTATCGTCACTTTCTTTTTATTTTTGTATTACATTAGAATGCATTGTCATAAGTATTTTTGGTAGAATAAATTCTCCTTTGCTACAAGTAATTTTCTTATCCCCCTTTCCCCCACCAAGATTCATAACGCTTCCTTTCCCTCCTTTTAGTCTAACTTGGTAAATAAAATTCTGCTCACAATCTCTCTTCTTTGATTTCCATTTGAATATATTTATTAGGGGGGAACATTCAGTTTGATTTTAAACGTTAGGTGCCAACGGAAGGAAAGCGAGAGGGTGGGCAGAGCTTCTGAGAAGCATTTCCCCCCTTTTCAAAGAGGAATAGATTTTGTTCTCAGACTATCGAGTAGGTACAAGCCATAGATGTGACCCCATAAAAGAAAGAGAAACGTGTAGCCTTTCTGTCAGGGAAAGTTGGAGTTTTTGAGAGCGGAGACTTCAAGTGCCTATGAAATATTCCCCCTTTATGTGATGAATGTGGAGTTCCTTTAAAAACAAAGACAAAAAGAAAGCTCCATGTGTCTCTAGATCCATAGCTAAATCACAAACAATTCGTTTATTTCTACACCTTTGTTTAAAACATCTACATTCCAATGATGACAGCAACAAAAGTCCCATCAAACCCAGCCAAAGGAGTTTGATTAGTCTCCCAGCTGCTGAGAGGTCCCAGGCAAACAGACCTAAAAAATAGAGAAAGAAAAACAAAACAAAATAATGGTTACAGGCTGTAGGATGTATTTCAGAGGGATTTTTCATTCAACTGGGCCAGCTCAGTCCTTCCAGGAATTTTTTTTTTTCAGGGTAGGAAATAAAAAAATCAATATTTCATTCTTAAACCTGTTTACATGGCAGATCAGGGTTCATTAAAGCTTTGGAGTCAGGTTAGCAAATTGAAATCTAAAATGGAGTGTGGGTCAGCTCAACATCTTCTAAAATATGGAAGATTCCCAAGTCAGAGCAAAAAAAAAAAAATCTATAAAATATCTAAAATGCACTTTAAATGAACATCAATAAAATATGATGTAGGGCTGTGCTATTGGGTTGTTCTGTTTTTTTTCCCTCCTCTTATTTTCTTCCCTCTTTTTTCTCCCCCCTTTCTGTGAATTGTGTTATTTACCGTGAGAAAACAGAGTGCAAGCAACATGTGTGAGTGGGCTGGTCTGATTTACTAACCGAAGACCTTCGCGGTAATAGCTTGGCAGCTACAATGAGATCTTGGCTCTGTGGGTGTGTGAATGCGTGCCCCCCTCCACCTCCTCAGACCCTCCCCAACCCCCTCCTTAAAGAACTATCCAGCATCTGGGAGAAGGAGCGGGATTGTCTTTGCCGGAGCCCAGCGGAGAGAGGCTGAATTGGGCTGGGCAGAGCTGGGCTGGGCTGGGCTGGGCTGGGCTGTGTGGGCCAGAGCTGGGAAAAGGGCTGGATGGGATTCTTCCTACTGCTCATAAATCAAACTCTTTCTATGAATGAGAATGTCATCAAAGAGATCAATTGCAGGAACACATGCACAAATACAAGTCCTCTTACGTATTTGCCCGAGCTGGGGATCCCCGTCTGAAAGCATTAAGTTAGGAGGCGTTTAAGCTATAAGTCATTTTTATTGCTCTTTTAAAACAACAGCTTGGCTAAGCTGCCGGTGCCACGAAAAGCTCCGAGCCTGGGCTTCCCCCACCCCCACCCCCCTCCCTCCTTTCCTTTCTAGGAGAAGGGCTTTGGGCGGAGGGAAGAAGCGCTTTAAACCTAGCCATCCTCTTTTTATTTTAATGACGATCTCTCCTCCCTTCCCCTGACTGCCCCAAAACTTTCCATTTTTTTTTTTTTTTTAAACATGGAGTTCTTTGATCCCTCACTGCCGACCCCCCCTCACCTCCTCGGGCCCAAAGCGGGCTCTAAAACTGGTTCGTCAATTCCGAGATCAATTGCCTCCGGAGCGAGGGGAGCTTTTTGCCTTCAAGCCTCCCGGTCGCCTCGCGGCCAATGTTCTGTGAGATGGCCGGTGGGGAGAAAGCGCAAGAAAGGCGAAAGACGCTGAAGGAAGTGGCGGAGATGGTGTGGACTACGCCGAGCCTGGGGGAGCCCGGCCCGGGCAGCCGAGAGGCTAAGCCGGATGGGGAGAAGCACCTATGGGTACAGTATCTCGGTTTCTGTTGACGGCTTTGCCTGTGTGAATGTGTGTCTGGGGGTATTTACCCACACCAGGGAAACCCCTCCATGGGGCTTCTTCCACTTAGTGGGAAAGAGGAGGGAGAGAGGGAAAAGAGGAAAGAAAGGAAGAAAGGAGAGAGGAAAAGGAGGAAGGACAGAGAAAGAGATGGGAGTGAGAGGAAGGATTAAAAAAGAGGAAAGAAAAAAAGAAGAGGAAAAGAAAGTGAGAGGAAGGAGGAAAAGGAAAAGGGAAGAGAGAGCAAGATGAGGAGGGAGGGAGGGAGGGAAGAAAGAGAAAAAAGAGGGAGGGAAAGAGAGAAATAGAAGTGGGATGGAGGATAAGAAAGAGAGGGAAATGGAGGGAAGGGGGGGAAGTGTCAGAGAAATGAAAAAAAGCAAAGGAGAAAGGGGAAAAAAGAAAGAAGAGAAGAAAGGAGAGAGGGAGAGAGGAAAAGGAGGAAAGAGACCCGGAGAGGGTCGGTGGGAAAGCAAAAGGGCAAAGGAAGGAGGGAAAAACAGAGAGAGGAGGGGGATGGGATAGAGAAACAGGCAGTGAAAGAAAGCAGCCAACATGGGGAGGCCATAGAACACATTCGATCATTCCCTATTATGTTTCATTGTGACAGAGCAGGCCACAGACTCCTGGGCCGAGTGGGAGGCTAACAAAAGAGATGAGCTTTTAAAAGCAAAGATGTAGAAATGGAGAAAAGAGGGGGACTCTAAGTGGAAGCTGTGCTCCTGCAAAGGAAAGCCTTAGCTGGGATGATTGTCCAGCTCTCTCCTCAGTGTCTCCCCAGCCCCCCAACCCCTGCCCCCACAATCTCTGAAAAGGAACCTCAGAATTGGATGCTGGCCTGGGAAGAAGGGAAAGGGGCAATGCCCCTCAGCCACCGTCCAGATTCTTTCTTTTCAGAGGTTCCAACCCGCCTGGTGACACGGTGGTGATCCTGATGCAAGAGGCTGTATTGGCTCACTTGGGGCCTGCTTCAGTCTCTCATTAGGGCTATGGGTCAAATGGCAAAGGAACAAATGAAAAAAGAAGGGGAAACAGTACTGGGGGGATATCTTCTACCTGGGAGAAGGGAAATGAAGGGAGGTGGACTGAGGGTGCTCCTGGGGGAGCTGGAGAATACTCTGGAGTTTTGTTCTCCTATCTTTAAGGAGGAGGCTATTGGGGGAGGGCGCTCAATATGGAGGCGGAAAAAGGCTTAAGGTTTATATTTTAGGATACAAAACAGAAAGGGAAGGGGGGGGTAATACCGGGATTTCAAATGGACCCCATTAAAAATCTAGTTCTTAAAACTGGAGAGAATGCGAGGAAAGCAATAATCAACCAACACCAGCCTCTGGATCTGGGCCCTCGGAATCAACGCTTGTGCTGGGGTCTGCTCTACCCAGAGCCCAGACATGTATGCCTCCCTAGCGAGCAGCCCTGCCCAGCGGAGAGCGCCCTTCTCGGGGAGCTCTCGGCTTTGCTGTTTGGCCCAACTCTTTCCTATCAGTGTCTCTGACTGATTCTGCTCGGCCTTTCCCCTGCCCTCCCAGGATTGACACAGAGGCTAGGGCCTAACAGAAATAAAGAAGCCCATTAGTGGCTGTGAGAGAACGAAGGTGACTGGAAACAGGACCCTCGCCTGGGAGGAGATCCCTCTTAGTAGCAACGCATCCCTCTGGGGAAAACTAGGCAGCCAGTGCAACCGAGAAACCATTCAGGGGAGGCTGGTTCTGGCTGTGGGGAGGGAGGGAAAAGCTCGCTTTTCATCATCAACCATCTGTCGCCCCTCCCACTTGGCAGCCCCCCCCTCCCCCCCCGACTCCAGACACACTGGATGGTGGCCCGAGGAGTGTCCGGGTTCGGTTAGGGTGTGGGGGGGGGGAGGAAAATCGTGAGCAGCCCCCCCAGGATAGAGGAACTTGATCATAGATCATTCTTAGCCCTCTCCCTGATTTTCCGCCTAGGCACCTGGGCCAGGATGGGGTTCGACAGAGGCCTCCGATGTCCTGGCCTGCGAGTGGTGGCCCCTGGGGGAGCCTACCAGATGGACAGCAGCGCCGGGACCAGCCCCAGAGCTGGGCCATATTTGCCAACGTCTGCCCCTTCTCTCCCCCCCCCCCCAATCCCTCTGCAGTTACTGGCGGGTCACCTCGGACGAGTATGGATTACGGGGAAGGAGGAGCAGGGGGGAGAACGTAAGGGGGGTTGTGTTGCCACTGCGGCCTTTTGGGTAATCCAGGGTCGCGCAGCTCTCCCGCCTTTGGGAATCGGATTACAACTACGTCTCATTGCCATTCTGATAGCTGGGGGACTGGGGAGGGGAAGCTCCTTGGCTTTGGAGACCTTCAGTGGAGAAGTCCTCCTCCTCCTCCTCCTCTTCCTCCTCCTCCTCCTCCTCCTTCTCCTCCTCCTCCTCCTTCTCCTCCTCCCTCCTCCTTCTCCTCCTCCCTCCTCCTTCTCCTCCTCCCTCCTCCTTCTCCTCCTCCCTCCTCCTCCTCCCTCCTCCTCCTCTTTCCTCTTCCTCCCTCTTCTTCCCTCCTCTTCCTCCGCTCCTTCTCCCCCTCCTCCTCCCCCCTCCTCCACTTCTTCCTTCTCCCCCTCCTCTTTTTTCCCCCTCCCTCCCCCTCATTTTCTCATCTCTGCTCCTAACCTCCTCCCACACGGGCCTGGAGATTTCCTCACCAAAGCGTCCCCTTCCTTCTCCCAGTCGCCGTTCCCGAAGGGAACCATGGTGATGACAACTACAGAACCGGGCAGCTAGGGGCAGCGCGGTGCACACTCACCGGGAGGCGGGGGCTCGGGTGCGGGGAGATCTTCCTCTTCTTCCTCCTTTGCTCACGCAGGGACCGGGGGTGGTGGGGAGGGGGAGAGGCTCTCCCACTCACCTGCAGTGGTTCTGTCAGATCAGTGCAGACTGATCCTCAATCCTGCAATCCTGACTGAAGCCGGGACACTCCCGCCGAGCCCCATGTCCTCCTCCTCCTCCTCCCTACTCTTCCTCCTCCTCCTCCTCCCCTCCTCCTCCCTCCTCCTCCTTCCCCCCTCCCCCTCTTTCTCTTTCTCCTCTCTGGGCCCCAGGGATCTACCCTACTCCCCTATTCCCCGGGCAACTCCTACAGTGGGGCCGAGCGGAAGCCTCCAGCGGCGGCGGCGGCAGCGCCGGCGGCTCCTTCTCGGACTCCGGCTCCTTGTGGGCCCGGCCCCAGCGCGGGGCTCCCGCCGCCGCCGCTGCCGCCGCCGCCGCTGCCGATGCCGGGGGGGCGACTGCGCGTCACCTTGATGGAGGAGCGCCCGGGATTTAAATGCCACTGAAACGGTGATCCATCACCAGCAGGAACAGGCAAACTTTCGCAGGGGGCTCCGCCATTGGCTGCCGCGGTCACGTGCACCCCGTCCCTCTCTTCCCCCTCCCCCGCCCCCTGCACACTGTACATTCATATCATTTTTCTCTTTGGCCCCATGGAGGAAGTGAGAAAGTTGGCACGGTCACCCAGGGCAAGGAAGGACCCGGTCACTGTGTGACAGGCAGATGGACAATGCGAGAATGAGCGCCTCCTTCCTGGAGCACCCCATCCTCAACGCAGGAGACTCGGGGACCTGCTCGGGCCGAGCCTACCACCCCGACCATGGGATCCCAACTTTCCAGTCGTGCGCGGTCAGTGCCAACAGCTGCGGGGGCGACGAGCGCTTCCTGGTGGGCAGGGGGGTGCAGATGAGTCCCCCTCACGCCCATCACCACTATCCCCAGCCGGCCGCCTACCAGCACCTCAACAACCTGGGTATGTCTTATTCCCACTCCAGCTGTGGCCCGGGGTTCGCATCGCAGAACTTCAGCGCAGGTTACAGCCCCTACTCATTAAATCAGGAAGCAGACGTAAGCGGCGGGTACCCCTCTTGCGCTCCCGCTGTTTACTCTGGAACTCTCTCATCTCCCATGGTCCAGCATCACCACCACCACCAGGGTTATGCCGGGGGCGCGGTGGGCTCGCCTCAGTACATTCACCACTCATATGGACAAGAAGCGCAGAATCTGACCCTGGCAAATTATAATAACTCCTTGTCCCCTCTCCATGCCAGCCACCAAGAAACCTGTCGCTCTCCTTCAGCAGAGACGTCACCTCCAGCACAGACCTTTGACTGGATGAAAGTCAAAAGGAATCCCCCCAAAACAGGTCAGTTCTCTTTTCTGCAGAACACCTGGCCGCTGCCGTTGCTACCTTGGAGGTCTGGTCTGGGGGCGGCTGCTGGGGTGGCTGTGGGCTTATTTAGGGTCTGAGGGAGGGGGAGCCAACTCAAGATTATGGCTAGGTTTTGGAGAGGGTGGGTGGGCTGGAAAACTCCGGGATACTCAAGTCAATGATGCCCAGGAAGTAACAGACAGAAGGCCAGTCCCTCTCTCTGGCTTCCTGAAAGTAGGAAGGAGGGTCTTTTTTTTTGGGGGGGGGGGAGGAAGGAATTGAGTGGGGGGGGGCTGTAAGTATTTCTGGACTCTTATTAGTCACGGTTTCTGCTCACATCAAAGGTTGACTTCAAGTTAATACTTTGTATCTCATCAGTCACCTTTCTAGGAGTTCAATGTGTCTCTTTAGCGACTATGATGGGGAAGCTTGTCGGGTATAAATCACTCACCCGCACTTCATTTAAACAAACAAACAAACAAAAAACAAAAAGAAAAAAAAAACTAACTTATACTTGAACAACAACAACAACAAAACCCCAAACCAAACGACTTCTTTTTTTTCTCTCCACCCTTGCCCTCCAGGGAAAGCTGGCGAGTACGGGTATATTGGCCAACCCAACACAGTGCGCACCAATTTTACCACCAAGCAGCTTACTGAGCTGGAAAAGGAGTTCCATTTCAACAAGTACCTGACCAGGGCCAGGAGGGTGGAGATCGCGGCCTCGCTACAACTCAACGAGACCCAGGTGAAGATCTGGTTTCAGAACCGCCGCATGAAGCAGAAGAAGAGAGAGAAGGAGGGCCTGCTGCCCATTTCGCCCACCACCCCGTCCCGGAACGAGGAGAAGGCGGAGGAATCCTCAGACAAATCTACCTCCTCGCCCTGCGTCCCCTCTTCCCCGGCCTCCTCTACCTCAGACACTCTGACTACCTCCAACTGAGTTTGCCCCCGGCCCCTTTCTCTCCCCCCGCCACTCCAGTGCAGAACTGCTAACCCGAAGCACATTCTTAGCTTATCTTTCCCTTCGTTTACAATTGTCTCTCTTTCTTTTTGATGTTATCTTCAGGTCTTCTTCGGGCTAGGTCACTGTTTCAAGAGAATTTTGGCCCAGAGACTCAGAGGCTGGGTGGGAGTAACTTCACTAATGGTGGGGTGCCACCATCTGGTCTTCTGATGGCCTCTGAGCCCCCCTCCCACTTCTATGATTGATTCAGATCTCCTTTGGAAAAGCTCCATCAGTTCCTCCTCCCCAGGCTCGCAGAGCGGGCCATCTCTATCGCCTAACTTCAAATTATTTTTTTCCTCCTCTTCCTCCTCCTCCTCATCTCCCGGACACTCAAGGCAGGCAAAAGAGAATCGAAGACCTCAAGAAGAGGATGCACTATGAAAGTGTTTACACAATTCATCTTTTTAATTTAATGCATTCAGTTTCTTGTGTAAGAGTTTGCTGGTTGTAAATACTTTAAGAGATTTATCTTTATACAGATTTTCTAGAAATGATGTTTAGTTTAGGAGATTAAAACAGGGTGGACACACTCCCAAAGCTGGGTGTAATTTTATACAGGACTAAAAGTGAGAAAAATAAAGAAATCAGACTGGACTGGTGAAGCCCAATCAGATAATTCACAGGGAAGTCTCTCTGTGTCTTTGGAAGAGATAAGGAGGCCTGGTCCGTGCTGGATTTATTTTTATTTGTATTTTTGGTAAACCTGGCTGGGTGTGCAGTATCTCTCTTCTCCAGCATTCCTCTGGCCTCTGCCCTGTTCAAAAATTGTGCTGGATTGTTCCTGAACCTTAGGGCATATTCTCTCCCAACATCTTATTTCCACAGTAATCTTTCCCTAGATTTGATGTATCTCCAACCCAATCGTAAATGTGATGAATGGCGAAATGAATGTATATTTCATGTGATTCGTGAATAGACTTTCTGCATGGTGCACAATGGTTTGAGCCCCCAAAGATACTACACTGAGTTCTATCAGTTGTCCTTTGTGGTCCCACAATGTTTCTGAGTCTCTGTACAATCATGAAAAGTTCTGCGATTCCAAGAGTATGGAATCCAGAGCAGAATTTACGGGTCCTAAAATATCTGTAATAAAAATATTCACATTTCAGATGTGCTTGGGTTTCCTTGTATCTCCCTTCAATCTGTTGTAATTGATTTCAATTCGGGTGGATCATTTCATGTGGGAAGGGAAAGGGAAGGGATTTTTTTCTACTTTTAAAGAGGTTACTTTTTAGTGGATGAAGTCAATTTTTTCCTCCTCTTCCTGCTGCTAAAATCCACCTGTATCATTTTCTCAGCTTCATGTTTGACACTTATACTCTGGTTTGGGGTATGCGGACACACACACACACACACACACACACACACACAATTTTTTTTTAAAACGGGAAGGGTTGTTCTTTTTTCAAAAGTTGAAATCATAGGGAAATTTATGAAGTAAATCTATTTTTGCACAACTACAGGAACTTCCTGGGTCAAGTGCTAACCTTTTCACCCCTAACTGAATGTTGACATATATATAAACAGACCTCCCTTCAAAAGCACAAACTGTCTTCAGTCAGTCTTTCCTCACATCAGTGAACCAACAATCAAGAGACTCACATTTAATTACCTCCGATATGAAGCTGTCCTGGGAGTGGGAACCCTCTCTCTCCCCCTCATTCCTATTTACTCACCTTTCCCCTTTGTTGATTGCCAATAGCTTTCAATATCTTCTTCTCTGTCCCCCCTCCATTCTTCTTGTCCCTCTTTTATCTCCTCCTCCATCCTTCCCTCTTTCTCTTAAACTCCTAGTCATGTTTCATTCATCTCCAAACTCAAATTGATTTTAAAAGCTGTGCCAGATCTGGAACATTTTGCTGGGAGACTTCTGATTCCTGGCCATATACCCCAGTTACCCAGAGGCCCCAGGTTCCCTATTTTCCCATCTATTTTCAGGTAAACTTGTAAGAGTTTCTTCAAGGTCTTACATAGCACAGCTGCACCAAGCCAGAATTCAGGAAAGGAGCCACATTCAAAACTTCAGGGTTCACACCTCTGTTCTCTCCCAAATCTTTACCACCTTTACTCTCTCCTCCACCTCCAACACAAACGTTTTAGCGGAACGTTCCGCCTCAAGCTTCCAAAAGGGGGAAAAAATTCTGGCGTCCTCCAAAGAACAAATAAATATTTCTCCTAAGAAACAAATAAACAAACAGCCCGGGCTTTCTCCCTTTTCCAACAAAGGAATGCTTTGCCCCGAGAGTCAGGGCTGCAAAGTTGCTGGTTCGGTGGAGCATCTACGTGAGATTCTTCACTTCCTTGTCAAAGGAGACAAGTCTCGATTTGCAGGCGGGTCGGCCATATCAAGGGCACCAGGAGAGAGCTAGGGCTCCCTGCCTCAACCCTGAGACCGTCCCTAAAAAGACGACAGTGGATGGAGCCCAACTTCAAAGCGGAGCCAAAGATTTCTTTCATTTTCCCGCCAGGGCTTCTACTGTATCTTTTGTTTATTAGTGTAAGGGCACAAAACAAAACAGATGGCCTCCTTCCAAATACTTTCAAGTGCTAAAGGAGGCATTTGCATACCACCGACCCTGATTTCAATATCTAAGAACAGAGGGCTCCCAACCCCGAGGCCCCGGCGAGCAAGTGTCCAGGTACCGGCTTTTTAATGGCACTGGGAGGGGGAAAAGGATCAATTACAGCGGAATTGACCACGACTTTTCTCCGTGGTGGGATAAATCAGCTAACGAGCAATGCATTTAGGACGCATTAATATACCTTTCAGCAACGAAAACATTTGTATCTTTTTAACTGTCCCAATCGATTTAATCAAAATAGCTTAACATGACCTACTTCAAGGTCTTTCTCTCTTTGGGTCCAGGAAGAAAGCAGACAACTCAGTTAAAAAAAAAAAAGAAAGAAAGAAAGAAAAGCAAAATTGAAACTCCAGAAGTAGCTAAAATAGGGGAATCCTCCTATCTTTACAGATTTAAAACCCATCTTGAGTGGTGGATCGCAGGATGCGGAGGTTTTGGAGATCCTCTTTCTCGATCCCCTTGTTTTTACCAAAGGATGGCTCTGGATAGGACCATGGTAATCCCCCGTGATTCAGGTTCAGGGGGGTCTCCCAATCCCAGCCGGGTTTTAGATTTTTTTCCTGCAGCCCCCTCCCATAGAGAACAGGCCCCCCTCCCCTTTCAAATTTACTTTTGGAGCTTAGGCAGAGGCTGGGGTGTTTTCCTCTGGGGCAATCAGATTCCAACCGATCAATATTTACTCAGTCTGAAAGGGTTGTTGAAAAGGCAGCATCAACAAACTGCTTAGCTGCTCACCCCAGTTTAATCTCAGGTTCACCGAAAGTTCAAACAGAAATTAATTCAGAGATGGGTCATTTTAGAAAGAGCCCTCCGCTGAAGGCAAACAATTCCAGTCCCATCCCTTTTGAGGAGGGGGGCATTTTTCCTCTTCTTTTTTGGTTAGATAGTGTTTCCTAAAAACTTAAAACACTTTCCTTTCCCTCCCCAGGGATGTGTTTTTTTTTTTTGGGGGGGGGGAAGTAGTTTCCTTGCTTTCCTCTTCCTGCCCTCCTATTCTAGCTTTTCCTTTACCAATTCATTCGTCTTGGCTTGGCTTAAACTAAATCGCATCGAATATTTATAAAACAAAATAAAACACACCTTAAATTAGGCTGATGGAACGGATCCTATTTATTTCTGCAGCCAGGAGCTATGAAATAGGGCTCCTAGTGCTATTAGAACACATCTCCTAGGAGCAGTACTGGCCAAGATTGGCCAGGGAAGCCCATTTATGCCTGAATCTTGCGGCCTCTCTCCTTATCATCTCTCTAGGCCTGGGTGTACAGTCCCGCAGGGGAGGAGGTGGGAGGAGAGGCTGGAGTAACCAAGAGGTAGCGAACATTGGGGGGATGCCCTGGAATTCTGATGGACTCTAGCTTCGTCACGTGTGTGCGTTGTGGGGAGCAAAGGACAGGGAGAAGTAAGATGGAAAGGAGGGTGAAGAGGTTACTGTTGGAGATGGGAAATGCTGCACATTGTGGCTAATTGCCACGGAGCTCCAGGGGTCAGAGTTCACGTAATCACTGCATAAATGAATGCTGAATAGGGACTTATTAAACTCTCTCCTAATGTCAGCTCACGCTCGGCCAAAAATACGAATATTCCCGGCCAAGAAGATGCATCCACGAGGAAGGATTGACCCCTTTGCATTTTGACGTATGAAAAAGACGAGCCTCTCTTTCGTGGTCTCCACGCTCCCCCGTTTATTTTGAATACAGGGAGAGATCGTTTCATTTTCTGATTGTGCTGCAATATGCTCCACTTAGCATTTTCAAGAGGCAGGAAAGAACTGCTCACAGGGATTTCTCTCTTAGGGTGGCCTGTTTGGGAAGAGACAGACGACTCTAGGGTAGAAAAGCCCCCTTGGCGCTACATTTCTGAGGGCGATTTTGAGGTTCCTGATTTCTGATCCTTCTTGTCGAGATCCAGACATAGTTTTTGTTCCTCCTTTTTTCAAGGGCAAAACGGGTCCCTCTCATTTTCTGGTGCACGCACTATTCCTTTCGGGGGGAGGGAACCACCATTCCGCCCCTGTTTTTGTTTCTTTCACACACCTGCGAGAGGAGGGAGGGAGGCTCCCTGTGTTCTTGTTCCATGGTTTTCTTACTTGACAGATCTCTGGGTTAATACTTCAGCTGAGGGTTCCAGTCTGGGGATCATTTGGGGAAGTGATCTTCGAGCACCCCTCTCCCCCCTTCTGTTAAACCATCATCAATCGAATGCAGATCCTAGCAATTATACACTGGGAAACTAGCGTCGTTCCAAGAATAAATACATTTTAAGGTTTGCGAGAAGGCATGAAAAGTTGTGGGAACTGGTTCTCAGAAACATTTTAAAAATTTAATCTAGATCTGGGAAAGAATCAACGTGAAAGGAAACCTCCGGCATTAAGGCTTTGACCCCATTAAACTGGCAAAGGTCGCTGTCAGGGAGGCGCACGGCCCAGGGGCTCTCCTAACACATTCCAGGTTGGGTTCTCACGCTGAATTATCTTCCTGTCCTGGCTCTATTCCGCAGCCTGGACTCCTTACCTGTCTCTGCCCGTATTCTTTCATTTCCTTGGATGACTCACTCTCTTATCTGGAAACCCGCCCCTTACCACTATCAACCTTCGTCGGAACGTTAACTTTGCACCTTTTCCTTTCTGCCCGTCGAATAGACTCCTTAGGTTAGGGATATCGGGCCCAACGCCAGCATAGTGCTAGAGGCTGCTGGGAGAATCCCAGGAGGCTTATCTTACACCATCCTGTAGGCAATCACCCCGGTCATCGAATTCAGCTGACCTTCGATTGCCACTACAGAGAGCAGCCGGGCGGCTCAGCTCAGGTTGGCTCAGTGCATCTTTCTCTTCTCAATCGCTTCGTTCCCTTCTCCCTTCTTCCCTATCGCTTTGTGATCCAGAAGCACAGGAATTTTCCCTTCTAGCCCCACGACTCCATAACAGCTGCATCTGGGTTTTGGCTATAAGAAATCAATTACGGTCTCGGCTTTAGCTTTCAACTTTGGGGACACAAGTCAAGACATGTATCCCGAATTTAAAAAAAAAATCCTCCCGGGAATTAGATGAATATGAAAATGCACTTTTTCTTCTTCTCTGGTGTGGAGTCAATTTATAAGGAATCTCAGGATCTTTGAGCTTTTCGTAAGAAATTAAAAATAAAATCAACCAACAACTATAAGTTCAATATTATTCCGTGTTTTCCCCCTCTCAAAGACAAACAAACAAAACCCATCAGCAGCAACAAAACAGGCCAATACAACCTTTCTTTTTATTTATTTGTTTATTTTTTTAAATAACTTTTTATTGACAGAACCCATGCCAGAGTAGTTTTTTACAACATTATCCCTTGCCCTCACTTCTGTTCCGATTTCCCCCCTCCCTCCCTCTCTCCACCCCCCTCCCCCAGATGGCAAGCAGTCCTATACATGTTAAATAGGTTACAGTATATCCTAGATATAATTTATGTGTGCAGAACCGAACAGTTCTCTTGTACAACCTTTCTTTTAACAGAAAATAAGGGAGAGGGGAACTTCGGTGTGAGGCCATCTTCCCGATTTTCCCTCTTTGGGGGAGGGGGTGTTAATATATTTTAAAGAAAAAGCATTAAATCGAGGCTCAAATAAAAGCTGGCATTTCTAGGTTCTAGGCACCCACTCTGATGTTCCTTCTAAGGATGCGGAGTTGGGTACAGGACGGGGCTCGGATCTTCCAGTGGGCTGATAGACTTCCCCAGGGCTATGTGGGAGCGAGTCCCAACGCTTTGCTTCCGTTCCAAGAGCCGTCCCAGTCATTGCTCGGAACTCGGACTGATCTGCTCTTAGTCCTGAGATTGCTTCAAGGTCCCAAGGCTGAAGTTCGGCTGCATGGTGTCCTGGGAAGTCAGCTCACTGTCGCTTCTCTCTGGCGACCTTTCTAGAGGAAGCCTCTACTTTCTTTTCTCACATGGAGCTCTGATCAAAAAGCTAACCGAATCCCTGCCTTGGGGGAATGATAGAGATTCTTCCTCGGCTCGGTTAAAGCCCTGGAAAGTACGGACAGGGCCCTTAGGTAGTTAGCCCTCTCCCCTATCCCCATTTCCCCTTAACACTTCACCTCCAATGCGCTGGAGATTGGGGTTAGAAGGCTCATCTTTAAAGGTTTCGACTTTGCATTTGGACTATCTAAAATACTGGGAGAAGAACCCAATGGGTGACATCAGCTTTCTGCAGGTGTCTTAAAAGGAATGAGTAGTCTATGTAAATTAATCACTTTCCCTGGAGTTCTCTGCCTCCCTTTAATATCCCTTTCCTTTTGAAGTGATACTGACTCTTCTTTCTTCCTCAGATATGGAATTATTTCCATTGAGCTTGGATAGGAAGAGGAAGAAAGCAGATCTAAAGGCAGCAAAGGTCCCCTTAGATGTAGCAGAGGAGCCTGAAATGTAGGACGGAAGGCTCAAAAGACCCAACAATGCAGAATTTTTTTGAGCATCAAGGCTCCTAGTTTCTCACCCTTTTTAGTCTTCCAACTTCCAGAGTTGTGACAACAAAATGAAGTCAGAAAACAAGAAAAGTCCAGAAATCCCTTTTGGGAAAACAAAAGGAGTAGAAAAACCGAGCACTCTTAAGCAGCAGAAACTTACAATGTAATTCCAATACCACCCCCCTTTTTTTTCCTGTAGATCATGAAGATAAGGAGAAAGAGGCAAGCAGTCTTAATCTGCAATGTAAAACGAGACAAGAGGCCACATGTTCCCTCCATGTTCCCAGATCTCATGCATCCAGGTCTCTCTCCCCCACCTCCTTTTTTCACCAGAAGCCAGTCAAATCATTTGGGCCATGAACAAGATGTCCCAGTTCTATCAATTTCCTGGCACATCTCAGATGTTTGGAGATGGAAAGGACCTTGGAGACATCTTGTTTAGCCCTTTTATTCCATTCATTCAGTCTCTCAATCATTTCTCTAATCCACAATGTGCCAGACCTAAGGCTACACACACACACACACACACACACACACACACACACACACAAAGTGAAATAATTTATCCTCTAAGATGACCTTCCCAACTTCTCTCAGCCCCACTGCCCTACCTGACCCTATTCTGAGCGATGCCTTTCTAAGGCCTGTGGAGCCTGTACCACAGATTTTTATTGTCTTGTCCTTCCTTATAATCGCCCCATTGTACCAGTTTTCTTTTCTGGACCAAATCAAAAATCTCTTGGGGTTAAAAAGGGACTCTGCCTTATAGTTACACTGAGAATATGGTCTAGGGAAAAGAAAAATGCATTTGAGCATCAAGAAACCTGACTTCTAACCCTGGGCCTTGAGCTCCTCATGTGCCTGTGAGCAAATACTTTAACTTTGTGCCTCAGTTTCTATTTTTGTAAAATAAGGGAATGGTAATGCTTCTAAGGTCCTTTCACTTCTAAAATTGATTAGTTTTTCAATAGTTCCCTTGGAATGCTTCAGGATGACAATTATTTCTGCCTTCTTTAGACTAAACGTGCACAATTCTTTTGATTGTTCCCCCACATATTGTGCTCCCACAGCTTCCCTAGACATTAGCCTTCTTGTCAGTATCTTCCCTCAAATGTGAAGCCCAGGACTGAACACAATATACTGTACATGGGGCCTGATTGGGGTGGAGGACAGCAGAGCTCTCCTCTTCCTTTTTTAATTTATCGTAAAGGACACATTAATTTTTTTTTAGCTATCAGATAATATTATGGCATGATAAGAGCTCAAAGTTTTGTAGTCAAGGAATGGATTAGTGCAAAATAATCCTGATCTGTGGCTGACAGTAATTGTTGAGAAAACTGCTTCTAAAGAGATGAAGGATCATTTGCAGACAGTCGCCATAAAGCCACAAACTAAAAGATTCAAATATTTGAGAAATTTTATTTCTGCAGAAACAAGTATAAAAGGGATGGTGGAAAAGAATACAGATCACACATGGCTCATTTTATTTCTTACTCTAGCTGCCATGTGGCTCTGAGAACATGGCAACTAATGCCCAAGTCCTGTCTAGGTAAATTTGATCCTGGACTTTGAACATACTCTTCTCTACTTTTTTCTTTCCTGACTTTCCATCCAATATATGTTCAGCTAGACATATCCAGGCTTGGTCTGTGTAGAAAAGATACGGCAATCCTGAATCTTTTGAATCAAGCTTACTCTCTCTCTCTCTCTTTTTTTATTTAATAGCCTTTTATTTACAGGATATATGCATGGGTAACTTTACAGCATTAACAATTGCCAAACCTCTTGTTCCAGTTTTTCACCTCTTACCCCCTACCCCCTCCCCCAGATGGCAGGATGACCAGTAGATGTTAAATACATTAAAATATAAATTAGATACACAATAAGTATACATGACCAAACCGTTATTTTGCTGTACAAAAAGAATCAGACTCTGAAATATTGTACAATTAGCTTGTGAAGGAAATCAAAAATGCAGGTGGGCATAAATATAGGGATTGGGAATTCAGTGTAATGGTTTTTTAGCAAGCTTACTCTCAGGAAAGGAGAAGAGTCCCTGCCAATTCCTCCTACTAAGAACACAAGGGGCTTTGTCCAGTTTTTTCAGAAGCCAGAAATTAGGAGTTGTTTGGACAGTGTAGAGCTAGGGTGAAATGTTGAATGTCTATTCACTAGTCCCACAGACTGTTTTATATTCTGATGAGTTGTAAGTATCAGCCTCCCATAAATTAATTACTGAATCCTATTTGTCTTTCTGAAAATGTATATAGTGAAGTTTTGAAAAATTGTATATAGGGAATAAATACTTGTCTCATACCTGATTAAACAATATGGATTGAGTACCTTTCTCCTCCCTTTTGGGGGAAACCCTAGACATGAGTAGAGAACTTATTCTTAATCGATTTCCCCCCAGGGTGCCAGAATAGCAGATATAATGAGGAAAAAAAAGAATGTTAGAAAAAGAAACTGACCTTTTTACTTGGAGTCTAGGCTGGCCAGATTCTCTTAGGCCTGAACCCAGTCCAGTCCAGATCAGGTGTATGAGTCTTTAGCAGAGGGCCGCATTTAATAGAGAGAAGGAAGGGGGCTGTAGCCCTTGATCTCAGCATTTGTCATTAATGTTAGATGATTATGTAGATAGTTGTAACCATATGGAGGTTGAATTTTTCATATTTTTTATTCAGATATTTGGTATCCTTTGAACTTGGTTGTATTTTTAAAATTATTTTAAAATTTGGATTATTTTCAATTATCAAACTTTTATTTTTCCCCTTCTATTTCCTCCTATTATATGGAAAGAAAATCCTTCTTGTGGGCAGGGAGTTCTGGATCAGTAATTTAATTGGTGTGGGGAAAAATCTAGCAGGGCAAGTCAATGAAACTCCTATTTTACTCACTTATGAGAAAATCCTCACAGTTTAAAGTCTAACTGAAATCTCTTAACCAAGAATAACTAAAAGACCCATGTTTTCCAAGAAGTTAGGACAAGCAGGCTAAGGTCTTTTGCCTTTCCCTAGTAAGGATTTTTGCCTTTCTCTGGATCATGCTGGAAACAACAGGAGTCAGCCCCTCCAGAAATTTGACTGGCACAATGTCAGAATATACTTCCCAAAAGTTCTTCTCCACCCTGATCAAGTTCCTCCAGACTCCCTTAGAAGGATATTGTGAGAATAAATAAGATTTCCAATGAAGCATTATGGGCTTCTTGGGAAGAAATATGTTGTAAAAGCAATCTTTGTTAGTATTAGAGCACAGTATTAACTTATGTTAGCAGTGGAAGCAGCAGTAAGAAAGAGTATTTACTTAAATATTAAAAAAACACATACAACACATTTAAGTAGTTACAGAAATGACAGATAAAAAATGATTTCCCAAAGCAGACAAATATTAAGCAAGATCTTACTTAGGAACTCCAGAGATCTTAACGTTCTTTATGAATACTGACCTTAAGTGTGCATGTGTGCATGTGCAAATCAGAGCCTTTATTGTCTTTTATTTATTATTTCCAATTTTTAAACCTTTGTATTTAAAGTTTTGAGTTCCAAATTCTATCCCTCTCCTTATCCCTCCCCTCCCCTTTTCCCTGAGAGGGTAAGCAATCAGATATGTTATACAATATGCTGTTATGTAAAACACTTTCATATTCATTATTTTGTACAAGTAGACTCAAAGGGAAAAATGAATAAAAAAGTGAAAAATGACATGCTTCAGTTTGCATTCAACTAATATCAGTTCTTTCTCTGGAATTAGATAGTACGTACTTTGGGATTGTCTTGGATCATTGTATTGTTGAGAATAGCAAGTCCCTTGTAGTTCTTTATCAAACAATATTGCTGATACTATGTATGATGTTTTCCTGGTTCTGTTTACTTCACTATGCACAAGTTCAGTTAAATCTTTCAGGTTTTTCTGAAATCAATCTGTTTCTCATTTCTTATAGCACAATAATCCATGGCAATCATATGACACAATTTATTTAGCCATTCCCTAATTGATGAACATCCTTTTCATTTCCAATTCTTAGCCACCAAAAAAAGAGCTGCTATAAATATTTTTGTACAAATATGTCCTTTCCTCTTTTTTTGGATATCTTTGGGATATAGACCCAGTAGTGAGATTGCTGGATCAAAGGGTATGCACAATTTTATAACTCTTTGGTCATAGTTCCAAAGTGCTCTTCAGAATGGTTGGATTAGTTCATGATTCCATGATTAGTGCTTGATTGTCCCAGTTTTCCCACATGCCTTCCAACGTCTCACATTTTCCTTTTTTGTCATATTAGCCATTCTGATAGATGTGAAGTGGGTATCTCTGAATTATTTTAATGGAAATTTCTTAATTGAAATTATTTAAATTTAAATGGAGCATTTTTATGTGGCTATGAATAGTTTTGATTTCTTTGTCTGAAATTGCCTGCTCATATTATTTGACTATTTATTAATTGGGGAATGACTTGTATTTTTAGAAATTTGACTCTTTTTTATGTATTTAAAAATTTAGATATGTGTTGCAAAAATCTCCTCCCCCCATTTTCTACTTTCCTTATAATTTTGCTTGCATTGGTTTGTGCAAAAGTTTTTATTTTCATATAATCAAAATTATCATTTTTGTAATGCTCTCCATATCTTTTTTAGTCTTAAATTATCTTTCATACGTGAAGGTCAGAGACCTTCCCTAAGATCCAACTAAATTTTTGCATGCAATAAGTGCCTTAATATGTACTTGTTGAACAAAACTGAAGTGCACTAAGTTAATTAGAATGAGACATAATGGTGGACTTTGAATTTAGTTTTTTGACCTGTGAGACCTTGGGCCAGTCATCCAATTTCTCTGGGTCTCAAATAGCTAACCCATGTCTATCTCCATTTCTCTTTTTCCATGGCCAGAGGCTTGGAAAGCCTTGAAGAGACAGAATACACAAAAAATATGGATTGTATGAGTTAGAAAAGGAAAGAATAAGCCAGTCCCAGTCTTGGATGCCATTTTTACTAATGCCAACAGTTCTGATCGGACATAGTAGTTGGGCATGGAAGATGAAACTCATGGGAAAATGGTTTTATTTTTGAGTAAACGCAAGAGAACAGTTGAAAAGACTAGACATTATCTCCGTCCTTCAAGAAAAGAAAGACACTGTCTTAGAGAGAAAAATGCTGGTTTGAAATCAGAGGACCTGGGTTTAATTGTCAGTTTTGCCACTTGCTATCTATGTGGCATTAGGCAAATGACCTTAACCCCCTGAGCCATTTCTAAATGAAGATGTACTATTGGATGACCTTTTAAATGGCTTCTTAGTTTTAAATCTATGAAATATGATGCTCTAGGAAGAGGAAGAAGTGGAAAATTAAGTTCTCTCTCTGCCCTTCTCTCTCTCTCTCTCTCTCTCTCTCTCTCTCTCTCTCTTTCTCTCTCTCTCTCTGTTTCTCTGGCTCTCCATATAGTCAATAGAATATTGGGTTTGGAAGCAGAAATACTTGAGTTCATGCCATCCATATTTATAGTTGATGAGCAACAATGAATAATTCTTGTTACCTCTGTGATTTTCATTCATAAAATGGGAAATAATAATACCCATAGGGCTGCTGTGAGAGTCAAAAGTGATAATGTACATGAAAGCCTTTGCAGACTGACCATTATTCTGTAACTATACTAATAGACAAATGAATCCATCTCACTGTTTTGATTGATGTCTATTTTTTTTAAAGAAAAAGTGTGAGATGAATCACAAGAAAGCGAATCTGGACAAAACTGTGAAAAGAGAATAGTCAAGTTGACCCACTCACATTTATATGTGTACCCTAGCCCTAAAGTTCTGATGATATTGGACATAATTATCATAAAATACTCATCAAACATCTTTAGGTAGAAGCCGGATTAGGTATTTTAGTCTTGTCTTCTTTAATACTTCAGCAGATCAGGGATCTCATTAATGTGGATGCTCCTTCTGATAATGCAGGTAGAAAAACCACTCCATGTCTGCCCATGCTGAGGAATGCTTGTCTAAATCCTTCTATCAGTCTAAGAGAGGGGGTCCATGGAGCATGCTGGAGGTGTTGTTATAGAGGTCTCTTGATATTATATGGCCGTAAGTGTATAAACTAATCATTGGTTAACCCCAGATCCTCCCCCTCTAGTCATATATTCTCTAATGAAATCCTTTATATTGCCTCAACCTGTTCATATTCCAGAAGGAGTATCCATTCTTCCTCCCCATTCCTCCATGAAATAGATTGAACCAATAGGAGAAATCTGTTCCAGATGGGAGCAGAGATATACCCAGAACCCAAGAACTCTCTGAGGACTAAGACAGACAGAGCCAGATGCAGAGAGGCAGCCATCCAAGGGAAGAAGGATCTTTAAAGGACAAGACTCCTTGAATCAGAGAGGAATTCTTTCTGTGGGCTCATGAAAGGATTCCCAGTGACCAGAAGTTATTGTTATATTCTCCCCAAACACATGTCTGCTCTTGTTAGAATTCAGTCTCTCGTGGACCTGTGTAGACTTATGGGAGAATATACCTTCAATTTTTATTGTTGTTACGTTATTATTATTGGTGAGAGGGATATTTTGTACCAATTGTTCTAATCATACTACTTTAGTACTAGTCCTTTGTGAAAATAGTTAATTACATCTGGCTGTTTATCAATGGGAAGTACACGGGGGAGAGTTCATGAAGCACAGTACAAGAAATGCCAGCCAATCATGGCTATCCCTAGAATCATGAGGAGGGGAGTCATCGGCTGCTCTCTGAGGATCTGGGCATCTCTCTCTCCAAATTCAGTGCTTAAAGGAGCTCTGAGAAGCTGGCCATCCCAGAGATGCATGGGAATTCATCCTCAGGAAAAGGGCAGGTTAGTCCAAAGAAGTTCTGGAGGTCAGCGCCAGGAAAACTTGTGGTTTCAAAGACAGGAGACTTGATTTGGGTCAAAGGAGGCAGATAAGATCTTATAATCCTTATTATATCTTATTATTATAATCCTTATAATCACTTATAGGATCTATAAGTGATGAGAATAGAAGACATTCCAAGTGAAACTGGTAACCGAACCTTGAAGTGAGTATGAGTTGGAACATTTTTTTCCAATTTATATTTTTAATATAATTTACATACAATTAACAAAGACAATACATCCCAACCTAGGCAGATAAGATCTTATAATCCTTATTATATCTTATTATTATAATCCTTATAATCACTTATAGGATCTATAAGTGATGAGAATAGAAGACATTCCTAGTGAAACTGGTAACCGAACCTTGAAGTGAGTATGAGTTGGAACATTTTTTTCCAATTTATATTTTTAATATAATTTACATACAATTAACAAAGACAATACATCCCAACACTTCACATTTGACATAATTGTCACAAATGTTGACACCAGAGAGGGAAATATTCTAAAAAAGCACAGAGATATACTGTAGGACTTTTGAAAAAGGTTACAAAACAAAAATAGCATTAAAAACTAAAACCATATCTAATATGTTAAAAAATAATATAATAAACATCTGGAAGTCTGAAGGCAAAGAAAGGTATTAAATCTGGGAGAAGGAGGAGAAGAAGAGAAAGGTCTGGAAGGAAGGGGCTAGCCAGGAGAGGACAAAGTCAGGCCAGATTTTGAAAGATGCTTCATCCAGTAGCAGCGGCTGGGTCAACTAAGCTAGGAGGCAAAGGGGAAAAAGAAACAAGGTCCCCTTCTCTGCCTCCCTTGATTGCCTGAAAGCAGTAGCCCCCTCTGGGATCTGGATGCTAAATTTGTCCCTGATAATACTTTGTGATGACTCAAAGACCCGAATCAAAAGTGATCACAGTTCAACACACCAAGAGATCTGAGATCTTAATGATGTGCTCCCTTCCTTCAGCAGTTCATGTCTCGACCTGTCCACATTTTCTGATCCTGTAATTCTTGTGTGTGACATTCCATACATAATCTAGAAAATTTCTCAAAATCTGTGGGTACTCCGAAGTACTTGGGCCTTTCATGAGCTAAGCTCAGCTCTCAAGACATGACTGGTCCACCTCCTTTAATGATCTTCCATTTCCTGTTATAATATTGCTTCCATAATTGGTAATATGCTGCAATGTATTTGAATAAATGAACGAAAAATAATTTATTAAGTATTTACTATCTTCCAGGCACCGTGCTAAGTGATGGGGATGCACATTCAAAATTAAGGCGGTTTCTCACCTGAAGATGTTTATGCTTCAATGCAGGAGACAGTATATTTATAGGAGTGGTAGCTAAGGAAGGGAGTATCCACGAACAAGTCATTGATTGATCTACAAGGCATGGGAAGCAGGAAAGCAGGGAGAGGAGAAGGAGAAGATAAAAGTGTTGCATCAGGGTGGAGGGCAAGGTCTCCTAGGAGAATGGATGGATAGGATGTGAAACAAAGCCTAGTCTAGTGACTACGTAGGGGAATCAGGCTAGTTGAGTTACCCAAGATCCTACTATGGGAATTCCAAAGCTGAATGGATTGACCCCTTTCGCGTCCTACTCTTTTCTTGTAAGAACCTGCTCTTTGGATGACTACACAGACCCCTTCTCTTTCACTGAAATCAGAGGGACATATCACATGAGGACAGAGTGGTGACCTGGAGTAAGTACAACAATAATGACACTTATGGGACAGGGACATACATGTGACAAGGATGTGTCTCACTCCCCGGCATGTAGACATGTATTTTGAATTATATTTCCCAATAGATAGGACCATTTTCTGTTGTCATAAGTCACGTTCTTTTTCAGTTCCACTTGGGATCAAAGCCAAGAGAGATAGGAAATATTGATAGTAAGTTATGGCACACAAGGTGATCAATCTTGCTCTCCTTTATGCCATTCCCAATTGAGTAAATGAGTTTTTGTTAACACTTTCGGTGTACCAGTATGGTTCACTGCCCTGATAACAAATGTTTGAAAGTCCAACTAAAATGATCAAAAGTTCTATATGCTCAACAAAAGAGAGAATAGAATCTCTAAGAAGCAAAGAACAGGTTACACATGAGAAGATTTCTGGAAATTTTACTTATGTATGAATCACAATCAAGTCTAATCATTCAGACTTGAGTTTAAATAGATATTTCCATAATGATGACAATCTTTTTTCCTATGGCGTGACATTGTTATAATAAGGTAAAATAATAGGAGAGATAAGTAGCTGTTATAAATGGACCATTAAAAGCAAGAGAGTGCTAAAGTTATTATTGATTTCTCCCTGTCTCTTACTTTATAAAAACTAATGTACGATTTTGCAATGGAGTTACCTATTTCAGCAATAAATCTTTGAGGCAAGGCCGATAGTCTGATGTTTTCACTTATATATAATTTATGGTTTCATTGATTTAAAATTCCGAACATCTCACCCTACTGGTATGGACAAAAATATTTCCTAACTGAAAGATATAAGAATCTTGGGATAATGCCATTTGGTAGGATAGCTTTTATTGAAGAGTTCCACTTGATCAATGTTAAAATGAAATATTTTGACTTTCCTTACAATGTCAATTTAAAGATACAAAATGAGGAGAAAGATTCTGGAACCTTTTCATCATTTGGGAAATTGATTCATCTTGAAATTTAATTTTTGTTTCATCTGGGATGGGGATTAGCAGCCCAGGGTTGTGGAGCTACATTTTAAGGCAGCCCTGGCTTCTTTTCTGGGTGAGTCATAAATAAGAATTGTGGGAAAACAACTCGACCGATAGCTTGAAGCGACACTAAGGCAAGTAAGACTGAGATCCTGTGATTCTTTTCATGCTCTGGATTATGGAAAGCTGGCGTTTATGTTTTTCCAGTCAATATTTGGCATGCATTCCTTGGGCTATATACATGCCAAGATAACAGACTCCAAAATGTCTCCTAGATCCCTAACCACACCACTGCTCTCTCTGACTTTGAATGCCGTGAAGTCGTTCCCCTTCTTTTGCCTCTTCTTAAATATAAAAAGCCACCTTTTGTTTTTACGTGGCATTCACTCTCAAAGTCACCCAATCATCAAATTCCTTCTGCCTTAGGTTCTCATCTCCCCATTCTACACTTTTTTTTTTTCTCTCTCAATGGTCTCAGTTTCCATGAACTTACCCAACATATCTTTGTAAATGACTGTCAAATCTTCAAATACAGCTCTCATTGCTTTTCTGAGTTCTAGTTCAATCATCTGTCTTTTGGAAATCAATCAATCAATCAATGAGCATCTATTAAGAGTTACTATATTCCAAGCACTATATTAGATCCTGGGGACACACACACACACACACACACACCCAGTTCTTGTTCTCAAGGTATTTATATTTTATAGGGGAGAGGGGAAATGTCCACATATCTGTATTTACAAAATACATCTCTGCCTTGAGGCCCTTTAGGCATCTCCAACTCAGCATGCCCCAAATATAACCCATTATTTACTCCTCTAAATCAAAGGAGGATTCTTCACCTTTTCTGTGTCCTGGATTCCTTTGATATTCCAATGAATACTAGAGACTCTGATTTGAGATTTTTTTTCATTTGAGTAGTATTTTCCCCAATAACATGTAAAGATAGTTTTCTTTTTTTTTTCTCAATAGCTTTTATTTTTCTAAATACATGTAAAGATAGTTTTCAAGATTCGTTTTTGTAAGACTTTGTGTTCCAGACTTTTCTCCCTTTCTCTTTTACCCCCTCCTTCCCCAAGGCAGCAAGCAATCTGATATAGGTTAAATATATGCAATCCTTTTAAAACATATTACCATAATTGTCATGTTGTGCAAGAAGAATCAGCCCACAAGGGGAAAAAAAACAAGAGAAAGAAAAAGCAACAAACAAACAAAAAGGTGAAGATACTATGCTTTGATCCACATTCAGTCTCTGTAGTTCTCTCTCTGGATGTGAATGACATTTCCCAGATCTGTTGGAATTGTTTTGAATCACCAAATTGCTGAGAAGAACCAAGTCCATCACAGTTGATCATTTACAAAATCTTGTTGTCACTATAGACAACATTATCCTTGTTCTGTTGACTTCATTGTTCATGTAAGTCTTTCCAGGATTTTCTGGAATCAGCCTGCTCATCATTTCTTATAGAACAATAATATTCCATTACTTCCTATACCATAACTTATTCAGCCATTCCTCAATCGATGGGCATCCACTCAATTTCTGATTCCTTGTCATCACAAAAAGAGCTTCTATCAACATTTTTACACATGTGGGGCCTTTCCTCTCTTTTTTGATCTCTTTGATATATAGACCCAGTAATGATACTCTGGATCAAAGAGTATGTACAGTTTTATAGCCTTTGGATATCATTCCAAATTACTCTCTAGAATGGTTGGATCATTTAACAACTCTATCAACAACATATCAGTTTTCCCACATTCCTTTCAAAATTTATCATTATCTTCCTGTCATCTTAGTCAATCTTAGAAGTATGAAGTAGTACCCCAGAGTTGTCTTAATTTGCATTTCTCTAATCAATAATGATTTAGAACATTTTTCATATATATATATATATATATATATATATATATAAATGGCTTTATTTTAAAGATAGTTTTAAACATTCATTTTTGTAAGATTTTGAGTTCCAGTTTTTTTCTCTTTCTCTTCCCTCCCCCTGCCCAAAATGGCAAGTAATTTGATATGGGTTATGCATTTTGCAATCATTTAAAATATATTTAATATTTTTTATTTTTATTTTTATATTTTAATATTTAATATTTTAAAATAAAGTATATTATCCATGTTGTGAAAGAAACATCAGAACAAAAGGGAAAAGTCATGAAAAAGAAAAAAACAACAAAAAAATGAAAATAGTAGGCTTTGATTTGCACTTAATCTCCATATTTTTTTCTCTTGATGTGGATGACATCTTTCATCACAATTCTATTTGAATTGTCTTGAAGGATAATGTTTGTGGGTTTTTTCCCCTGTCATTAATTTTAAAAAATTTTTAGGTTATACATATACATTCATTTTTAACATATTTCCATGAGTCATGTTGGAAGAAAAAAATTAGAACAAAAGGAAAAAAACCATGAGAAAAGAAACAGTCGGGAAAAAAATGTGAAAATAGTATGCTTCAATCTGTATTCAGTCTCCATAGAACTCTTTCTGGACATGGATGGTATTTTCTAGAGAATAATATTTTTAGATAATTGTAGCAAATGCAATATTTCAATTAGAGTTTAGGGTTGTGTTTTTGTTTTTCATCTTAGTTCACAGACTGCTCCCTCACCCCAGAAATCTCTCTGAAGATTCAAGTTAAGAATTCCTATTCTAAATATTCCCCTCTTACTCCCTTAATTTTGCACACATCTGGGCCTTGACCTTTAACTTATATAGATCAACAACTGAAGAATCATCTTCAAATCTTTACCCTCCCTCACTCCTCATATCTAATAAACTGTCAAATGTTTTTTTTATTTTACTTCTAGAGCATCTCTTTCCCCTTCTCTCCAATTATTCGGCTATCACCCTAGTTCAGGTCTATTATAATAATCCCTAAAAGTCTCTCTGCCTCTAGCCTCTTCTTTTTCCAATTTATTCTTCACACGATTACCAAGGCGATATTCTTTTTTTATAAAACAATTTTTTCAGTTAACAATCATGTCTATTAAATTAAATATAAAAAGAAAATGGTGAAGGAAGTTACTACATCTGACAGTTTGTTCAGCATTCCACACCATAGCACAATGGAGAGGAAGAGCGTATGTTTCATTGTTTGTTCCTCCTAGATCAACATTGATCAATACAATTTACTCAGTTTGGCTTCCTGTTCAAGCATATTATTGTAGTGCATCCACTCCTGGTCCTGCTAACTTTACTTCAAATCACTTTATATAATAAGTCTTCCCAAGTTTCTCTGAATTCCTCACATCCTTTATTTCTTACAGCACCATGATATTGGATGACATTCAGGAACTAGAGTTTATTCAACTGTTCCACAATCAAAGGGCATGCACTTGGTTTCCAATGGTTTTTCTACAACAAAAATTTTCTACAACTTCTCTGATTATTCTGGTCCACAGTAGGAGGACTTTTTAAAAAATTGATTCCGACTTCCTTGAACTTACCCCTTCTTCTATTGTTGATGAAGAACATGGGTTTATTCCCTTGTGCATCTTCCAAGTCTACCTGTTTGACATTATAACTGAAGTAGGTAAGACAATCAGAGAGAAGTAATGAAATGATTAAAGATAGCATTAATTTGAAAAAAGTTTTGCTTAACCCCTTCCTTTTTTTCATCCTCATTTGAAATTAATGTCCTGCCCTCAATGTCTCCACAGCCCACTAGAGCTAGAGAATAGAAGTCTAACTTCACCATCATGAACACATTTTAAATTGGAATGAAAGTGTATGAAACACAACCAACGTGGCAAAATTAGTGAATAACCTCTCTGTTAATATGGTTTTAATTCATTAATTTATTCACTCACATAATCAGTGAAAAAATGTCAGAGAAACGGAATGGCAAAATAGAGCATTGGGCTGAGGATAAGAAGAACTGGGTTCAAATTCCACCTTTGGCAATTCTGTGTGACAAGTCACGGTCTGAGCCTCAGTTCCCTTATAATGTATAAGGGAGGAACTGGACTGGGTGACCTCCAAGGTCTCTTTCTCCTTAAGATGTCTGATACTTTAAAACTAATAACCTATGAATTAAGAATTTCTCGCTGCTCATTCCTTGGAGAGAAAGCAGTGGTATTTCATAGTGCCATCAATTTTATCTGTGATAGGTCCATGTCAGAATCAGAGTAATTAGATGGCACGAAGACCCTGTGAAATGTGTTTGCACTATCGCCTTGGTGATAAAGCAGGGCCAATTTACAATTAAAGCTTGTCTGTCTTTCACCTACTCTGTAGAGAATCAAGATGAACACAGGCAAGAGGATTTCAGAGGAGGATTCCTCAGAACAAAAACGTCAGGAGATACACCTTTTGCACGATAATGTTTTCTCGGTCAATTATTTATTATTTCGGGGCAATTTTTTTTTTCTACTGAAGAGTTTCTATTGCACTCATCCTGAGAAAAGACAGCATCAACTAGTTTCAACCTGTTTTCATTAGAGTTTCTTTTTCTTTTGCAAGACTGGAAGAGTCGTTCCTGTTTATTCAGATAAGGGTGTATTTGTTCCACGTCTTGACTTCCAGAGGGTAAGAGCTCCTAACCTCCAAGAGAGAAGCTGGGAACGGAGATGCTTCCATTCAGCTGCATGAGGATGGCGTGGTTAATGTCCAACTCTATCACTAGGAATCAGCTAACAGAGATAAAGAGGGATTGCAAAGCTAACCCAAACTCTGAGGTGACACTCATCTTTAGCCACTGTGACCCAAAGATGACCTAAGCTCCCTCCCTTAGTGGTGAAGGATTTAAGGCTATTATTGAGCAGGGGATCAAATATCCAGAAGAACACAGGGAGGCCCTTGCAAAAGTATACCTGGATCACTTCCAAAACCAAATAGAAACAGAGGTCAGAAAGCGCTAGGTAAATTAAGTGTGTCATGTATACATAAAATATATACATATATATGTATATACAGGTATTGCTCTGCTTTTAATGATTCTTGATGAATCACATTTTAATTTGATTTTTCAGTGATACCTTTGGAAACATCTTACATTGGTATGGTGGATAGAAAGCCCACTTTGGAACAAGCTTATCTTGGGCTCAAGCCCTGCCTTTGGTACACATCATTGGTGGGCAAGTCCCTAAATATCTCTGAGACTCTAAGTGACTGGCATGGGTAGTGGGACTTTCCTTACTCTGGACCCTTGAAATTACAGATCCAGATTCTTTCCTTATTCCCATCTCCTTTATTTCCCAATGGAACCAATGTATCCCTTCCCCCTCCTTCACGGGAGAACCATTCTTAATGGCAAAGAATAATTAAAATAAAAAAGGTAGAGGGAAAAACAGTGCAGTAAAACTGATCAACACTATCCACAAACTGAAGTTCAACAATGCATTTACTCCTCAGTCCATATTCATAGTGAACATCGTTTTACGTGGCCAAAAAAGAAAGGGAGGCGCCTTCTCCTATGTCTTCTTTGGGTTCATGCTTGTTCACAATTATACAACATTAAGTTTCAATTATGATTTTTTTTTAACTTGAGGGTAACCAGCACAGTTCTATTCAGAAACAAATATATGTCTTAGATTGACAGATTCATGCTGGGCTCAGGGTGCTGGGGCAGTCTATCAGCTCCTTCCCATTGAGAGCTCCCTCTTCTCTGGATTCAAGCAGAGTTCAGTCTCTTTGAAAGCCTGGCTTTGAATTCAAGGAAAAGCAGGGTGTTTTGGTCACACTTTCCAGTTTTTAAAACTCTTACCCTGGAGCTCCATGTACATATTTTTTAAAAGCTTAGCTTTTGGTTAATTTCTAGGTGTCTCCAAAGCAAGAGTAGAAAGGTACTCAATGTAAAGTATAAATCATGTATGGGCCGGTTATTTTTTCCCCTACCTACAAAAATGCTAATGGGTACAAAATACTCAGAAGATAAATAGCCAGAACAATTCAGTAGTTCTGTAGCAGTTCTTCAGTAGTAGGATTCAGTCACTTAACTGAAAAATACTATTTTGCTCTCCTGGTAGACTTATTCTTAATCTCATGAAGACATAAAGTAGTATACAGGAATACTCGCTAGCCATTTTTACTCTTTACCTTGGCTCTGCACTGTCTAAGCAACTCCTAGTCTATGCCTTCAGGTAGGCCAGGGTTCATCCTCTTGTTGATGGCTGTGTTCCTTCAGAGTGCTGAAGTAGTTGTTGGGGACTTCCCTCCAGTTTATCAATTAGCTTTGACCAAAAAGCGCCAAGACCTCTAGACCTCCTGAACCCCAAGATTGCCTCCCAGGTTGGACACGTTCATCCTGGAATAAATGTTCACCTAAGCTATGGAAAGAATAAACAGGAAAGTAGTAGCCCAAACTCAGTCATAGGCTTGCCTAGGATGGACATTTTGATAGGACAGGCCAGGGTGCCACCCTTTGAGGATTATAGTCTTAACAGCATCCAAAGACAGTAGGAAGGAGGATTCTGAGATTCAGATGCTTCTTTTGAAACAGCTGCTGAGTCATCAGCTCTTCCTTCTTGGGGACCAATAAGGGGATGCTTTATCATCTCAAAACACAAACCCTTCAGCTCTGCAGCAGGTCCCAGGGCATCTACGTGGCTGACTGGAAGCAGATGGGGCAGCCATGGGATGGCTCCTGTATGTCAATCCAATCCTTACTATATATGCATATATTCTAACATTACATATGTGATTATGCATATAAGGGCACATCACTACACAGATTGACCTTGTGTGTACATGTATAATTATTTACTGGATTTATGGTTGAATTCAAGGAACGCACCAATGAGGAAAGTCCTTCATCAGTCCAAGGCAGCATCCCTTCTCCAGTTACAGTCAGAGGGAGCCGCCTTCCACACTGCATGTTGAGGGATTCGCCAGGGACATCCAGCCAGGATATGGCAGAGATGAGTCTTCCTGCACTTGAGGTCAATCCTCTATATTTGATAAGTGGGTCAAACGTTTCTCTTGCCTTTATTTTTATGACAGACGGATGAATGATACATCCTAACGGGCTTAAATGGTGTCGGGAATGTCTTCATGGGAATCAACACCTCCTGAGTATTTTGCCAATTCTCCACCCTTAAAAATTGCTGTAGGAGCAGAGATCATCATTCCCTGTGATCCCTTCCAGCTCCGGCACGCTATAGTTCCAGGCTTCAGGCCTATAAACTGTGGTGCTAAATGAGAGTTTCTCGGGGGAACCCTCCCCCCCCAAACAGGCTGGGGCTTTTGGCCTCCTGCCTCTAGACTGGTTGCATAAAGACAGAAAAGCTATGCTAAATAGTTCTTTCAATGCAACGAGTTGCTTGGGAAGGCAGAAGACATTTGGAAGGAGCTCAGGGAATAGATGGGCAATCTCTCCCATGGAGCCCCTGGGCACAGAGAGGAGAGCTTTGTGCTCTTGTTGTTTCCACTGTGTAACTCTTTGTTTTTCAGGCTTGTGGGGGGAACGGGAGTGGGCATGACAGCCAGGATGAGGGAGCTAAAGGGCTAAGCAGCAAATGCGGATTGGTAAACATGAGTGGGTCTGTTTGAGAAGGGATGGGCGTAGCTGCTGATCTACTTCTAGCTCCATCTCTAATGCATTAGAATTATCTTTTACATGCACACAAATGCACCTAAAAGTACACATGATACATGTGTCTTTAAATATATTGAGCCTGCTCTGTAATTATAATTGGAGAGAATCTCCTGGCCCTCTGAGAAGTCGCATTACTTGCCCAGGGCCACAGTGTCAGCATGTCAGAAGCCAGCTTTTCCTTTCTCCAAGCTCAGTTCAGATCCTCTGTTAACTACACTAGGTAGCCCATACCCCTAAAATTAGATATTGCTGAAAGGAAAAATGTGTATATTGAATATGCATGCAACCACATGTTTGTGTTGTGTGTATCTATGAGGCAAACAGTGGGTATAAAAATATTAATAAAATTAAGTATAATTATATAAAATTAAGTATTTAATAATAAAATTATAATTATAAAATTAACAATATTATTAATACAATTAATATTAATAAAATATTGTTTATTCTAAAAATATTTAGAAATAAATAATAAATAAAAGCTGAGTCTGGGGGAAGAACAATAGGACTGAACTTCTTTCTCTGATACTTACTATTTGTGTGACCACAGCTAAGTCCCTTAACCTGTTTCCTCATCTATAAAATGAGGTGATTGAGCTGGAAGGTCTCTGATGATTCCCATTCCAGTTCTGGATCCATGATCCTATAAATACATATGAAAATCCATAAATATAAAGAATTATGCAAGATAATGTATAAACTCATATTTTTGTTAATTTTCCTTATCTATTGCATTTAAAATAAAGATATTATATTCATTTAAAAAGATATTATATTCATTTAAAAGATATTATATTCATTTAAAAAAGCATTTTAAAAAGCATTTAAAAAAGCAAAAAAAGCATTTAAAAAAGCATTATATTCATTTAAAAAAGCATTTAAAAAAGGCAGCTAGTTGGTGTAGTGGATTGAGCCCCAGCCCTAAAGTCAGGAGGACCTGAGTTCAAATCTGTCCTCAGACACTAAACAATTCCTGGTGTGTGACCCTGGGCAAGGCACTTAACCCCAATCATCTCAGAAAAAAAAAAAAAAAAAAAAAAAAAGCGCGCACCACTCGTTTCTCCATCTCCTTTGTTATTGCCATGATCTTCCTTTTCTTCCCATAACATGTCATCTGTGTATGCTCTCTGAGATCTTTATAGGAGCAAAGGACTTAGAAATGGAGGTGACTTTGGAAATCATCTAATTCAGTGGTTCCCAAAGTTTTTTATTCCATGAACTGTTTTCAGCATTAACAAAAAAAGTTGTGAACTCCCAGTGTAATTTAATATACTAATCATGATATTTTTTTAGCTTTATTAAATTCCTAAAATAACTATAAGGACAACTTTTGCCCTCCCAGCTCTAAATTGAAATTTACATCCTGTAATTTTAATTATAAAATAGAATTTAATGTAAATATAAAATATAAGCCTAACCAATCACAAATAAATAGCTAGTTATGATATAAAATATTTACTTTTCTACTGAGTAATGACAAGCACATTTAAATAACAAATTTACTTAAAGTTCAATTGCATATATTATTTGCTTTTTGTTAATGTTTATATGTAAAGTAACCTTTATAAGAAAAGAAGCTCTTCAAATAAGATCCCCTTTTCTTCCACCATGGCATGCTGGCTACTCTCACAAAGACTCTATTGAACAACCAACTGACTCCAGTGTTGCCAACTAGATCACTTGAAAATCTTCCAGATAGAAGAGTGATAATATAAACAAATACGTTTAAAACAGAAAACAGTCTTAGCGTTGAAATGAGGTTTCTTTCTACAAGATGTTTGTTGTGGTTCATGATGGTTTCAAAATATCATGTAATGGACATATCGAACAATCATTATTTTCAAACAGCCTGACTTTTCACTACAAAATCACCAATCTTCCCTTCCTCTCTTCCTCCTTCCTCTTTTTTTCTCCCTCCTTCCTTCCTTCCTTCTTTCCTCCCTCCCTTCTTTCCTTCTTTCCTTCCTCCCTCCCTCTCTTCCTTCCTTCCTTCCTTCCTCTTTCTCTCCCTCCCTCTCTTCCTTCCTTCCTTTCTTCTTTCCTTCCTTCCTTCCTTCCTTCCTTCCTTCCTTCCTTCCTTCCTTCCTTCCTTCCTTCCTTCCTTCCTTCCTTCCTTCCTTCCTTCTTTCCTTCCTCCCTCTTTCCATCCTTCTTTTCCTTCTTCCTCCCTCCCTCCCTCCTTCCTTTCCCACAGATGCTTATGTAACTCGTTCTATTTTGCTGATCCAGTTGCTAGCTTGTATTACAGCATCGGTACCCTGATCCAGCTAATGTGAGCTCAATTTCTCCGGCACATTTGATACGTGTGAATTATTTGGTTCAACAAGAGGCTTGTGGTTGGAATTTCCGAGCTAAGAACTTTGACATGGGAGAGATGTCCAGGCTATGGCATGGCAAGATTCTGACTTGCTAATCTCAGCAGTGTCTCTTTGAGGAGGACACATGGATTTTGCTCAGTTGCCAACAAGTCTTTTTCCATCCAGGCCTTTAATTCCGACTGTTGCCTACTACTCCTGAGCTGTAGCAGAACTCCCCCTGACGTTTACGGTTGAGAACCCAGACTGTAGGTGGCTTGTGATGTAACTCTGATTTGTTTCTCTCCAGTGGGGAACACAGCTGGTAATGTCTACTCAGTAGGCTGTAGATGCTCCCCCACCCCCAGAGCAGAGGGAGATCCTGAGAGACAGGGGCTGATGGAAGGGCACATTCCTGGGGCTCTTCAGAGGAGCAAAGATAAGCCAGTCAAGCTCCCTGTTCTGGCTGTTCCCTGGCCCATCCACCCAGGGAGGCAGGAAATCAGGTGGCAGATACTCCAGGGCCAGACCCTGTCACAGTATACTGAGACTGGTCTGGGAGTTAGGCAATGATTACAAAAATCTTAATTATTCTGGTGAAAAAGAATATCGAGATATGTATGAGATACTGAGAACTGTTTACACAATTTAAATTTTCCATTTACAAACTGGATTTGTACATGGGTGCCTTTAGTTATTAATTTTGGAAAGAAATGGCTAGTTATGTCTTCCCCCCCATCGCTTTACTTTTACTTTGTATAGATTTGTTCTTGTTTCTAGATGTACTTGCTCTTGTTCTTCTATAAAATTTTGGCTCCATAATAGCAGATCCATCACCATTTCACCATGGGATAACATCTCTTAGACTAATTATTCATTCAAAGAGATGGAAACAGGAAATAGCTAATTCAATTTCTCTATCTCTGTCTGTCTCTCTCTCTCTCTGCCTCATTCTCTGCCTCTACCCCTGTCTTTCTATCTCTGTCTCTTTCTGTCTTTGACTCTCTCTTTTTCTCTGTCTCTGCCTCTCTCTCTTTCTCTCTCTGCCTCTGTCTCTGTGTGTGTCTCTGTCTCTCTTTCTTTCCCTCTCTCTGTCTGTCTGTTCTGTCTCTCCCTTTCTTCCATTAACAATTAGTCAACAGACACAATCAACATTAAGTCATAAACTCTCTGTAGGTTGGGTGCACTTATTTGAATTTGTATGACATTTTCAACACTTAGCACAGTTTCTGGCACACAGAAGATGCTTAATAAATGTTTATTGTCTGTCACTGCGTATCTATTTGTCTGAAGCATGTCTCTGATCCCAACTGGATGCATTATCTCCAATGCACAGGTAGAATAGCATGCCTTCGGAGCTCCAGGCTGAGAGAAATCACCTCCTTTCCCTTTCTCTGCAGGGGTCTCTCTACAGGTACGGAATGCCTTCAAACTGCTAATTTTCTCCAGAGCTTTGCTGTGTAAGCCCTCCACTGGTATATACAATTTTTCTTCTTCCAACAATTTTGGAGCTGGTGCAGTGGATGGAGCACTAGAGCTAATCTAGGGAAGAGCTCAAATCTGGCTTTAGACTTACTAGCTGTAAACCACTGTGCCTCAGTTTCCTCAACTCCAAAATGGTCTCATTAAGAGCACTTATCTCACAAGGTTCTTGTGGGGATCAAATGATATAATGTTGGCAAAGAGCTTAGCACAATGCCTAGCACATAGTCGGTAAGCTTGTTCCCTTCCTCATTTTTCTCTTTAATTCAGTCAGAAAAAGATGTTTGTATTTGGCAAGGGAATTATGGGTTTTTATACTTTCCTAACATATAAAGACCTCGGTTACTTTGATTTCTGTGTTTGCATTAGCCACAAGATCAGGACACAAATCTCTGTCACACACACACCAATGTTCTACGGTATGTTCTTAGTGGAGTATCTGTGGATTTTTTAATGGTTCAAACTCTGTTCCCTATTACTTTTTGAAAGATGTTCCATCTTAGAAATGAACAAGTCTTTATGGAAGGACAAAGAAAATAGGAAAACAACCTTGAGGTTAAGGCAGCAGGAAATTCACATATGGGGAAGTAAGATTATGGAGCACATGCAAATGCCAGCACAGTAAGGGAGGGCTGTTGGAAAGTCAAATTGACCAGAATGCAGGGCCAGGAATTCTTAAATGAATATTCTATGACCCAATGCTTCAAGTATCCATGGATAAATCAATGTTTTTCTCCCAAGACTGGAAATTGTGAATTTTGAATGAGAATGAGCACCAGAAAGTCATAGAGATAAGAAAGAAAAGAAAACCTGACTCAAAAATAATCAATTATAAATAGGATATGTGATATCTTATTTATAGGATGCTTTCTTGAATCCAGTTTGTAATGGACAGGTGTTGAGACTTATGGGTTATAGACTCAGATTGCAGATTGAAGCCTATTTTTCTTTTATTTTTTTCTTACTCCCTTCCCCATCCCATAATATGACTGCTGCAGAAATATGTTTTGTATGACTTCATATATATAATGGGTATCATATTTCTTGTCTTCTCACTGGATGGGGGAAGAGTGTGAAGGGAAGGAGAGAATTTGGAACTAAATAAAATTCATTACAAAAAGAGTTATGGGTTGTAGCTGATAAAACCACAAATCTGGGGAGTAGAGAGAGGGAAAGCCACATCTGGCTCTGGTTCCATCCAGATGAGAGAGGAAACCCCAAGACAGATGCGATGCCCACAAGTTCATGGGCATTAGGAAACAATGAGGTTTGATGAACTAGAAGGCAAAAGCTCCCACATAAGATGGGCTTTTGTGTTAGGGAGAAGAAAAAACAAATCCCAAATGAAAGGGGAAACTTCTTCGATTAGAGAAACCATTAAAAAATAAAATAAAAAGAATCCCTGATCTCAAGAAGCAGACATGGGCCAAGGGGGTGGAAAGAGGGACTTGACACAGATAAGTAAATGCAAATATATACAAAGTAATACATTTCATTAAGTAATACTTTCAAAGTAATACATTTCACAAGGGAGAGAGCTCAAATAGACTGGGTGATTAGAAAAGGAATTGTGTAGGAGGTTTAAAAAAGTATTTGAGAGCAGAAATTCAAATGAGACTCTCCATTTGACAGTCCAATTATTGAATCCTGCTGGTTAAAGATCTTTGATGTAGTAAACAGGTGAGATCTCTGCCCTGCAGCATGGGTGGAACAAAGATCAGTTTCATAAAAATGCTGGTTTTATATGGAAGGGCTACAGCTGCTCTCCTCTTTATCACAGCAAGTTGCAAGGTGTTTTTAATGCATTAACACAAAATAAATTACAGGCTTAATCAGTCATTACTTTTTCTCTTACGTTCCCTGGGAAAGTCAAGGTAATGGCAGGGTCTGTTTCATTCAATGTCAGGCTGTGAAATTAACAGTGGTATACTCTTCATTTAATTTACAACCACATGAAAGGAATAACAATGGTTTAGCAAAGTGGAACAGTTAAAGGAGTCAGCTAATGCTTGCAAGATCAACCTCTTCCTCGGGCTTTGAAAAGGAGAGAGTGGAAGACAACTCTGGCAATTTATCAATCAGCAAGCGTTTATTAAATGCCTACTAATGACTAGGCTCTGTGCTGGGAGCGAGGGACGGAACCCAAGGAACGAACTGGTCCTTGTCTTCATGAAGCCTTGGCCCGGGTCAGGGAAGGCAAAGAAAGATGTAACATACATCCACATATATAAACATGTATACATGTAGGTGTGTGAAGTAATCCCAGGGAGGCCCCAGGAGCTCAGGGAGATCAGAAGACGTCGAATGGGAGACGATTCTTGAAGGAAGCAGGCAATCGCTGCAGAAATGGAGGAGCAGCTTGGGTAAAGACATGGAAGCCAGAGATGGGATGAGCTGGAGCCTGCTTGTACAGACTACAGAGAAGGGATTGTTAAATTCTCAATGGGAGCATTTACATGTAGGGGACTGGCTAATGGTACAAATCATGACTTGATTTATTTATTTTCTTGATTATCTCAACTCAAGAGAGTGAGAGAGAAAATGCTGATAATGCAAATTAAGCTAAAAAGTGTGTCCCACATATGATTTTTTTCTTTTAGAGAACAGATTGTTAATTAAACATCTACCATCAAACCTTTAGTTCTGAACCAGAACCAGCAAGTGACTGACTGTGAAGGGGAGTAATGTATAATGTGTAACACTCTAAAGGTGAATCAAACCCGAATGGGGAGGGCTTTTGGTGCCAAACAAAAACATTTTGTGTGTTATTCTTGAGATTCTAGGCCCACCAGCCCTTTTTGTAGTGGCTAAAAACTGGAAACTGAATGGATGTCCATCAGTTGGAGAATGGCTGAATAAACTGTGGTATATGAATATTATGGAATATTACTGTTCTGTAAGAAATGACCAACAGGATAATTTCAGAAAGGCCTGGAGAGACTTACACGAACTGATGCTGAGTGAAATGAGCAGGACCAGGAGATCATTATATACTTCAACAACAATACTATATGATGACCAGTTCTGATGGACCAGGCCATCCTCAGCAACGAGATCAACCAAATCATTTCTAATGGAGCAGTAATGAACTGAACTAGCTATGCCCAGAAAAAGAACTCTGGGAGATGACTAAAAAACCATTACATTGAATTCCCAATCCCTATATTTATGCACACCTGCATTTTTGATTTCCTTCACAAGCTAATTGTACAATATTTCAGAGTCTGATTCTTTTTGTACAGCAAAATAACGTTTTGGTCATGTATACTTATTGTGTATCTAATTTATATTTTAATATATTTAACATCTACTGGTCATCCTGCCATCTAGGGGAGGGGGTGGGGGGGTAAGAGGTGAAAAATTGGAACAAGAGGTTTGGCAATTGTTAATGCTGTAAAGTTACCCATGCATATATCCTGTAAATAAAAGGCTATTAAAAAAAAAAAAAAAGAGATTCTAGGCCCACAAAACAAAGTTTTTGTTTTTCCTATAGTCCGGCCCTCCAACAGTCTGAGGGACAGTGAACTAGCCCCTTATTTAAAAAGTTTGAGGACCTCTGTTCTAGGGGATGACCGGATCAGGGAAGGACACAACCAGATCTGAGTTTTAAGAATATTATTTTGGCCACTAGGTGATTGGAGGAATAGAGAAGGGAGAGAGATGAGGAAGGGAGGCCAATTAGGAGTCTGTGGAAATAGCCCCTTGCGTAAGGGTCTGAAGGAGAATTGCTGCAATGCAAGTGGAGAAGAGGGACAGATGTGAGATGTTATTTTGAAGCTGAAATGACAACAAATCAGTAAGTGATGGGCTATAATGGATGAAAGAGAGAGAGAAGAGACTAGGGTGACTGGAAGGATGATGAGGCTCCCAGAAGAAGCAGGCCAGCTAGGAAGAAGGGGGAACGTGTCATTTAAGTTTTGCACCAATGGTACATACTGTTATTATGACTCTGCTTCATTTTGCATCTGTTCATGTAAGTCTCATCATGTTTACTGAAGTCCTCATCTTCACCCTTTTTTATGGCCCACGATTCTGCTCCATGTAGGTATCACAGCCAGTCTCTCCTCAAGCAAGGGGCTCCTAGGTCTTGGCTATCCCCCAAAGTATTGCCATGAAGGCGTTTGTGTCTGAGTCCCCGTTTCCTGTCTTTGACTTTCTGGGAGGTGTATTCTCAGTAGCAGGATCACAGAAATCCATTTCTTTTGAATTAGATGTTAGTAGCTGGTAGATAATTCACAGGACTCAAATTGCTTGTGTATTGTTAGTACTACAGCCCATTATTTCTCCACCATTGCCTCTCTGGAGAAGGAATGGGAATATAAAAGATTTAAAGTATAAACGTTATCTAAATCAGCAGCAGTAGGAAAATTTGTTAACAAAAGTTGAGAAAAAGAAGCCAGTATTCCTCCCTGGCAAATCAAGACCCCATTGTGCAGCTTTTTAAAAGTGGGTTTTATTGTAAATGTGTGTGAATCGTTTCTCCATTCAATTTTTATGTCTTAAAATGATGCATCTCCTCCTGCTAATAGCAATAATCCCTATGGAGAGTAATGTTCTTGTTATTGTCATAATAGATCTCTATTCGGTCGTTTAACAGCTTGAAGGTGCACTTTTTAGACACTTTAGTGGTAATTAATCTTGTAATATTTCTGCAGTGACTCATGCAAAGCTACATCCAGATAAGAGTCTCTCACTGCCAGTGATGCATCGGAGAGACCTCTGCCTTTGGGACCTTTGACATTTTTAAATGGGAAATTCCCAGTGCTGATTCTGCAGAGTCATCTCTCCTTGGAACCACTGCTTGCTCAGAGCAGCCTGCAGTGCAGAGAGATGCCCAGGAACATGGCCAGCTACCCGTCACCGAAAACTCCAGGCCAAAGGATCGGGCAAAGGCAATTCCATAATTTAAATGCCACGGTCCAGAGTCCTAAGTACTTGGCAGGACCACGTGGTCTGGCCTAAATGATGAGAGTGCACCTTTCTTTGTGATATTAGCAGAGTACAAATAACTCTGCCCTCAATTGCTCTGCAGTGGAGCCCATGGCACAGGAATTTAATGCACCATTTTACATTAACGTCACATTTTTCATCAGAGGCTTTTAATTTACTTTCTACATATATTTCCTGTAATGGCTCCATTCATTCTTTCATTCTGGGGCACTGGTTTGAAGTGCTCTCTGGGGTCACAGTGATAGAACAGGGCTGGGGGGAAGAGAAACAAGATTCTTGGTTGGGTCCATCAAAACCAACTAGAGATTCGGTCGAGTCTAATACCTTGAATTAAGGGTGTGCTTACTACGAGGGCTGCCTACTATTAGGAAAGGTGTCCTGGTTACACAGAATCAGCCGAAGTCTAGAAGAGCTGGATTCAGATCTTGCATGTTTTCTGTGTGACTCTTGATAAAGTCAATTCAACTTGTAGCTGTTATTGTTCAATTGAGTCATTCTGAAACCCCTCTCCTCCCAATGGACCACGTGGCGAAAAGACCAGGCTGATTTGTCATTTCCTTCTCTGGTGAATTAAGGCAAACAGAAGCTGGATTTGAATTCAATTCTGCTGACTCCAGATGAAGTATGCTATCCATTGAACCATTTAGCTGTCCCTACACTTTCAGTGCCTTAGGCAAATGCCTGAGAGGAAAAGGAATAAATATGTATTAATTGCCTACTATTTTAGCACTATGCTAACCACTTTACATATATTATCTCATTTAATAATACTAATAATAGTAACAGCAAGACTGCAAATGACAAGTGAGCCACCAGTTTGCATCAGTGGAAAGTTTCCACACTGTCTGGGATTCATTTCCAATCATATGTCATCGATTACCTCCAGGATCAAATATAAATCCTCTATTTGCCTTTCAAAGCCTTACACAACCTGACCCCTTCTTCCTTTTCATTCTTCTTACTCTAAAGTCTCTTTAATCCAGCAATGGGTACTAAACATGGAACTTCACCTCCTGACTCTTTGTCTTTTTACTGTGTGTGTTCTCCCCACCCCAACCATGGTCAATTCCTCCTCCATTTTCTCCATCCTTGCTTTTCTTCTGGTTTCCTTTAAGACAGTTCAACTCTCATCTTTTTAAAAAAAATTTTTTTATTATAGCTTTTTATATACAAAACATATGCATGGGTAATTTGACCCTTGCAAAACTTTCTGTTCCAACTTTCCCCTCCTTCCCCCACTCCCTTCCCCTAGATGGTAGGTAATCCCATACATGTTAAATATGTTAAAGTATATGTTAAATATAATATATGTATACATATGTATACAGTTATCTTTTTGCTCAGGAAAGATCGGGTTTAGAAAGGTAAAAATAACCTGGGAAGAAAAAAAAAATTAAAATGCAAGCAAACGTTAACAGAAAGAGTAGAAATGTTATGTTGTGGCCCATACTCATTTCCCAGTGTTCTTTCCATGGGAGTAGCTGGTTCTGTTCATCGCAGATCAATTGGAACTGCAAATCTCATCTTCTGCCAAAAGCATTTCCCAACCCCTTCCCACGGCTACTGTCTTCTCTTAGAGACTACCTTTCACTTAGACCCCAAATCTGGTCTGTATGGAGTTGTCTGTATGGAAGACCTAGAAGGCAGGGACTGGGTTTTGGAAGGTGGGGTGGGAGAGGCTTTCTTTGTAACCCCAGCACTTAGCACTTTACCTGGCACTTTAAATATACTGAATAAATGCTTGCTCAGGCCTCAGACACTTACTAGCCATGTAAATCACTTAACCCAGTTTGCTTCAGTTTCCACATCTGTAAAATGAGAAACTACTCCGGTATCTTTGCCAAGATAACTTCAAATGGGGTCATAAAGAATCAGACATGACTGAAAAATGACTGAAGAACAATAAATGCCTGTTGACTGGCTGACTGATCCAATAAGGCTCAGGAAAGCAAGTAACCTATTACCCACATAAGCCATTTGGCAATACCTCCTCCCTCTTCTTACTTTCCCACTATGGCTTTAGTGCTAAAATCAGGGAATAATTTGTAATCATTAAAAAAAATCTGAATCTGCGATTTCATCAGTGCAGGGCATTGATGGTGGAAACTCCCTCTATCAGTGAAGATCAATAACAATCAATGACTCCCAGCTTAGGGACACAGAGGGGGCTGAGAACTTGCTTCTGATCACATGGCTTATGTGTGTAAGAGGCAAGGCTCCAAACTATATTGTTCTAATTCTAAGCCACATCTCTGTCTATCATCTATGCTCCAGTGGCTTTCTGGAAATCATAGTCAACCATTTATATTCTAGAAATTTATGATCCTTATGGGACTGTTGGAAAGATTCTGAATGATGAGGTTTTTCCTAAGTAGTTCTTCAGAACTTCATATCTGGCATATTCACCTACAATTTCCAACTAAGACTGACATGGCTCCTCAAATTTCTTTGACCACCAGAGAAGTCTCTGCTCTAGGTCCTTCCTCCAACAGTCCGATGATCCAACTAATTCTTTGTGCCTCAGTTATCAGTACACTCAATCAGACTCAAGGGCTAGCTCGATGATCCCATAAGCCATGATTTTCCTATATAAATCTGTGTCAAAAGCCCAATCTTAGCTCTGCTGAGTTTAAATAAAGCTAATGAGCGTAAATCAAAGGGCAGTTCTCTAGATTTACAGACTGACGACGGCCCTCTCTCACTACGAGTAAATCTACTTGCAGCCAGTTCCTGAAATCATGAGAACAGGCCCACACTCACCAATTTGCTATTGAAGAATTTTCTCCATTTGGGGAAAGTCTTGTAATGGAACTGACCCCCAAGAACCCTTTGTAGAAAAGCTCCAAAGTGTCCATTTTTAGTCAAAGCATTAATTAAGTTCTTATTTGCAAATACTCTGTGTTCTTTCCCTTGATTTACTACTAATCAACATGTTGTATTTCCCCATAGAATTGCCCCTGGAGGGCATCGGATATTTCACCTTTATCCCTGTACCCCCCAGAGCTATAAGATGGCATAAAGTGTAGAAAGCCGACTTTCCAGTCAAAAAGACTATGTTCCAGTATAGTTCCATCTCTACATGTATGGAAAAAAGATGTGGATTAAAAAGGAGTCTGTGGTACTCAGATGGACAAGGTGCTTAATAAATGGTGAATTGAATGATTTCTTTTCAAAAGTATATTAAAAAGTTCACAGGAAAAACAAAATGGAGTTACTTTGGCCAGCCCATGTGGTTCGCAGATACGCTATTTTGGTCAATCAAACTACACATAAAACTACTTGGTGGCTGTTCAGTGCAGCTGGATATGTAGCCTAATAAATAATTTAATTGCTTATTCCACTCTTGGGGACATTTAAAACTCTTTTAACGTGCCTGGGAAGCAGGAACTCCCAAATGATTCTGTAGATAAAAATCGATCTTCTCAATGACCTGCTGTTTCAGGTAAAAGGTAACTTAGCCAAGAGGTCCAACTGCAAAGGCCCTTTCTGGACTTCTCTCCCGACTTAGTCGTCCCCATTTCTTTGCTCCTTGAACTCTCTATAACCCCTTTCACTATTCCCACAGTTGGGCCATACCTGGGAGGGACCACATTTTAAGGTGGAATGTAATTGCTACAGAATGTACAATTCCTACTAATGATAATGTAGAACGGTTAGGACCTACTTTGAGAACATTAACCAATTAATTCACCCAGCACCCCAGGGAGGAAATAAGTATGATTAGGCCCATGTTCCTGGGGAGAAAATGCACAAAAACAGAAGCTAGATGACTTTACGGGTACATCAGTGCTAACTAGTTCCTGAGCTCAGATTAAAACTCAGAAATTTTATGTTCCCCTCCTGCAGTCAAACCATTGAGGAGGTTACTTGTGTGATAGAAGCTCATTTAGAGGGGGGTATACACATTTAGGCCATCTGTCTTCTATCCATCCATCTTAGATCATTGTTCTGAAGTCTTTGTATCAAACTCTTAGCAAACCACACGGAAATCCCCTTCCTTTAGCCAAGGGATCTCACTGATGGACACTTCTGAGCCCCTCTTTACCTCATTGGAGAGTTTGTGTCCCCACTGGGGAGTCCTGGGCATCAAAAGTCACCCAAATCAGTGAAACAAGACAATAGTGTAATGGGAATTCCAGGGGGACAAAGAATATGGGTCCATGTTGCCATCCTCTTCTTGGTTCTTGAAATAGACATATCCCTCGAAAGGGGCCAGATTTTCACTCGACTCACCAATTAGTAGGAAATTATATGACCAAGTTGTCTCTACAGAACTGAAGGATGGTCTAATGGAAGTAACAAAGATCTGGGAATCAGGAGAGCTGAGTTCCTCTGCTGGTTTTACCTTCTTGATCTTAAATTTGAATTACTTCCTTTTTATGGACCTCAGTTTCCTCATCTGTAAAATGAGGGACTTAGACCTCTAATATCCATTCCAACTTTAAATCTAGGATACGATGATGGTGAATTGTGGCTCTGTCTGGGAGTCTTTCTTTCTTGAAAATATCTTCTTCCCTCTTCCTCCTTAACAAGCATTTATTTTCTTTCCCTCCCATCTCTCTTCCTCACAAAGCAAAACAAAATAGCTATAATAAATACTCAGCAAACAAAAAAATCCTCCGGTATACACATTCAAAAATGAATGTCTTAGGACAGGTAGGTGGAGCAGCAGATAGAGTGCAGGCCCTGGAGTCAGGAAAGCCTGAATTTAAATAAGACCTCAGATTCTTATTAGCTATATGATCCTGGGCAAGTCACTTAAGCCTAGTTGCCTCCAGAAAAAGAAAAGAAAGGAAAAACAGGTATGGTTTCACTCTACATCTTGAGTTCATCATCACCCTGTCAGAAGGTAGGTATCTGGAATCATGGGTGAGCACTGCATTGCTTAGAATTCTCAGGCCTTTCAGAGCAGTTTATCTCTATTGAATGAATTGTTCTCTTGGTTTTGCTGTATTCCACATCAGCTTATCATGATTTTTTACGGCAAAATAGTATCATATTAATGCATGTACTCTAATTTGTTCATCTGTTCCCCAACTGATGGGAGCTCCCTTGGTTCTTCATTTTTTGCCAGCTGCTATAAATAACTCATTTTCTTTCATTTATCTCTTCAGGATTTGAGTTTAATAGTGATATCAGTGGATCAAAGGGTGTACAATTTAGTAACCCTTTGGGTACATAGTTCCAAATTGCTTTCCAGAATGAGTGAAGCACTTCACAACCCCACCAATGGTGTTTTCCAATAGCTCCTTCAGAATTTTTTATTTTTCCTTTTTTCTCCACCTTGCCAATCTGATGAGTGTGACTCAGAGCTTCATAGTGGCTCTTATTTCTATTTCTTTAATCATTAGTGATTTGGAGCTCTTTTGTATGTTTGTTGATCATTTGCCCTCATTTCTCTGACTGGTGAGCCATAAGGTGTGATCAAGAGAAAGCCTGCCAGAAAGGGGGCCTGCTCAGCTTCGGGGAGTCTAGGTGTCCTCTCAAAATAGCCCCACCAGCAGCAGCTCAGCTTCTTCTTGACCTGATTCATCTCTTTGATGAATTATGCAGGTCATCTCGATGCTTGGGGACATACTTTTGCGCATAAATCCTACAAATGGAAGCAGTCTGCAGTTTGGTCAAATAAAGCTGCCTTGCCCACTGAGGACTCCTAAAACTTGACTCAGAAACCTTTTTATTCCCCTACATTATTCACTATGCAAAGGCCTCAGGACTCAAGTCAAGAAATTTGCTCAACAAAAAAATATGTATGTCAGCAACAAAGTCCGGAGTCCAGTCATACCTAGTTACACATCCGTTATACCCTGCTTTAGAATTGGAAAAGTGTTTGATGTTTGATGATCAATTGATTATCAATCAGCCAATCAACAAATATTTATCAAGACCCAGGCATTGTTCCAGATACTAGGGGCACAGAGATAAGAATCAAACAGTTGCTTCCCTTGTCCTTGTTTCAGAGCAGCCCCATGAAGGGATTGCTACAGGCAATATTATTTCTGTTTTACAGAAAAGAAGGAGGAAGCTCAGAGATGTGGCCACATGGCAAGACAATGGAAAAGATGGGATTTCTAGGCACAGGAGTGCAACACATTCTCCCAGACTGTTCTTCCCAATGGCAGCCATTGGTCACTAACGGGGGAGACGGCTCTGATGGGAGAAGGGGCTAACTGTCCTCACCAGCTGCCAATCGACCCACGGGGTGGGCAAATTAGCCTAGCTCAAGATAGAAGGAAACATGGGCCAGGGAAGCTAAAGCACCATTATCTTTGGTGATAAGAGACAGCCCAGGACCTTACACCCAGGAGCTGGGGAGTATGTCCACAACCATTAATTTGGGAACCAATTCCCATGGAGATGTAGCTTGGCAACTGTTTCTACACATGACATGAAGAGCCAAAAAGGTGTTCGATCCTGTTAAATAGGATTTGGTCAGTAGAGATTCATTAAAAAAAGAAGCCTTCGCAATGGATAGAACACTAGCCCTGAAGTCAGGAGGACCTGAGTTCAAATCTGGACTCAGACACTTAACACTTCCTACCTATGTGATGCTGGGCAAGTCACTTGACCCCAATTGCCTCAGCAAAATTTTTTTTAAAAAAGAAGCTTTGCCAGCCGCTCTGCCACTGCCCTCTGAATACCATGAGATGTCCCATCTGACGGGCAGCTTCCATGTGCTTCATCTTTTTGATTGGAGTATGAACTCTTGGAGATCAGGGACTGTCCCTTCTCTTTTTGTATCTCCAACATAGCACTTATTATGCTGATATTATGATTATACTTATTATACTGATATATTATACTGACTATATTTATTATACTGATAAAGAAACTAAGAGAAACAAGGCTAAGTGACTTGCTCAGGGTCACACAGCTAGTAAATGTCTGAGATCAGATTTGAACTCAGAAAGATGAATCTTCCTGGCTCCAGGTCCAGCACTCTACCCACTGCACCATCAGTGCCCCACTTTGCATAGGGTTAGAGCCTGATAAGTGTTTTTTCATTCATTCATTCAGCCCAGATATTCTTGGCTCCAAGTAAAACATTCTATCTGCTGTACCACACTGCCTCTCCAGGCTGGAGCTGCATTCCACAGAAATGAGACATACTCTTTTTTTCCAAAAAATGCTTTTTAAATAAATGCTTGTTGATTGTTTGAAGCACAAAAGTCAGAGAGGAAAACTTTCTGACTTCAGTGTCAAAGGCAATGTAAATTGGCCGACTTTTCCCATGCGGCAGTCTGAAATGTGATTTCTGACCCACAAGCCAGGCCGAAGCAGGATTAAACCCGTGTTCTGGGCTCCCAGGCCAGGGCTCTGACTGTTATGCTGGGCTCTCTTCCTCAGTGAATGTACCACTAGGAAAACATTCAATACAGGGGCTCCAGCATCACACATTGCCTTTGAAATGATTGCCATTGGAGGAGAAGGATAAAAAGGAAAAGCAGAAGCCAGTGACGTAATGATCTGAGAATCAGGAAGCAGAGAAATGTCTTTAATGGGTAAAAAGTAGCTGCCACTGTTGGTAACTGGAACATATGGAATGCTAATTTTATTTTTTCATATTTTTTTTTGCATTCTAATATTGGTCGCCAAGTCCATGTACAATGATGAGGTAATGCAGTCATAAGTTTTGAATAATTATAATAAAAGCTGACATTATATTAAGAAACCCCGAGCATTCTACATATATGACCTCAGAAGTAGGATTTGAACGCAGATCTTCCTGGACTTACGTCCAACAGTGATTTTACTAGTGGATCTAGGAAGACCTAGCTTCAAATTCTGCTTCACAAACTTACTATTTGTGTGTCCGTGGCCAAGTCATTTTTTCTCCTCCTCCTTCTAATCTTCTTCTTCCTCCTTCCCATTTCTATTTTACATTCTCCTCTGCCCTTTAGGTTCACAGAAGATCCGAATTGGAAAGGACCTCAGTTGTGATCAAGAATCCCCTCTGGGGCAGGTAATTTTCCAGACGTAATGTGCTTCACAGATGAAGATCCAGAAATGGCCAGCATTGGATTGTGCCCAACTACCACTGACTGCAGGTACTTCAGTACCTTATTTGTAAATTCAAGGGAGGCTTCACGGCCTCTGTTGTTTCCCTAACTTTGGATAAACGTGCTTCCTTAAATGATAGCTTTGCAGTCTGTCCTACAGTAGCATTGAGCTACACAAAAGAAGTACCCTGGACTATCTTTTAGCTGCTGTCTAATTTCCTCTGTTAAGTAAATTATGAGTTGGACAAAGACAAATCTATATAGTTCCAAATGGAATTAAAACCCAGAGACATGGAACAATTTGGGGAAAACTCTTCGTCCCTCAAGTCACTCATGCAAACAGGTTCAATATTTTCACTTTTAGTAGAAAAGACAAAGAACAGCTAAGTAAACTGATTCCAAAAGCATCGTGGAGAGAGAAGGTCCTGGGTAGGCAGGAGAAGGAGAATGTAGAGATGTTTCAAGAAATGCTCCAGATTCCTAGGCTCCTTAGATCTTGGCTCTGACCTTTGAAGAAACCAGAAGGATCATATTATTTCATCTGTAAAATGGGACTAATAAAAGCACCTCCCTTCCAGGATCAAATGAGAATCAAAATGAGACAACATCTGTAAAGCCCTTCATCCAAAAGGGAGGTGCTGACTATTACTGCTATTTTCTAAATTTTAAACAATGAGCTCTAGCACTATCTATTCATCCATCCATCCATCCATCTATCTATCTATCTACCTACCTACCTATTCTCTCTCTCTCTTTCCTTTCCATTCTTTCCACCTACCCATACTATCGATCTATGTCTATACACATAGAGCAATATCTATTTACACACATACACATGCATACATTTATTTATCAGCTAGATAACAAATACTTACTAAGCTTGTACTGTGAACCAGACACTTTGCTATGAACAGGGAATACAAATACAAAGAAAAAGAAGGGACAGTCCCTGATCAGTTTACATCCTAATAGGGGATAATGATGTACATATAAAAGGGAGCTGAAAAGGAGGTCTGAGGAGGCACTTATGTGGTAACGTATAGGGGGTCAGAAGAACCAGTGGGAGGAGAACAAAGATGTTCTAGAACTTTAAACAAGTTTTCGGTGATACCTTTTGTTATTTTATATCACTATTATTTCCTCCCAGCAGCCCTCACCCTCTCTATCACAGTGAGCCATCTTATATAATAAATAGTATTTTTTTAATACTGGAAAAAAAGGAGAAAAGAAAAAAAGTCTGAAAATACATGAAATGTGCACCACTGGTGGACCTCTCATCTCTGCCAAGGGGAGGTGCCACTGAGGGCTCTTCTTTGTTGCTTATTATTTTGTAACATTTATTTTTTGACTTTATTGTTCTTTTCATTTACATTGTTGTAGTCATGATTTTCTCAGTTCTATTCACTTTGTATCAGTTCATGTAGATCTTGCTGATCTTTGAATTCATCACATTCATCATTTCTTATAGTACAGTAACTAACATGCCATAACATTTTTGTATTGCAATTTTTTTAGCCAACCAATGAATATTTACTTTGTTTTCAGTTCTTTGCTTTCACAAAAAGTGCTGCTACAAGTATTTTAATGTATATGGGGCCTTTTTTTTTTTTTTAAACTAATTCCTTGATGTATATACCTAGTCATGGAATCTTGGGGTCAAAGAGTTTGGGCATTTTGGTAACTTCTTTGCATAATTCCAAGTTGCTTTCCAAAATGGTTGTATGAAATCACAGCACAATAATATCCTCATATGCTTATCTTCCTTCATTAGTTGGTGATATCTTTCAACATCTTTGTTAATTCACAGGATATTAAAAAAATCTCAGTATTGTTTTGATTCTTATTTCTCTTATTATATCTTATATAGGAATATCTCTTAATATTCTCTTATTAGTGATTTGAAGCATTTTTTCATGTGACTGTAGTTTACATCATTTGATCATTTATCTATTGGGGAATTGCTATTTGCCATTTTTATGAACATATACATGCATGAACATTCATACCCACATATATATATGCAAGTTATAGTGAATTATGCAAAAAAGTGACTAAAATGTCCATATTCTTTGACCCCAAGATTCCATGATTGGGCATCTACTCCAAGGAAATACACACACCATGTACATATATATGTTTATGTTTATGTCTGTGACTCCAAATCCTTATCTTAGAAATTTGATACAAAGATTTTTTCCCATTCCATCACTTCCCTTCTTATCCTAGGTACATTAATGTTGTCTGTGCAGAAGCTCTTTGGCTTCATGCAATCAAGGTTATCTATTTTATCTTTTGTCACTGCCTCTGTCCTTTGTTTGGTTAACATCCCAGGACTTTCAAAGCATTCCTTTGCACTTAGAGGATCAAAGATTTTTAACTGTCAGGAATCTTTGAGTTCATCCAGTCCAATCTTCTCAGCTTACCAATGAGGAACCCGAAAGCCGACTTATTCAACATCACACAGCCAAGTAGGTGGCGGCTCTGGTATAGAGCCCATTTCTTCCCGATCCAAATCCAGCGTCTTTTTTTAGGGCACCTCAACTATCCCGTGAAATGAAGGTGGGAGTGGAGAGAGAGTCCATCTCTCAAAGCCGGTTTTTCTCTCATTAAACATGCTGATAAAAACCAGAGATTCTGGTCCCATGAAAGCGGCACGCACTTTATTCTCAGGTCAGCCAGCGGGTATTCAGCAACTCCTGTAACTTAGTGTTCACCTTGCCCTTTCTAGCTCATATTTAATGAAGCCCGAGTGAGGTTTCTCCCGACACTGAATGGCAGGCAATCAGCAGGAGAGTACAGTATGTGCTTCCAGCAAGCTAACGATGGCCTAGCAAGCACTGTCAGGTCTCTCCTGTTCTTTGGCGGCTCATTTTGCTGAAGGCAGATAATTTATGCTACATCCCACAGTCAGCCCTTCAGACCCAGGACAGAAAATCAGGCAGGAATGTTAATGGAGAAAGGGAGAAATTCTTCAAGCTGGGCTGTCCTTATTAGGAGAGTTGATATACACAGATTGCCGCATCTTGACGGTACTGTGCAAAAAATCTACACGGACGCCGTAGCCCCCTGACGTGAGGAGCCGAGCCAAAGCGAGATGCGCCGGGCTTAGAACCGACCGCCTAGTGGAATGGCCAATTTCATTCCTCTGTGACTGACGTGCACTGGAGTCCACTTTGAAATCCGCCCGGTGGACGCTTGTTATTCTGATCCCCAACCCAGTAGAGCTCAGGCCAGAGGGCCCAGCTTTCTTGTTTTGCTTAGTGACAATAGTTCTAACCCCATATCCCCCATGCCATGAAAAAGGATTTTCAATTAAATTTTATTTTCAAAAGAAGGTCTGCCATCTTTTCCTTCTACTTGGGAAGGAAGTTATTGGCATCTGTTCAAACTGGCTCAAGAGCCAATTGCTAAATTTTCCAGGTGAGCATTTGCACGTTGGAAATCAGCAAATGCTTTAGATCAGGGCTTGATTTGTCATTTTGTTGATTGTCTAAATTTAAGAAAGAGTTAGAGAAAATGTGAAGATCAAGTCTGAAAGAACACGGGGTGCTCAATTCTTTCTGAAGAGATGATTGTTAAACATCTATTAACATGTCTTCGGTCCTAAGGTTCCCTCCTTATTGAGAAAGCAAGAAAAACCAAAAAGGGAGCTGAAAAGGAAGGGGTGGGAAGCCCTTCTTTGGTGAAATGGACACACATATGTATAGAGAGAAAGACAGAGACAGAGAGAGGGCACACGCCAAATAAAACAAATCTCCTGCATCGCCCATGTCCCAAAACCACGTGTGTACTTTGAGTCTCTGTCAGGAGCTGGGCAGTAAATGACAAAAATCGTTATTATAGCCCAGGAGGCTTTTCTAAAACATCACTTAGGGAGAAGCTGTAACAGAGGTGAATCTGCAGTGGTGTTTTGGGGAGGGGCTATCTGGAGAGTGGGGAGTGATACAGATTTTATGAATAATATTTTAGGATGGAAACTTTTTAAAAAATCAAAGATTGATTTGGAGACAGAGGGCCTGGAATGGAAACCTGGCTTCGCCACTGTTTTATTTCCCTGGTTTCCTTCAAGACCTGACTCAAATTTTGCTGTCTGAAGGACACGTTGCCCAGCATCCTCGGCGGCCGTCCATGCGTCCCAGACTGCTGTCAGCAGCTCTGAGGATGGCTTGTGTGTCTCCCCCCACCCCCCATTAGAATGGGAGCTCCTTGGGGAAAGAGGTAACTTTTGCTCTTTCTCTGTATCCCCAGCACTTAGTACAGTGTCTGACATATAATAAAGGCTGCCCAGGCAGATCTAAGGCCAGAGATTGAGAGCCGGAAGGAACATTGGAGGTCATCTTGTCTAATCCTTCACCTTACTGGTAAGGAAACTGAGGCAAGAAGATTTGCCCAAAGTCTCCCAGGTAATAAATATCAAAGAAGAAATTTGAACTCAGATCCTCTGACCCCAGAACCATTGCTGTTCCCCCTGTAGTTCCTTCTAGCTCCGTGTCTGTGGAATTAATAAAACTTAACAAAGAAAAGCAATAAAGCTCAAGTTCTGCTTCAAACACTTCCCAACTGGGAAAAACCGGGGAATCCCTTTGCCCCTCTGGCCCTCCTGATTCCTTCTCTGTAAAATGGGGATAAAATGTCTCCCTCCCGGGGTCAGAGCGAGGCTCAGATGTCTCGGAGTTCCTTCCAAACTCAGGAAGGCTGTAAGAATGACAGGTACTGCTGCTGTTTTTACTTTTTTTCCCTAATTGAACGAAATAGCTAAGTCTGAGGCTCAGCCCTGGGTCAACCTTGTTGTCTTCGGCAACTATGAGTCACCGGAGCAGCCTTGTCAGGAGCATTCCACCCTGAAGAGATCGCCGGGGGCATGAAGTCACTGGGAGAAGAATTTGTGTTCTGCTCCCCCACCCACCTCCTGTAGGGAGAATCATATTCAAGCCTCTTTGGGAACACAGCGTGTCCATATTTGTAGTAAATGACTTTTTTTTTTGGGGGGGGGGGAGAATGATGGCCTTGCTTTGGGGGAGTTGTGGATTCGAATCTTGCCCTGGATCCCCACTGTCTGGGAGACCCTGGGCAAGCCCCTCTCAGTCTGATCATCTGGAAAATGAGAGTAGTAATAGGATGGGCAGAATAGTGACATCCCCCATGTAGGGCTGTCATAAGTGTCACAGGAGAAAATATCTGAGAAGTGCAAACTGTAAACACGAGTGATTAGTTGTATTATTATTGCATCAGCTTTATTTTCTAGGGTAGCCATCCCTTCCCCCATCTAGGCCAGAAAAGCCTCCCTTATAGCCGAGAATAAAAAAGAGAGAAGAGTTTAGGGGCCCTGCCCAAGGACCGGGCCACTGGCCGGCCTCCACGCCCACTGTCCCGTCTTCTGCTGAGAAGGGAGGGAGGAACCTTCCCAAAGCTGTGAAATCATCAGGAGAGAGGACGTGTTCTCATCTTTGGCAGAGAAAAGCCAGGCTCCCCAAGGCAGCGGGGAGCCTTGTGGATGCCCGGCCCAGAGCTGGGCGTGCAGCCTGCCAGCGGGCTCTCTGCAGGGGAGAGAGCCGGAGGAGCTGACGTCAGGGATGTGAAATGGGAGATTTTGCAGCTAAAGGAGCGAAGCTTTTGCTGCTTGCTCCCTGCCCCCAGGAAGGGCCCAGAAAGACCCCATCGCCTTTTCGCTTTAGCATCCTGCCTTTGTCCAGAGGGGACCATATTTCGCCCCATTTGGGGAACAAAGAATTGTCATGTGTGTCGTCAGTGATTTACTTTTCAAAGGGGGTGGATTGGGTTCGAGTCTTGCCCGGGAGCCCCGGCGTCTGGGGCCTCTTGAAGACAAGCGGGGCAGATTCGTCTGCGAGCAGGCCCAGACACTGCTTCCTTTGCCCCGGAGCCCACCACCTTCCACTGGGCCAGCTGAGCACCTGGGACGGTACCTGGGGCAGCTCCCCACGGAGCTCTGCGGCCCCGCGGGCCTGACTCCACATGTCAGAGGGGCTCCCTTCTCATGGCTCGCACACTGACAGCCCGGAGATTCCCCCAGGGAGGACACCCTGTTTGGATTTTTTGGGTTTTGTTTTGTTTTGACATCTGAGATGCTTAGTGATTATGGATGGAGGGTGGAGTCCACATCTGTCTCTGGGCTGCTCCTCTCTCACCCACAAGCTGAGCCGCCTCGGGCCTCTTGCCTGCCTCTTGTCACCACCCCCCCTGCCCCAATTTCCCACACTTCTTTTTGAGGCAAAATGCTGATCTTTCTGTTTTGTGTCAAGCCAGCTGTCTGAGTGGGCCCTGCACCCCCTGCAACCAACAGGACCAAATGGTTGCTGGGAGTGCATTTGTTCTGTTATCTGTCCTGGGGGGCACGGGACTGTTGGCTCAGCGGGGCTTCTCCGTGGGGGGGTCCCAACAGGACAGCTTTGTGTCTGCCAGCACCTCTCCCTGAGGGGTCTTTGGAGTCCCTAGGGTTTGGTTTCTCTCAGGCCTCATCTGTCTAGCTATGTGTCCACAGTCCCACAGCCATTAGGAGGTCGTGGGGGGGTGGATTCTCAAGCACAGGCCATCGTACGGGTTCTTTGGGGATATAACGATCTCAGGACTTAGATCTGCTTCTGTTTGGTTTAAGATTCTTCCAGCTCCAATTCTGGGGTTCTGGGAACATATCTGGGGCCAGAGTCACCCTAACTCCCTCATCTTACAGCCAAAGGATCTGAAGCCCCCTGAGATTCAATCACTTGCCAAGATCATGCAGCGGCAAAGTCTGAGTTGGGGTACGGGCCTTCAGATGCCCAATCCAGTCTTTAGGCTCTTTGTGATTGAGATTCTTCATCTGGGAAATGGGTATGATGATGCTAGTCACGCCAATTCACAAGACACAGGAGGGGTGGGAACTGTCCTTCCCTTGTTCCCCAGGGAATTAGTGTCCTTGGGACCACTAGGATGGGGAATGAGGATGCCCGTGGTCGGCAGCAAGGCCATTTTGTTCTCTCTCGGGGCTCCTAGCAGAAATCTCATCCTGCTTTGGGCGGGACTTGTCCCAGAAATTCTCTAGGAACATTTTAATAGCTAAATACATTCTTCATGAGGGAAACCAAGGAAATAGAAACCAGAATAAAGAGGGGGAGTGAAGGCCCCAGGCCTGTGAGAATAATTCAGGGAGGAGAGAGCAATTTGAGGCAGAGGGAAAGGCTCAGGAAATGGAGAATGAAGACAGAGAAAAGGGGAAAAGTTTCTGGGGACACAACTTAGGTGATGATAGGTAGGAAAGGGAAAATTGTCATTTAGAAAAGTAAATATATGTATCTGTGTATTCACACAGACACATCTATGCATATATGTATGACATTCCCAAAGTTTAGTGCAATTTAAACTATTACATTTTGCTTAAAACTTTAGTAGGATTTTGGGGATACCCTGAATATATTTTATATATAATATCTATTATAGATGCCAAGTTTAAAATTATATATGTTTATCTAACATGCATTTATATTATATATAAACATGCCATATTTATACATAAAATACATACATATATATACATAAATATACATACACATGTATAGGGTATCTCAAAAATCTTACACACTTAAAATGCCTATATGATCTGAAGTCTGAAAGAAGGAGAAAAAAACACCATTCAGAGGCTTCCATCAAGATTATGATATTCCTATTCAGTAATTAAATCTAGAGTTCAAAAGCAGGGAGGGTGCTAGGGCTGGAAGAGATGTTTTTTCTTACCTCAGTTGTTCCATTATGGCTCTTTCCTGCCCCTGCCTCTCCCTTTTCCATCTCTTATGACAGAGACCAAAAAAGGAAGAGACAAATGAAACTGTTCAGCAAAATGAACCAACTTATCAACCAAATCTGCCGCTGAATGCAGTGCTCCACACCTCTCACTCCCCACAGAGAAAAAAGGGGTGGATATTCTCCTATGTCTTCTCTGGGATCCAGCTCAGTTGCTATAGTTTCATAGGATGTTCCAAGAGGTTTCTAGAGGTCATTTGCTTAATTTCTCTCCTACCGCACGCTCCTCACCTAAATCATTTCTCTGAGGCCATTTTGTCAGTCCACTCCACCCTGTAAAAACGACTCTCTCCATTTGACCGTGGTGCCTGTAGTATGGTAACAGGACCACAGATTCATTCCCAAGATCCGAGATGAGTAACCCAAATGGACCAGAGTGGGAAGAGAGCTGAGTGCTCATCTTGTCTACCACTGTCAGTTAACAGATGAAGAAACTGAGGGCCAGCGAGATTAAATGCCTTACTCACAGGTTACAAGGAGCGGAAATGGGAATCAAATCCAGTTCCTCTGATTGAGGCTGAACTTTTGCCTAGTAAACATCCAAAGACCCTTTAATACTTTCAGAAATGGCACAGTGTAATAGTCAGGAGACTTGAATTTGATCAGGGGCCTGGCCATTGGAATCCCTGGCTTGCCTATTGACTACCTGAAAGGAGACCTACTACAGTGAATGGCCAAGTCAGGCTCCAAAAGGACTTTGACAAACAATATAAAACAGGACTATCCCATCCCATTCCATCCCATCCCATCCCATCTCATCCCATCTCATCCCATCCCATTCTACCCCCTCCTCCTCCATCCACCGAATCCCATCCCCTTCCATCCCACATTATACAATATACTACAGTACAATACAATATAATATAACGAGCTGGGAGGGCCAATGATGGAGCTATCTACAGGCTAGAACACTGGGCAAATTCTATCGAGATGATCAAAAATGGAGCTAAGTATAAAAACCGTAAAAGGACTTCCTTGAGAGATGATGAGTTCTCCATCCTTAGAGGTTTTCAAAGGTAGTTAGTTTGCTCCAACAAGGATTCCTTTCGGGTACTGAGACCACCAGAATCTCCTTCTAACCATCACATTCAGAGAAAACTCTTCTTCTCTTTAAGAAGTTCTAAATAAAACATTCTAAATTTGCTTAAAAACAAGATTCCCCAAGCCTCTTGTTTTGAAGTTTTTTATAAATCTGAGAACGGGCTGGACTTAGAGAAATATCCCATACATGGACTGGCCGGGTGGTGGCTTCTGAGGCCCCTTTCAATTTACAAATTCTGGGCTTCTGGGATAGCTCTGGGACTTTGTCCTTTTGAGTCTCGGTTTCCTCTTTTGTCATAAGAAGTCATGGGCTTAGACAACCCAGCTCTAAAGCCTACAGTCAGATAAATGGGCTCCTTCTCTGGCTCTGTCTCCAGTGCTGACAAACATAGCTATTTAAAATAGGCCCTGGGGAAGGGGCGGGGAAAGGAGGCACAGGTGAGTAGTGGATAGAGAGAGAGAGCCCAGACAAAATCTCTAGAAGCAAAGTCATGACCCAGGAGGCAGGTGGAAAGAAGTTCCAGCTGCACGAGACACCATCACATCTGGAGAGCCAGAGGGGTCGATTGCCTTCCGTCTCCCTGGCCCTAGTTGGGGAAAGGAGAAAAACAATGATCGGCTTTGGTCCAGCGCACCTGAGCTCCTCCGCCTGCTGCAAATGCTCAGGAGGGAAACACAGATTGACAGCTGGTGTGTGAGATGCCCAAAGGTAAACTTGACTAATAGAGAAATTGAGAGTATGATAGATAGAGGCAAGATAAGGGTGATTATCCCAAAGTAAAGTTATTTCAACACACCGCTACCAACCTCTGTACAGAACTTACTATGGGAAAAAAACGAGCCCGGTTCCATTCAGCAGCCTCCGTGCCAGCTCTGACAGCTTATCAAAGAGCCAAAGAGCAGATCTGTCTTTGTACTGTGGACAAATGTCAAGTAGGAGACGGCCACAGATTAAAGTCTTTAAAATAAAAAGGATCCCCTCTCGAGTTATCATATCTGGCAGGTTGCTAAATGTTTACATTTGGTGCAGCCTCAGATTCATGGGCTGCTGGCCACACTTGACAGACTCAAGAACAGTTTTAATCTGAGGCTATTTAGCAGGGGTTTGCCCAAGTCCCTAATGATAGCTGACATTTCCAGAGTGATTTAAAGGCTGCATACGGCTTTATTCTCTCATTTGAGCCTCCTGACAGGCCGGAGAGGTACATGCTACAGGGATTTCAGAGAGGATCAGAGCTTCAGAACCAAAAGGGATGGCAGAGGTCATCAGATACGATCCTCTTATTTTAAAGATGAGACCTTGACCAAGCTTATAAAAATAGCTCCAACCAAAGTCTTCTGACTTCCAACTTCAATATACTCTTCATGCACTTAGGGCAGAAGGAACTTAAATGGTCATAGAATCACATCTCAAGAGCTGAGAGAGACGTGAGAGACCAAGCTTCCAATTTCCTCATTTTACAGATGAGGAAACTGAGACCCAGGAACAGGAGATGACTTTATTAAAGTCATAAAGTAGGGCCAGGCTTGAATCCTCCAAATCCAATGTTCTTCCCATTGCACCAAGAAGTCTTTAGCAAAGGGCTCCACTTGTGGCGACAGATTATTGTCTAAATTGGAATCGCTCCAAGGTTGATATCATGGAGTAGTCCTACCTGCATTTGACAAGTTTTACACTGACTGGGGAAATGCAAATTGGGGGCCCCCTGAAGCCCTGTTACCCTCCCCTATTGCACCCTCACCAGGTTTCTATTGCAGATTTAGTTTCAAAATATCCAGTGCATGTGACTCAGTATGTGACATTTCCTGACTTGTGCAGTTAAAGAAAAAAGTTTATGATTACCATAGGTATTCACACCTGGGGCTGTATGTGTGCGTCTGTGTGTGTGTGTGTGTGTGTGTGAAAGTATAGCAATGATCAGAAATGACAAGCAAAATGATTTCAGAAAAACCTGTGAAGACTTACAGGAACTGATGCATGATGAAGTGAACAGAACCAGGAGAACAAACATTGTCCATAACAGTGATACTGTTCGATGAGGAATTGTGAAAAACTTAGCAATACGGTGATCCAAGATAATCCCAAAGGATTAGTGGTAAAGGATGCTATCCACCTCCAGAGGAAAAACACAGATATTGATTGAATACAGATTGAATTGTGCTATTTTCATGTTTTCCCTTTTTCTTTTATTCAAGTCTTCTCAAAATCATTAATATGGGAATGTGTTACACAATTGCACATGTATAACCTGTATCTGATTGCTCACCATCTGAGCGAGGGGATGGTGACGGGAGGAATAGAATTTGGAACTTAAATTTTAAAATTAAAATGTTAAAAATTTGGGAAAAAATAACAAACAAAAGAAAGAGATCAAGGAGAAAAAATGTCACTGTTAACATCATTTGGAGCTTGATGAACCCCGTGCTCTTTCTGGGAATCATAAGGCTGTGAAGAATGAACTTGCTTTTTTTTCATAGGATCATGAGTCTAGAGCCCAGTAGAGCCTTGCAAGCCCATTTTACACTTGAAATCTAGGGAAACCGAGACCCAAACAAATAAATGGGATTAGAACTCACCTCAGCGCAGTTCTTTTCCTCATACTGTTTATTGGACCAAGTTATTTTATTGTGATTTTGAAATGATAAGAAATTTTTACCTGCAGAGCCATAAGGAACATGCAGTGAGTAAACTGGGCTCCAGCTGTCGGCACATGTTCTAGAGTGACAGCATGGAAGGGGGAGTTGGGAATTTCTCTGAGCTGTGTTCTCCCATCTTCTGTTGACCCATGGGCACAATTGCTCCCTGGCCCCCATCCTGAAGATCTTGTCATCATGGCATCTCTTTCCCTGGCCCATTTTTCCCACAAACCCTTGGGAATGAGAGCTCTTTTCTCATTAGGGCTGCTTATGTGTGAGTCTTCCCACTAGGTCCTGCCCCAATGTTTTTTGGGAAGAATTCCTTTGTATGGCGCCCCTTGCTTGTTTCTATCAGCCATGATTTAAAGACTGTCTTTCTTTCTGCTTATATTTGTATTTCGAACCCTGCAGTGCCTGGCATATTGTAAACATTTAATAAATGTCCATTAACTTAACGGAGATAAAATAGTCATTTCTTTCGTCCCTAGTTTGGAAGGAAGGGGAGGATATTACTTGAGTTAGTGATTATTGAGCATTTGATTTTAAACCTTTGTCCATTTGGATCTGGAGTAAGCCCAGATGGTGAATTCTCTGGGATGGTGAGGTCCAAGAAAATCCCTCAGTCTCAAGACTGTTCACTGAGGTCAAGTGTAGAATGAGCGCCATCATCTTTGGGAGGTCTGGACTTGTTTCAACGAGGTCGTGATTACAAGAGGTACAGTCACCCTCACTTGACAGCTTCAAACATAAGAGTTGCAATAAGTCAAGGGGCATTCTCACTTGGACCTCTGGAGAGGAGAAAGCAGAGAAATTGTGCTTCAAATGCAGCAAAGCACATGAGAGCAGAAAAGATTCTGACCTAGAAGTGAGGAGACCCCTGGGTTTGTGTTATGGCTTGGACCCTGAGCAGGGTCTCATTAAAGCTCTACAATCACCCTGGGAGGGAGGCAACGAGGCATTTTGATCAGCTCCCTTTATGGATAAATAACTTATCCAAGGTAGCGAGGTTGCCCAGTGGACAGAGTCAGGAAGACTCATCATCCTGAGTTCAAATCTAACTTCAGACACTTCCTAGCTGTTTGGCCCTTGGCAAGTCACTTCACCCTGTCTGCCTCAATTTCCTCATCTGTAAAATGAGCTGGAGAAGGGAAATGGCCAAAGGCCAACCACTTCAGTATCTTTGCCAGGAAAACTCCAAATGGGGCCACAAAAAGAAGGCTGTGACTGAACAAGAACAAGAACCACAAACTTGGCCAAGATCACACAGCTAGCTGGTGAGTGTCAGAGGCAGATGATGAGTGAAGGTGATTGCTGGTTTTGAGATGACCCCTCTAGACGTTGATTTGACTTTGCACTGTCCTATCTTCCTAATGAAGAAGTGATCTGATACTGTCTAAATGCTAAGCTGATTGTATAGAATTGGTGCCAAAAGAGTTGGACTTGGAAGCTGAGGACTTAGATTGGAATTTGGGGTGCTGTCTTACCTCAGTTTCCTCATTTGAGAAGTGAAAGGGTTCTCCAGAATGATCTCCACCACTGGGTCCATCTTTGAAGGGCTGAGGCAGATCTCTAAGACTACAAGTTACTGATAGGCTGCTAATTGATATGGGGGCAGTGAGGTCCCACACTGGGAGTTCCCACTATTAATAAAACCACAGGTCTGAACTCCCTTCCCTCAATGAAAGTTGAACCACATGGACTTTAAAAGGAGAGTCTAGAAGGAGCCTGATGAAGAAGTGGGATCAATAATGAAAGGAAGTAAGGAATTGTCCCGGCTCCATCTTCAGGCTCAGATGGCAAACTTTGCTAGTTGTTATCAAAGGCCCCGATGCCAGGGTTTCTGCCAGAGGCTCACTAAGGCTGACAGACTCTCATAAGGCTTTGCAGTATGCTTTTAATAGGGTCAGTTTTAAATCCTTGGTCCCATCGATGATGGAAAGAAACAAGGCCTACAAATAATACCAGAGATCATTTTATTGTTTATATGGCACATCTGTGTTTTGGCTTGGTCTGTATCCTTGGGAACTCAGTCAATAAGTCAGTCAATAAATATGTATTAAATGCCTATTACGTGCCTGGCACTGTGCTAAGGGCTAGATTCTTGCTACATTTCTGATTTTTTAAAGACAGAATTCCCGAGAAAAACAAGCGCCATCTCTCTCTGGCATCAAATATGACAACGTACGTAAAGTGTTTGTTAGGGTGCTCTTTAAAAGTAATTATTATTATTGCCATTGTTATTTGTGATTTTCTTATTTTAATAAACAAGATTTATAGATGTATTACTTAGACGCAGCATGATAGAGAGGGGACAGCACAGGCTCTGCATTTAGAGGTTCTGTTGTTGTTGCTCAGTAGGTTGGAATCTTCATGACCCTATCTGGAATTTTCTTGGCAAAGATACTGGGATGGTTTGCCATTTCCTTCTCCAGCTCATTTAACAAATGAGGTGATTTGCCCAGGATCACACAGTTAGTAAGTGTCTAATGCTGGATTGGAACACAAGAAGATGAGTCTTCTTGCCTCCAACCCTGGTGCACCATGGGGCTCCCTAGCTGCCTCTATCATGCATATTGTTCTTCTGGTGTTCACTCTGAATCAGTTCATATATGTCTTCCATGTCTCTCTGTAGTTTCCATCTTGATTTACAGCTATTATGGCCATATGGGGAAAATCTGTACTTGCTCTGTGATAGGAAAGAATGATGGCAAAGGATTCTTCAATGGGTCTCTCTATTCCCTAAGAGCTTCCCTCACCCCAATTCCCATACCAAAGCAATCTTTGGCAGTGACCTTATTATGTCCTCAATCCTTGATGGAGAAGTCCTTGGCATGGAGGAGTGAAACAGGACCTGCACAGCCCTTATTCTCAGCCCTCTTGTTAACAAATCTCACCTGTTTGCCATCGGCTGATAGTGGCTCTCTTTGGGAATTCCTTAGAGCCAACCGTTCGAAAGAGAACAACCAGATGCTTTTAAGGTTTGGCACTCTGTGATGGATCAAAGTGCCATAACCCCTTGGCTCAGGTCCCCCATGAATAATTTCATTCTGACCAAGCACTTTGTCTCTGAGGACATTCTGGCTTTGGTGGATTCCTCAGTGCAGACCGCAGTGGGCATCCTGGTTTGTGCGACTCACCACATTGCTCATTTGTCCAACAGAGGAATTAATTTCTTCCCCTCTATGGGCCCAGATGGAAGAGATGGAAATTTAGGGAGCCAAATGCAGCCAATATCTCCCATTCAACAAATAGTGATTCTTAGGAGCTTTGCTTTATAACTAGAAGGGATCTCAGAGATCATCCAGCTCTACCCCCTCATTTGACAGGTGAGGAAACTGTGGCCAAGGAACAGAATTGACTTGCCCAGGTTCCACTGGTAGGTCAGAGGAACACATCATTTAGAACTAAAAGGTACTTTAAAGACTACTTAATTTGACACCCTAATTTTGCATGTAAGGAAACAAATCTAATGTTTCTGATCAACAAAATCATCAACCAAAATTCAAGAGGATCATTGGTGAAATATGTTCCCCACCTTCTGACAGCAGAGTGATAGCCTTACTGACATATCAATTTTTGGATATGGCCAATGTGGGCATTTGTCTTGCTTGACTGTGAATATTTGTTACAAAGGATTTTTTTAGTTTTTCTTTCAATTTTTAGGGGCATGGGGATAGGTAGAATGAAGAAGGAAACCAGGAAAAAAGAAAAGAGGGCAATGAAGCATTTTTTCATATGTAGAAAAGAACAAAAGGACAAATGGAATCATGTTCAAGTGGGAGAGCTTTGGATGTTTCATGTCGAATTTATTATTTATTTAAAAATAAAAACAATGTAGGCATAATAAGGACTTGCAATTTCATGTACCATCCTCTGTTCTTTTAGGAATATGAGATGCTTCGTTATTTGGTGCTTATTAAGTTCATAATAAATTAATAGCCAGAGAAGTAAAAGAAATCCTGCTTACAAATATCTGAGCACCTTGCCAATAGACCCATTATTTGTCTTCCATGTATTCAGATTTTCCTGTTCAGTCCAGCTGCTCTATGGTAGTAGTGAGAACACTGACTAGTAGTCAGACTAGTAGTATAGAAGCTCCCTGGGGACAGGACTATTTCATTTTTGCCACTGATTCCCCAACATTTTTCCTAAAACAAAAGATCACTTTTTAAAACAGCATTCTTCTAGGGATGTGGCTGTTGGTAACAGTAGTAGCATTGCAGTCTCTGAAGAATTGAGATTGGGGATCACCCAATGAGCAATCAAGAGATAGCCAGTGAGCATGAATGGGCGAATACCCATTGCAAATACAAGTGTTTTTAAAGGAAATGAGCAAAGAAATGAATGATCAGGAAAAAAAAAGAGATAGGCTGATCATGTAACAAAGGTAAATCAATACATATATCCCACTCCCCAGAACACAAGAGATGGGTTCCAGCTTCTCAAGGGGAAAGCGTGGCCAACAAGGTGCACAGGACAAGGATACCTGGATGACTTGGCATCGGAATCACTGAAGAGATGAGAACAACAATCCCAGTGCTTTCAGCAGAGCTTTACATAGTGACAAGAACACTGGCTCTACATCGGAGGCCAAGGGTTCAGATTCCATCTTTGATTCTTGGCTACCTAACCCAAGGGTAGATTAATTTTTTTTTTTTTTTTAGTTTGTAAGATCAATCTCAGGGTGATTTTTAAAAATTAAATTTCAGAAATTTTGCATCGTTATTCTTATAAAATTCTAGATGTTTTCAGTTCTCTAGAATGGAATATTATATAAAATAATATTTATGAAAATGTGATATAGTCATGGAATTTAGCCCATGTAATAATAAAGTGTTAATGATAGATTAAATTAACTGGAAAGATGTCTTCATACCAGCAGGATTGTGTGAGGATCAAATTAGAAAATGGATATAAAACACTTTATAAACCTTAAAGTGCTATATAAATAATAATAATTGTTATTATTATTATTAGCCTGAAATGCCCAGCTCTTTAATCTGGAGATGATTTAATTTTTTGTTTTCTATTGTCTTTCTGATGAGCTCGAGCAGTGTTTATAAAGATGTATTGGAGTGATATGCCAGTAAGTGATTTAACAACATGGCCACCTGGGGGGAAAATGTGTGTACACACACACTTTTAAGTTCAATCTGCATTATTATTATTTTAAAACTTTTTATTTTCAAAGCATATTCATAGTTTTCAACATTCATCCTTATAAAATCCTGTGTTCCACATCTTTCTCCCTTCGTCCTTCCCTCTCCCCTCTTCCCTCTCCTAGACAGCAGGTGATCCAAAATATGTTAAACGTGCAATTCTTCTATACATATTTCCACAGTTATCAAACTGCACAAGAAAAGTCAGATCAAAAAGGAAAAACAAATGCAAGCAAACAACAAAAAATGAAAATACCATGTGGTGATCCACACAGTCCCCATCGTCATCTCTCTGACGAGATGGCTCTCTCTATCATCAGACCTGAATCATCTCATTGTTGAAAAGACCCAATTCCATCATATAATCTTGTTGTTGCTGTGTACCATGTTCTCTTGGTTCTATTCGTTTCACTCAGCATCAGTTCATGCAGATATCTCCAGATCTTTCTGAAATCATCCTGCTGACCGTTTCTTATAGAACAATAATATTCCATAAAATTCATATCTCATAACTTATTCAGCCATTGCCCAACTGATGGGCATCCATTCAGTTTCCAGGTCCTTACCACTATAAAAAGGGCTGTTACAAACATTTTTGCACATGTGGGTCCTTTTTCATTTTTTACAATCTGAATTATTATTAACAGTTAATTCTCGAAATCAACAAAAGAATAAATCAAGTCTTATTTATAGGAATAATGGTGATTGCTTGTTTCTGAGAAGAGCAAATGCTCACATTGAAAAAGGAACTATCAATTGGCCAAACCTGGTCCAGCATACGACTACTTTATACTCTGATCCCTCTATGATATGTGAACACAGGTCATTTCCAGGTCTTTGAATGGCTAGGTTCTAGGCAATTCAAAAGACTCAGAAGTACTTTGTAGAGGAGAACCCTTGACTGATGTGGAGGGAAGAGGAAGTTAGTCCTGGAAAGGGGATTTCTTTTTCCCTTTCCCCTCTCCCAAATTTCCCTGTATTTCTTGAAATTCTATCCTTCTAGGCTCCTAGGTCCCTAATCTTTGCATTTTCCTGGAATCCTCATTTTCTCTTACCCCCCCTTCCCCAACCAGCAGCCATCTATTGCTTCCTGTATAACCATGACATCTCTGACTTCAAACTCCTTCTTTTCATTTACACATTTATCACATCCACATTTTAGGTACGTCCATGAATCTCAAGTCTCATAAAGCTTTCCCCAATGGCAGAATTTGTGCATGGAGTAATGTACAAAAAGGTCTGTTTAATGAACTCCCAAGCGTAAATTGTCTGCGCTCCCACAGCTCTGCTCCTCTGCATGGCCCTGGTGGGTGAATGGGAGCAAGAAATGATATTGCTGTGAGTTCAAGAACTCATCACTTCACACCTGAATTATTACAATGATCTCCCTTCGTCAAGTCTCTTCCTACTCCAGTCCATCCTACAACTTGCTACCAAAATGGTTATCTAGGGGCAGATTTGAGCATGTCAGCTCCTGTTCACTGTACTCTGGTAGCTCTCTACGACCTCTAAGATCAAATAAAAACTCCTAGTATGAAATTTTAAAGCCCTGCACCATCTTGCTCCAACCTATATTCTAGCTTCATTGAATATTCCTCTTCAAATCAAGTCTCACCATCTATAGGAACTTTCTCTACCCCCCCCCCCCCCACTGCCGGTACCTTCTCTTCTTCCCTCTTTCCCTCCCTCCCTCTTCCTTTTGGATTGAACTCTTTTGTATTTATTATTAGTATTTATTCTGTATGCATGTCTCTATCTCTACATAGTATCACCTTGTTCTCTCCATTAGAATGTAAGTCCCTTAAATGTAGGGATTATTTTATTTTTTCAGTTTGTATGCTAAGCAACGAGCACAGTGCTGGCAGGTAGGGGTTTAATAAACGTATGTTGATTGATTAATTTGCCCAATGGGACCCATAGAGGCTTGCACAGATGGTCTACCTTGTGATGAGGAAGCCCAGCCTAGCAGCTGGGTAACCCATCTAAACAGAAATGCCGTGCCCTGCGATAAGCAAGCAGACAAGAAACTACCTCAAAGGGAGATTTGTGGGGGCTCCATGAAGAAAGAAAGGACACTGAGGCCCTGGGGTACCAGGAGCTGTGAGGTGACTCTACAACATATGTATCTTAACATGTGTCTCACTGTTATTGCATGTTAAATACACTCTCCTCAGGGATGTGTGGGCATTTGTGAGGGGGTATTCCTAAGTTCAATGGGAAGAGTGAGTTGTAGCTATGGTTTTTACAAGACCATCTTAATAAATGTCTCTTCTCTTTTTAAAAAAATTTTTTTTTTTGTAAATGTCTCTTCTAAGCTAATCATATCTAATCTCTAACTTTAGAAAGGTGGCCCCATGGGGTACATCCTAGGATGTGAAGACAACAGCTACTCTTAGGGATCAAAACTGCAAGGGAGAATGTAGTAGCCGAGAGGGGGACATACTGACATGGGTGTGTAAATATATATATAAAATGCATTTGTTATGAGACCTTAAGCAAATCACTTCCACTAACTGGGCCTCTATAAGGTAAGAGAGCTGGAGAGAGATGATCTCTAAACTCTTTTTAGCTCTGAATCTATGTTATATGTATGGGTGGGTAGCTGGGGCAATGGGGTGAGGTATTCATATTTTTAAAAAGAATAAACTAAAATACAACTTTAAAACTTGTGTGGGTCTCACTCTCATTTTACAGGTGAGAAAACCCAGCTCAAGAAAGGCAGTCTTGATTCAATGCACAGTTGAATTCTGGAGTTGCAATCAGAGGATGAGTTGTTATTTTCCCCCCAGGAAACCATAGGTCCTACACAACCTGTTCCCCAGAGAAAACCATTTGGCTTAACCGTGTACACAATATATGTCAACACGATGGATTAAAAATGTTACATACATATACATATACATATATATAGGTATATGCAATATATCCATACATATATATGCAATTTCTCAAATATTCACAAAATAATGAGTATGTGAGTGAATTGGAGCAATAAATTAAGACTATAAATTTTAGAAAGGAAAAAAAGAAATGATATACTGTGCTTTTTTTTCTTGAGAAAAAGAGGAAAGAAGAGGAAAAAAGATGGAAGAAGCTTGACTAAACAAACTAGTTTGGTTTAAATCCATGATGTCTCACTGAAGCAAAGCAAAATAAAAGGGAATCATGAGAAAGAAATTGCTGACAGAGGGAAAGTATTCCTGTATTTCCATTTAAGATTATCCCCCAACCACTCAATTTTTTTGGGGGGGGGAGGATGGAGAGCAAATTTGAATTTCTCTGGCTAGAAGTAGGTATGTCCATGAATCTCAAGTCCCATAAAGCTTTCCCCAGTGGCAGAATTTGTGCATGGAGTAATCTACAAAAAAGGCTGTTTAATGAACTCCCAAGCGTAAATTGTCTGCGCTCCCACAGCTCTGCTCCTCTGCGTGGCCCTGGTGGGTGAATGGGAGCAAGAAATGATATTGCTGTGAAAATGCTAGATTGGTCTCATTGGATTCACTTTATCTGGAAGGCCCCAAAATAGGCTTTCTAATTTAGCCTAATTGGGGGTAGTTAACAAGATCAGCCAGAAGCATTCACAAACCGTCTTTGTTTAGTGAGCTATGCTGGCTGAAATGATGATGAGCTAAAAGGAAAACAGATCTGAACGTTAGGGACGTCCCAAAATAAGACTCTGGATCTGGGACTCCAATAGAGACTCATAAAGCAGGAATCCATAGATTTGCATTTAGGATGTCCAAGCTCCCAAATGCAGCTCACTTACTCTAATCAAGTTAATGAGCACTTATTAAGCACCTAATGTATGCTAGTCACTGTACTAAGTAAGCACCTTATATATACTAGTCACTGGACTAAGTAAGAAAGGAGACTCAGATCTAGTCTTATCCTTTCATCTTACAAATAAGGAAACCAAAGTCCAGTGAATTTAAGTAGCTTGCCCCGAGGTACACAGATATAATATCGGAGATAGAATCTGGACCCAGCCCTTTCGGACTACAAGATCTCAGTTCCATTCAGCACACCAGGTTGCTTCTCATGGAACAGTTAATGTTTGTGGAATCTGACATACATTTAGGGATAGTTTGTTTGGGGATTTCATTGGTATAAGGATCTGTGGAGGAAGGAGAGGGGAGGAAAGGAGGCCAGATGACCATTTCTTTTTAGTCTCTGAGACTGCTAAGGGCATTTATAGAGGAGTCACATTGCCCGTATGCAGCAGAAGCAGCTATTTTTGACCCATGGAGCAGCTCTCCAGTCATTATACCGGGCTGCCTCACTGGAGATTCAAACGTACATTGGAAATAGACCTGTTTTCAGTGACCTGGAAGTCTTCCTGATTCCTAGTTCAATTTTCTTTCTCCTAGACTGTACTACATCTCCAAATAGTCCTTTGTTCATTCATTCAGTTATCTCTGTATTCAGGGCTCCTCACAGGCCTTACCTATTACAACTGTTGGGACCTGGATCACAGTAGCCTCCTGTTTCTGGGGGCTCCCATACTGACGCCCCCCCTTGGAGCTGCCATGGGATCGCCATAATCTGTTGCCGCCTCAAACTCCTCACCTCAAGAGCCATGTCAGGTTCCCTGGCAGACGGGATTAGGGGCCTGGACCCCACTTTTGTCCTCTCTTGCATTTAACAAGCACTTATTTTATTAAGAGCTTACTCTGTTCAAGGCAGGATAGAAAAACAAAACCAGAGAAAGCCAAAAAGTTCCCAAGCTTAGGACCGGCATTCTACTGGGCAGAGGGCATGTATTCCTAGGAAATTAATGCAAAGTGTGTGCAAGATGAGCCAGAATCATTTCAAGCAGGATCCTCTGCTTCCTGGCTATGAGAGGCTAAGAGAAACAGAATCACTTGCACCGCTCGGGCCTCCATGAGCAAAAGAGAAAATGGGCAAGAGTGCGGCAGCAATCTCTCCTGGAAACCGGAAGCTCATCCTTCTCGGGGCCGCTTGGTGGGAGGCCCAGTCCCCGGGCTCTGTTCTCCCGGAGAAGGGAGTCAGAGAGGGCCTTAAGTGGGAATCACGGTGGAGGGAAACCTCCGGCCCAAACCCACCCACTTTGTCTTCGTCCCAGAAGGCGCAGCGGCATCTGCCTCAGTCCCTCCCTTCAGAACACCCCGTTCTTCCCTTTGTTCTTCTGTATCTCTGCATTGATCCGCCACCTGCCACGGGGCCTCTGTCCTGGATGGCTCGGACCATTATCTGTCCTTTGTGCCTCAGGAGCTCGGCCCCTTCCTGCCTCCCGGGGCCACATTTGTGATTTCATTCACCTGCAGCTTGCAAAGCAGAACAAAAATGGCGACAGAGCAGGTCCCAGGGTTCTTTTCTCCGTGGCACGAGCATCAGAAACGAGTGCCGAGACGCCCAGGGCAAAACTCAAAAGGCAGCCTGGGGAAGGCCGGACTCAGGGCGGGCGCCGGGGCTGCGTGGGCTGGGGGACATCCCCGGGGCTCGGGCCTGTCCAGGGCCCAGCGGAAAACTCCGTGTGTCAAATCCCAGTTATTGATGTGGAGGGGGGGCCTCCAGTTCCCGCAGACCCCCGCTGCTCCTTTAGAAACCTGGCGGATTGTTAGCCTGGGGAGCCAGAGTTCATGAACTCTGCCTGTACGAATGCAAAACCCCCGGTCATTGATATGGAGGGGCCGCATTTCCCTTTCTTTCGGCTCCCATTCCTCTCCAATCATATTTTAATGATGGAAAAGGTTCCCAAAGCAAAGCGGGGCTGGTGGGTCCCAACTTCCCGCCTTCATGGGTTAGAGACTTTGTGCAAAGCTCCTTCCCCCGAGCCATCGGTTAGGAACAAATAACCCGGGGTTTCTGATATGTTAAAGGAGGCCATTGACAAACATTTGCCTGGGAGCCCAGAGCGCGGGCGCGGCCATTTGGAAAAGGATCAGAGGCTGCGCTTCGGGCTTCCAGGGGGCAAAATGAAGGGGCCACCTTGAAAGGAATGGCCGGCCTTAGATTTACTGTGGAGACGCTTCCTTGCATTCGTTTGGCTTGTAAATGCCGCACGTTTTGCCCCGAGGCTGCGGGTTCCAGGAAGCGGGGGCTGCAAAAGGTTCCCGGCTGGTGGCGGCTCTCCCGCGACTGCTTTGGGCTGGATAAGACAGCTTGGAACCTGGGGGGTGGAGGGGGAGTTAGTCTTCGAGGGAGGGAGGGCCGAACACTTTTCTTTGCATTATTATTATTATTATTATTGTTGTTGTTGTTGTTGTTGTTGTTATTATTATTATTGTTATTATTGTTATTGTTACATCATAGTCATTTCTCCATCTCCATCATCATCAACAACAAAAACCAGTCAAAAGTATGGGTCTCCCCCATCTCTGGGGGCAAGAAGCGGGGGAGTTACTTATCTGGTCCCTGGGATTGCTGCTGGTTTTTCAGTGAGTGCGTTTGTCCCATGAGACTGAAAGTTTCTTCTCCTCCGCTCTCCCTGCTTTTCTGCCTTCAGTGGACGCTCCCTGTTCATCTTGTTGAGGAAAGGTTGTGCTCCCCGCTCTGCAGAGAGGCAGCCCGAGGCCCGGAATGGTCAAAGAAGCCCCCTCTCTTTTAGCTGGAAGAACAAAGTCTTCTCTCTTCCTAATTTTGGTCAGAGTTGGGCTGATGCAGAGAACAAGACAGCAGCAGCATCGTCACAGCTAATAATTACCCAGCACCTACTATGTGCCAGGCGGGTACTGTGCTAAGGACTTTACAGATTATCACTTTTGATCCTTATGATCTCTCTCTCTGTCTCTCTTTGTCTCTATCTCTGTCTCTGTCTCTCTCCTCTCTCTCTGTCTCTCTATCTCCGCTTCCTCTTTGTCTCTCCATCTCCCTTCTCCCTACTCCCTATCTCTCTGTCTCTTTCTGTCTCTCTGTCTCTTTTTACAGATAAGTAAACTGAGGCAAACCGAGATTAAGTGATTTGAACCAGGGTCACATAGCTAGTATCTGAGGTCACATTTGAACTCAGGTCTTTCTGGTCTTAGATTTCTGGCTAGAAGGAACTTGGGAATTCATCTAACCGAGTCCCCTCATTTGACCCATAAGAAAAACTGAGGTTTTTCTTCCAGGTCACATGGATTCTAAATAGCAGAGACAGAACTTGAATCCACATCCAGGGATCTCTTCGCTCCCAAGCTTCATCCTTTGAGAACTTCTTTCCCCAGGGAGTTCCCAGGGGACTCTTGATGGCCGCTCAGATCCCCTTCACCTGTCTCCCCTCTTCAGGCAGGCTCTCTGGGAAGCCGGGAAAGGCAGAAGCCACATCCCTCCACAGCCTGCTTCTGTCCATCTCCCTCTTCCTTCCCACTCCCTCCTTTCTCTTCTCGAGCACGGCTCCCGTCTGGCAACAAACTCTGGGGTTTTCTCAATGTTCATAAAACCCCCAAACTTTATGGTGCCTCCAGTGTGAGTAAAGAACACGACCGCTGCTGAAAATGAAGTTCTTTTATGCATTAATATTTCAGCACACTTGTACACACACAGTCTATTCTTCCTTTATGGATCCAGTCCAAGCCCCTTCCTCCGCTTTGGAGAGCTGCCGGGAATAAATCAGCCCTCGCAGTCCCTGCCTCCATCACCCACAGAGCCATTGGGGCGGGATGGAGGTAGGTTTGCCAGGGTGAGCCGGGCCCGTGTCCCAGGGGCCCATCCAGGAGAGAAGGGCAGGAGGACAGTGATGGAGCTGGGACTCTGCGTTCCTAGTCCAAGGACCTGAAAACTCCCTGCAGAACTTTGTCCTGTTAGTGGAACAGGAAACGAGTCTCCTAGGCCTGACCCTGGCTACGAAGGCCATTAAGGGAGATTTTCCCAGTCTGTCTTAGGCTTGGGAGAGCTTGACCACAGCAAAGCAGCATCAGGACTTTAATGCTCACCAAAAAAGCAGCTCATGAGATAAAAACAACTGGCACCTGAGCTCAGCTCATCTTTTTTAATTTGGGATGGGGGGCTGGTGAGCCGATTGGGATTAAGTGACTTATCCAAGATCACACATCTAGTTCACGTTAAATGTTTCAGGCTGGATTTGAACTCAGATCCTCCTGACTCCAAGGCTGCTGCTCTATCCACTGCCCCACCCGGCTTCCCCCGGCTTTTTTATTTTTGAGAAGAATAAATAGAAAAATACTTGTTACCACATTCCCTCTTTTTTTTTTTTTTTTTTTTTTTTTAAGGAACCAAGTTGGGATTTAATTAGTATTTGGGATGATGGGCAAACTCCTCCTATGAAAGTGCATCCTCACTTGCTCTGCAGCTTGGGAGTGCCTGGGACCTGCCTGGAGTCACACAGCCAGTGGATGTCAGAGCCCGAATTTGGATCCAAGTCTCCCTGACTCTGAGGCTGGCTCAGGAGGTCCATTATGCCCCTCTATTTCTCCCACTTGTTGGGGGAGGGGTGGGAAACATTAAGGAATCCATCCCACAGTTGTGAGCCCCAATAATCACACCACATCTCAATCTCCTCTTATGAGCATTTGAGTAGAAAGAGAGAAAGAAGTCATGGGAACTCAGTGATCAGAGCCCTGGATAGGTTTTCTGAAAATATGGAGACACATGGAAAGAGACACAGAGAGGGAGAGACAGAGAGACAGAGAGACCAGAGAGAGACAGACAGAGAGAGAGAGAGAGAGAGAGACAGAGAGAGATAAAGACAAAGAGACACAGAAACAGAGTGTGTTTGTGTATGAAAGAGACAGAGACCAAGACACAGACACAGAGAGAGACAAAGCCAGAGAGACAGAGTCAGAAAGAGAAAAAGATAGAAAAAAACAGACAGAAAGACAGAGAGAAATAGACAGAGACAGAGAGACAGACAGAGAGAAACAGAGAGACAGAGAGAGGAGAAGAGAGGAGAGGAGAAAGGAATGGATTTTCTCTAGAGGGTGAGAAAACCAGGGAGACCTCTGTTATCTCTGGCCCTGTAGCCTCGGGGCTGACCTGGAGCCCCAGCCTCCCTCCTATCTGCTACTTGCTACACATCTTCCTTTGATCTGGCCGGGGCCCTCACCCACTGGGCTCTGGAGCTTTTGCTCCGGCTCCTTGAGGGCTGGCTCAGGAGGAGTCTGGCCCCCAGCTGGGCTGGGGAGCAGCTCTGTGGAAGGCCCCTCGTCCTTGCTGGCCGCCTCTATAGCTGCATTTATTAGCTCAGCCCTCACGGCCCGGGGCCACAGGAGACCCTCCCCTTTAGAACATTTGTCACTGTCAGGACTTGTTGGAAGAGATGCTTCCTACGGAGCCAGAGGCCACAGTTTGAATCCAGGTCCCCCCATTTTCTGCCCCGGTGACCGTGGGCATGTCAGCCCCTACTCTGTGAAACAAGTCGTTGACGATGCTCGAGGCCCCTCCGTGTTCTAAATCTAGAAAATCCAGGGCTTTCTTTGTTCTTCACGGTTGTTCTGGAGATCAAGAGTTTATTTTTTGTTGAATTCTCCTTTATCAACGAGTCCTAGAACAGCCTAGATTTTAAGATGAAAAGGATTTTGTGGATTGTCTAGTCCAATACACTCATTAAAAAATATTATTTTCAATTAAATATTTTCTTTCCTTTCCACCTCCCCCATATCCACTGAGGAAAAAAACAAACAAACAAACAAAAACCAATTCCTACATTTCTAAGATGATGAGTGAAGAAGCTTTTACTAGAAATTACCAACATTTCTGTGAGGGAGGTAGCTGCTGCTGCACTGAATACAGAGCTGGGTCTGGAATCAGGAAGACCTGAGTTCAAATATAGCCTCAGAGACTTCTTAGCTGTGTGACCCTGGGCAAGTCACGTAACCCTGATGTGATCTAGGAGCGCAATTCCTAGTTCCAAAGGATGTGATTGGGGATCAGCACCAAATGAGGAGATGGATGTGGACCCAAATGTTGGGGTTTGGACATGTGAAGAATTCACGCTGGCCGTTCTCTTTGGCAAAAGGTAGCTTTATTTCAGAAAAGAGGTTACGGACAAAATGAAGGGATACAGTAGAGACCAGGAGTGGCCCAATAGAGACAGAGTTGGAAGAGCATAGAGTTAGTGAGGAAAGAGGTTTTTAAGAGTTAATGAGGGAAGAGACAAGTTCCCTAGTGGAACTCCCAATTAAGCAGGAGAAAGGGAACCCTCATGAGGTGGAAGAACTCCATTGACCAGCAGGCTAAATCCATAGAGGAGCATAGCATGCTAAGAGAGTTAGAAATCATGAGGCATGGTGGGAAATGAAAGGAGAGACACTATACGGCGTGGGGGAGGTGCTGTGGCGGACTGACCCAAAGGGATTCCACAAAGACAGTGGGAGCCAAGGACAGATTTACAAGGGGAATTTCTCCTCGGGGGCGCGACATGGGACACAGCAAGGCAGGGACCTTCACAGAGGCTGGGGCAATAAATGCCAAACTGATCCCAATGGAAACGTCCCTCCCTGCTTGCCTCAGGGAGCAATTCGGTCTTTCTCTCCAACTGCGCCCACTTACTCAGGACCTCATAACCCCGCTTGCCTCAGTTTCCCCACCTGTAAAATGATCTGGAGAAGGAAATGGCAAACCATTCCAGCGTCTTTGCCGAGAAAACCCACTGGACAGTATCTGCGTGTTCTGATCCCCAAGAGCACAAAGAATCAGGTACAGCTAAACAACAACAAAGCATTTAAATCGAATTTTAAGGTGCAAATCCTCTTTTATCTGCTCCTTCTGAGGGCCCTATGAGGTAGGTGCTCTTATTATCCCTACTTAGAAGATCAGGAAACTGAGGCAAACATCACCCAAGGTTAACCTGTGTGGCAAGATTTGAAGTCTTGTCTTCCCGACTAAAGGTCCAACGATCACCTACTTTACCACCCAATTGACTACCAATAAGACTATATGTCAGGCTTCAAGAATACAAGGTTATTTCTCTCAAGGAGCTCATTTTCTGAAGATAGAAACACGGTTTATAGGTGACTGGTGGCCCAGGAAATGAATTTTCCCTTTCCTGAAGCCAGGACAGTGCTGCTTTTGTTTTGAGATCTATATCTATCTATCTAAAATCTCTCTATCTATTTAGATGTAGATATAGATATTCCTCGAGTAAGATACAGCACCCCAAAAGGACAAGGAACTAAGTTGCCCTAATAACTACCCTGCGGATGTTAGCATGTCTTTCAGAGAGAGAGCTAGCACTGGTGATTGCAAGGGACTTGTCCCCAGAGAAATGATTTATTTCTTGTTTTTCCTTCTAAAAGATCATAGGATTTGGGGGTTTTCTATATGGAAAAAATCTTAGAGAATGTTTCAGTTTCTTTAAATAATGCAGTGAAGAGAGTTCTGGTCCTGGAGTCAGAAGGATTTCAGTTCAAATCCTACCAGAGACACAGCTTCAAAGATACATGCTACAAAAACTCTCTCCCACCCCCAGGATGAATCCTACAACACCCCGCCCCCCCCAGGATTCATGCTGCAGCAACTCCTCTCCCCAACCATGGAACTGTTTTCCAATCTGAAAGAAGTGTCAATAAAAACCTCGCCATAAAGAAAAATACAGTGAGTTAATATACTTTGGGTCAAGTCCAAGCCTGAAATAACGAAGCTAGCTATGGGCCTTGCCTGGTAGGATCCGGCCCACAGGAGCCATAAATGGGTCATGTATCATTAGCAGGGCCATCTCTTGCACTCTCAGAGAGAGTTAAATACTCCGTCACTGAACATTAGAGTAAAATAAGCAAGACAAACAGTTGCTAAATTAGTTGTGGATGTAAAGGGAAACCATTTCCAACAGGCTCAGCTTGCTGGGTTTTTCTCCTGCTGTCCAGGAACATCGGAAAGAGGAGATGGATGGGTTTTTCCAGGAAAGGTGAGGTCACTCCAGTGTTTCCTAGCTCCACCTGAGCTCTCCGCCTTGGGAGAGACGCAGTCATAATGACAGGCCCTGTGATGGACGGGGTGGATGGCCTGATTAATAGTGAAAATGGAGGATCATTTAGTAAGGAGCTTATAATGACAGGATGAATAGAAACCCGCTGGGGATTACTTCTGGACATGTTCCTGGGAGTCCGGGAGGCAGGTAGGCTGCTGCCCTGTTCCCTTGCTGGTTGCCTCAGTTAAATGAGTTGCAAAATCAGATTGTAGCAACTGCAAACTCCATTTAGGTTCCAATCTTGACCAAAAGCCCTTTTTCCTTTCCAGCAGTGACAAATTTGATTAGATGAACGCCCAATGATATTACCTTTTCTTCTCAGCACTGCCGAGTCTAGAAATGGTTTGTGACAGAAAGCCTTTTTATAGCCTACCTTTCAAAACGCATTTACCTTTTAACAATACCTCCTCTGCTAGTAAAAATGCAATTGTGGCTCACAGAAAATCAACATGTTTTAGGCTTTCTGGGTGTATTTAAACTGTCAACAGTGGGTAGTCATCTGATAGCTGGGATCTGCCTAGGGCGACCGGGCTGGATTCTAGGGATGGTCCAATGGCACTGGGCTGCTCAGGTGGGGCTGGGGAGCATATGAACTGCAAATGACCTGTGTGGGCAGGGAATCTCTGCCTGCCTGGCGGGCTGTCATGGATGCTGGTATTGATCTGGAGATGATTGCTGAGGGCAATGTGTACCGATAGGCCGGCCAGCTGCAGAGCCTCATGATAACCATCACTGAGACCCGTGTGATGCTCCTCAGAACTCCCTGTGTCTTTCCTACCTAGCAATGAATGCAACCCTTGGGCAGTAGGCAACCTATCTTCAAAGTACACTTCTGAGTTAAAAGGCTGCGCCGCTCCTTGGCCACTATTCTCCCAGGGTCACCCTTTGGCACTTTTCTACAATGCTTTCTTGGGTTGTTGGTTTGTTGTTATATAACAGTTGAAAATCATGGTAAATGGTCTTTCAGGAGAAAAATTCACTTTTGCTTTTGAGAGATTTTCAGACACATATTTCTACTAAAGAAGAAATGGTTCCTTATTTTCAAGTCTTTTGAACTTTAGAGAAGTTGTATTCATGTAAAAAAATGGGCGGTGTCTTTTGTGTTCATATCATCTTCAATTCTGAATATCTCTCTCCCTTCCTCGCCTAGGAGCCATCTCTTGTAACAAAAAATGAGAAAGGAATGGGAAGGGAGGGAAGAATCAACCACTGGGCTGCCGTCCACAGGAACTCCTTCATCTCTGAAATGAAGGGAGGGGGCTGCGTTTTTCCGGCTCCCTCTATTACCACATTGGGTCTCTTTCACTTTCCCCCACCATTTCCATGGCTGTGGCCATTATCTATGTTGTTTTCTTGTTTCTGTCTAATTCGCTCTGCATCAAGTCAAATAACTCTTCCTATGTTTCTCTTCATCTCATCATTTCTTCCATTACCACGAAAGAAATGATTTACATTGGAAATTTACATTCACCTGGCAGAATTTGTTTAGCGTTACCTCAACTGGTATGCAGAGCTGTGCATCTACCCCAGGCCTTGTTCTTTGCTCCTAAAAATTTCTGTTGTATTTTTGCATGGATGGGATCTGTCTGTTTTGTTTTTGTTTTTGTTTTTTACCTCCTTAGAATAAATAACTGTCAGCGGGCTTTCTAGATCAAAGGATATCGACATTTTAATCACTATTTTAAAAGCATAATTTTCAAATTGCTTTGCAGAATAAATGGACCAATACTCAGGTCCATCAATATATATATTACCATGTCTATTTTTCCACATCCCCTCCAAAATGATTATTCTATGACTTTTAAAAATATATAGCTTTTTTGACCAGGAAGACAGAGTGTTCAGCTTGCAAGATCTGGAAGGTCTGGAAGATCTGAATTAAAATCGTGCCTCAAATCCTAGTCATGTGACTTCGGGGAAATCATTCGATCAACCTCACTCAGTATCTGTTTCTTCATCTGTAAAATGGGGATAATAATAGCATCTACCTTACAGGGTTGTTGTGAAGATCAAATGAAGCAACATGTATAAAATATTTTGCAAACCATCAAATGTTATATAAATGTTAATAGTGTATTATAATACTCAGTCATTTCCTAATTTATATATATATATATATATACACACACACACACACACACACACACACACTTATCATTATGTTGCTTTGCTCCTTTACACTCACCTTCCTAGAGCAGAAAATTCTTGATAATATAAAAAACTGAAACAAAGCCAAGTTATAGATATGCTAATGCTTCTCTAGGTTGCTCCTATCACATGACAGAGAGGAGAGAATTAAGTTTTTTTGCCTTTTTTTTTTCAGATAAATATAAATGTCACATGGCCACACATTCACAACATTTAATTAGCATTATGATGATATATTGAATAGGTGGCTGAGCCTGGAATCAGATCTCGCCATGGACACTTACTGGTCACATTACTGGACAGCTCAGCATCCTAGTTCTAGAGTTGGAAGGGACCTTTGGAGCCCCTCATTTTACATATGTGGAAACTGAGGCCCAAGGTCACACAGAGACTAAGCATTGGTGAAATGGGCTGCCAATATTTATGAAGAGCAGCACCAACCTTAAAACACACTATATAAATGTGAGTTATTATATCAATTATCACTAATAATAATTCTTCTTCAAAACAAGTTTAAATAGAAATTCTGGAAGGAGGACTCCATGATTATCCATTGAGAGATGGCTTTTCTTTTTAAAGATTTGTCTTCTCCTTGTGCTTGTGCACCCTGTAGAAGAAAGAAGGGTGACAGATCATTAAGTGCCTGAAAGACTGGCTGAGCTAAGAGCTTTCCTGTTACTTGGTGGCTCAGGCCCCTGGAATGGTCACACTGGGGCAATCACTGCATTAGGAATATGATGAAGGGGACGGTCTGCACTGACTAATGGGCTCCGAGTCAGCATCCCTGACTCTGCACTGGCCTTTTCTGCTCCCTTTAGGTTTTTGCCCAGGGCCTCGCCCGGCAGACTTTTAGCAGAACGGGGCCCTTTTGGATCAATGGCAGGAACGAGGGGCCAGGAAGGTGATGGACTTGGAACATATGGCAAGAAACAAGTGTGTGAGAAAATGGATTTTGTAGATGCCGGAATGACCTTCATGATTCAGCTTCTCCCCCTGCTCCCATCAAGAAGCCTCCCAATGGATGCCTCTCGACATCATCTGCAACCATAAAGAGAGTCCGAGATGATTCCTTAAATTACTCACCCGGAGCTCCATGAATGTTAATTGCTGTTGACATAAACGTAATGACTAACTTAGCAATCGCCTCCTTTTGCTTTTTACATTAGCGCATCCCAAAGGAAGCTCAGATAGTTTGAAAATAACGGGAGGAAAGGAAGGGATGCCATCACTCATCAAGCTTTTTTTTTTTTTTTAATTTTTTTTTAAATTTTAATTTTTTTAATTTAATTTTTTATTTTTTATTTATTTATTTTTATTTTTTATAGAATGTTTTTGTTTGTTTGTGGGTTTTTTGGCTGAGGTAATTGGGGTTCAGTGACTTGCCCAGAGTCACACAGCCAGGAAGTGTTAAGTGTCTGAGACCACATTTGAACTCAGGTCTTCCTGACTTCAGGCCTGGTGCTCTATCCACTGCCCCACCTAGCTGCCCCAACTCATCAAGCTTTTGATTGGGGATTACAGACAGGGCTGAGAGGGACTAACTCGCCCCGCATTTAGTAATCGCTGTTTGTCTTCTGATTAAGGTTTCTCCCCTTGTCTCTTGTTCCATCAACTTCAGCCCCTTCCCAACCCAGGGTAAGCTCCTTGAGGGCAGCCATTGTGTCAATTTTGTCTTTGGATCCCCAGTGCGTGGTAGCTAGTTGATTCTTCATGAGTGTTGGATTGTGGTTAATCCGGGAGTTCTTTACCTTACAATCCATGAATAGATTTCACGAGATCTGTGAACTTGGATGAAGGAACTTGGACAGAGGAAGGCAGTAAGCTTTTATTAAGCACCTGCTATGTGCCAGGCTTTGCAAATATCTCACTTGATCTTTATAGTGGACGCTCTTACTATCCCCATTTTACAGAAAAGAAACTGAGGCAAATAGAAGTTAAGTGACTTGATCACACATCTAAGAATTGTCTAAGGCTGGATTTGAACTCACCCTTCCTGACTCTAGCGCCAAGGCTTTATTCACTGTACCACTCTGCCTACAGGAGCAACATTTGTCATTGTTGTTTTTGAATGAAATTTAGATCCTAGTGTGAGATCTTGAAACTGGAACTATGCTCATTGTAGGTACTGGAAAGTCTTTGGTCCTTCATCTTTGTTCAACTGATATTTATTACTGATGAGAGTCCATTGTAGGGGAAGGGGGACGGCCTCTGGGCTCATCAATAATTAGTAGGCAACATCGTAGCTCTAAAGCACTCTGCAATGTTCGTTTAAACAATCAGAGAGCAAGGGTTTGGCACAAGGACTCAGAATGTGCCCTGAATTCACAAGTGAGGGCGGTCTGTATGGGAGTCCCCGGTCACTACGGGCCTCTGGAAATCTGTTGAGATAATAACATTAGAAACTGGCTTTGCAGTTTTTCAGGTAAGAATGAATATATGCCTTAGTTAGCTGTGACCTGAGTGAAGAGCTCTCACCTTACATTGCCCGGGAAGATGTGACTTCTGATTGAGGAAAAAGGAGCAGAGAAAGGAAAGGGATGGAGAAAGAAGAGACAAGGTGGGCCCCGGAGGATGAATGGAAGACCACCAACATATAGGGAAATGTGGCGCTCTAACATTTCCAGTCCCACAGCCCAGACTGCTAAGATTGGAGCCACTGAGTCAGACCTTTCTCTAGTTGGGCTAAGTTTCCCTCTTGCCTTTAAATCATAGAGCACCCTAGCTTTTTAGGTGTGCTCTGTCCCCTAAACTAATCTGATTTCCTAAATGGTCATTTAACGTGTTCCCTTTCATAAATGTCCATGGTTGTCTTGGGTGTAATAAGCATTTGGGGGGGGGGGAGTCTTTTTACAGGAAGTCTTCTTTTAATCTCAGTACCTTCCCTTTGTTAATTATTTCCTGTTTTTCAAGAAATTTACAATCTCTTTTTGTTATCCTAGAGTTTACAAACACTTGGTGCATAATGGGTGCTTAATGTTTATTGACTGATTCATTGGAAGGAGCTTCGTGGCTGAGTCAACTATCAACTTAGAGCACTTCAGAAAGGATCATTTTGTCATCCTAAGCTCAAGACCTTTAATGCTGAAGCAGAGTGCGTCTGCTCTTAGGGGCCCCGGGATCCCAGGCCTTAAATTCAACAGAGTTGACCCCATTCAGCCCCCTTTGTCCCTAGAATGCCTCAGTTCTTCTGATCCTTCCAGGGATAAGGCTTTCCAGAGAAACCACCAAAGTTCTTTTCATTTTCAAATTATGATGAATGTACTTTCCCCCCACACTCATAATAAATAAGCTCCTCAAGGGTGAGGATTCCTTGATATTTGTTTTTACCTCCTCTGCCCCAGGCACATAATTTTGTACACAGTAGGTAGTTAATAAATTCTGGCTAGATTGGATTGGAATAGAACTCTGAATGGAGAACTGGGATTAGACAAGAGGTTCTCAGTACCAATTACAGAATTTTTAGGAATAAAAGTGACCAGAAGCATGACAGCAAGAAGGGGACAATGCTCGTTATCTCCCAGATCTGCCCCTGAGCTTTTCTGAGTTCAGTGTGTACCTCAAGTCATGGGACTGTCTCACTTTTGCCTTGAGTTGATTTCCAAGCTTCACACCAGCAATACCGTGAATGGTCCAACTGTTCTGGAAAACAATTTGAATTTGGACAAACTCTTCAGACCCTTTAACCCAGCAGTCCCACTGCTGGGCGTAGGCTCTGAGGTCAAAGACAAGCAATAATGGCCTCATTTATCAGAATATTCATAGCAGCACTTTTTGTGTGGGCTAAAAAAAATAAAGAGAGAGAGAAAGTTGGTGTTTGTTGGTTATGGGATAATCGAATAACTTATGGTCTATGAATACAATGAATATTAGAGTGCCTTAAGATGAAATTGTGGGATTCAGAGAAATTGGGGAAGGCGTGTGTAAGCTGATTCAGGGGGAATGATCACAAGGGCAGAGCACATTAAGGTTTACAAAGAATTTTACATATATTATCTCATTGGATCTTGGGTCAACTTCAGACTTTGCTTGAAGGCTTTTATAAGGGGAATCTACCACCTCCTAGCCAGCACATCCCACTTTTGGATGGCTCTATTGCAAAGAAGATTTTCTTATTTAAGACAAAATTGGCATATTTGCAATTGGATCTGTCCCTAATTCCTCTTCAATGGGGAAAACTTTCAAAAACTTGAAGGCAGTGATCATGTACCCCATGAGTCTTCTCCAGCCTAAGCACCTCCAATTTTTTAAAAAATGAGCCTCTTGTATAGCACACTCTTAAAAGTGGACAGAAAAAGGACTGGAAGCCCAAAACACTGGGTTTGAATCCCCTTTGACACTAGCTATTTCTCTGGATCTCAGTCTTTACACCTGTAAAATGAGGGGATTGTACCCGATGACACCCTCTAATATTTCTTCTAACTCTAAAATTTGTGATATTTTGGTTACTCTGGTTGCCCTGCCATTCTTTGGGTCCCCTTCCAGCACAAAAAAATAGGGGCGCTCTCCAAGGTTCCTCTTGAAATGTGATGCCGGGTCCTGATCCGACTACAGCACAGGAGCGATGGACATGTTCCTGGACAACATCCTCCTGGGACCATCAGCTCCACTCTATTAAATATTCCCTAGCTAAAATTCTGGAGACTCTCCCTCATTAACTGAGTCCTCTTTGATTCAATGGAAGAAGCATTTCTGAGCAAGCCATACTGGATAAGCAAAAAAGAAAAAAAAAAAAAAAAAAAAAAAGACACAGTCTCTGTCCTTGCCTCTGTCCTGGAAGTTCTGGCAGAGTCAGGCAATGGTGTGGTGGCTGGATGGTGTCTCTGCAGTGGCTTTTCCCAGTGTAGGAACCTGTACAACTCTTCTGACCCAAGATTGTTGAGAGTCAGAAAAACTACTGAAAGGCAGATAAAGCGGACATTAAGTCTGAAAGCCACAAAGATTCCTTCCCTCCTTTCTGTCCCTAAGGAGAATCCCACCGCAGGAACGGATGGCAGGATGGAGCGGGCAGGAACTTCGTACCCGCCTTGGCTTGAACCAGTCCAGTTTCAGGCAGCCCGTTATGATTCGACTGTCCTGGGGCACTGGCCACCACTAGTAGTGGCCAACCCCTGGGAAAGATTCCCAAGAAAGACTGGAGAAAAGCCCGGATCTTCATGGTCCTCCTGGATCTGGAAGAAGCTGCCTTAACTTGATCTGGTTTTCCCCACCTTTTCTGTGGACAAAAAAAGGACACGAATGGTGGCTAGACAGTGTTTGAAAGCCCCTGCCTAGCCCTCTCCTGGTGAACTCAGGAGTAGGTAGGAGGGTTGAGACCAGGCCCTCGTGGTTCTATTGGACCCAGAAGCAATGTCTGCCTCCCCCCTCAGCCCCAGGTTAATCCAATAATCAATGGGCCTCATCACTGAGGAAAGGCTGTAAGGATTCATGCTGGTTCAAGCTACTGGGCCCATCTTCCTTCTCGATGTCGGCATCCTGTGGTCCCCTATCAATTCAGTCAGATCGCCTACTCATGAAAGTGGGAAAAAGGCTTTAGTCAAGCACCAGTGGAATAAAGTAAATTGTGGGGCTTCTCTTCCCCTGCCCCAAAGTATAGCCCAATAGAGCTATGATGTTTTTAATTAAGGAAATGAAATGATGAGAGAGAAAGTGTTTTGAATTGGTGAGAATCAAGAAAGCCTGCCAGGGAGAGGAGGTACCTGGGCTTTGTCCTGAAAGAAATGCAGAATTTTATCAGGGAGAGATGAGATGGAGTCTATTATAGGAGGGTGTGGTGTGTGGGTGTGTGTGTGTGTGTGTGTGTGTGTGTGAGTGAGTGTGAGTGAGTGTTTGTGTGTGTGTGTTCCATGGTCACTTGCAGGAATTCAGAGAGGCAGGAGACATTTGAGGAACAAAAAAGACTGGATTTCCAAGTCCCATCAACCCCAAAAGCCTTTGTTAAGGAACACCCATGTGTCAGGAACCATGCTGGGCTCTGGAAACACAATCACAAAGGAAACAACCGCTCCTCTCAAGTAGCTTATGTATCAATAAGGGAGAGAAAACCAAGTACACATAGAAAAAATCTGAAGTAAACTTGGCCAGGTTAGGAGGGTTGATCTCCATTGCCATCCATTTCCTAGCCCGGGCTTCTCTTATGGCCAGGATTCCCCCGCGGAGGATTTTTCAGGCCGGACGTCGGGCGCAGCGGATCCAAGCTCTGTTTGGGGTGTTGTTTGTAGCTCTGCAACTTTCTGGCCGGGGTTAGCGTTCTTTGGGAGGCTTCTCATGGCCAGAAGGATATTATCAGGCTGGAACCCAGCTGCTGATCAAAGAGCTGACAACAGCATCGATGTTTAGTGTCTCTTAAATCTCGGCTATCCAAATAGATTAGCAAGCCTGCCTTCCTCTTAGCTAACATCTGTCCCCCACACTTCAGTGGAATTACCAGTGAAAGTATGACAAATAAAATGGGTCGTGAACCAAAATTCAATAAAAGCAAAGTTAATTACGTGTTTGTTAGAGAATAAACACACTGTTGGATCAATATGTAAATTCTGACCTTCAATGGTCTTTTCAGAAGCTTTTAAGCCTTTAGTCTTGCAGAGATTAACTTACAGCCTTGAACTTCCTTTTGGGAAGTTCCCAGACCACACAAGCCCACCATGAATTACTGGTTGTCTTAAGTCCCGATGTTAGAGTTCTATTTGGGCAGCTGGGGAAATGTTAAAGGAGAGGAAGAACAAAGATCTAGTGGGGTGAATGACATAATTCAATCGGCTAATAAACATTTAAGTGCCTGCCATGTGCCTGGAATTGGGCTAAAAGCTGGGGAATCCCTGCCTTCAGGAAGCTCATAATTTCATGGGGATGACAAAGAGCAGATACATAGAAACAAGCTAGATGGAGGACAGAGAGGAACTCATTCATAGAAGGGAAACCACTAGAATTACGAGGAGTTGGGATGGGATTTTAGTTAGGATTTAAAGAATACCAGGGAATTCAGTGGACAGAGATGAGATGGGAAAGCCTTCCAGGCAAGGGGGACAGTGGAGAGGATTTCCAGAGCTGAGAAATAGAGGGATTTGTTTGTGAGATAGCTAAGAGCCCAGCTGAAATGCAGAGAAGAGCCACTGGAATTCATTGATTTAGGGGAGTCAATGACAAGTTTGGATCTGCATTTTAGGAAAAATTACTTGGATGGTCAAATGGAAGATGGATGGAGTGGGGAAGAGAGTGGAATGGAAGAAGCAGATCCCCCAGAAGGCATTGGGGTAGTGGTGATAGAGAAGAAAAGGAGCTGTATTTGAGAGATATTGGAAAGCTGAGCTCCAAAGGCTGGAAAATGGGAGTAGAGATGGGGATTTGTAAGAGAGTAAGAAGTTGAGAATGATACCCTAGCTGTGAGGTATTCTTGAAGGTAACAGGGAAATTTGGAGAAGGGTGGGATTTAGGAGGAAAGGCAATGGATTCGGTTTTAGCTGTGAGTTTAGGATGTCTATTGGGCATTCAATTTGAGCTTCTGAAAGGCAGTTGGAAATGGGAGATTGGAAGTCAGCAGAAAGGTTGGAACAGAATAGGTAGATTTGAGAATCGTCAATTTCGAGATGGTAATCAAGTTCATGGGATCTGATGAGATCCTCAAGTGAAGTAACAGAAGGCAGAAAAGAAGGTCCCGGACAGCCGTTTGGGGATGTGACCTAGATGGGGATCCAGGAGGATCTTAGGAAAACTGGGAAGGATTGGACTGAGAAGTAGGAAGAGAACCAGGAGAGAGTGATGTCCTGAAAACCTAAAGACAAGAGAGAAGATCAAGGAGGGAGGTGGTATTGTGTCATACTGGCAATCATATTAGGGTTGTGAGGATCAAATGAGATGATTTTGTAAATTATTTAGCACAGTGCCTGGCACATAGAAAGTGGCTTTCTATTGCTGTGGTAGTGGTGATGATGATGATAATGAAATGTATCAAAGACTAGAGGGATTGAGAAGAATGAGGCCCAATTACCATTGGATTTGGCAATTAAAGATCATTGATTTTAAAAAATCTAGAAAACAAATCATGCTAAATGGTGCAGTGAATAGAGCTCTGGAGTCAAAAGGACCTGAGTTCAAATCTAGCCTCAGACACTTAACACTTCCTAGCTGTGTGATCCTGGGCAAGTCACTTAACTCCAATTGCCTCAGCACACACACAAAAAAATTATTGATTTGCTTTGGTGGAGGGAGTACCATATATTTACATACCTACATCAATACACACGTACATAAACACTTATGCATGTGTGTATTGGTGAAAGGCTGAGTGATATAGTAGGCAGAGAACTGGCTTTGGAGTTTGAAAGATTTGGATTCATGTACTGAAATTAGAATACCGGTATAGAATTGTTTATAATTGCCTGGAAATACACTGACCCAGAAAAACCCTAGAACAATGTTGTAAATAGATAATCTCTGAACCCCATGAAATGGAAAGCTCTCTAAATCTAGTGGGATCTAGTGGGATAAATCAAAAGCAGATGGGAAGAGGATGAAGTACCTCTCATCCCCATCATCCTCTCTGCTGTTGCCAGAATTTTTTCTTAAAGACACTTCTAATGAGCCTTAAGAAATTGGACATGAACTCCTACACTTCTATTCATTAAAGCAAACCAACAATCATTCTGTCCTGCCCAAGAGTCCACCAGAACTGAAAGAACAATAACAGGCTAATGAGCTGTCCAAGGGCTCTTCTCAGTTGAGCTCCGTTGAACATAAAATGAGAAGACTGATGCCATTACTGTGTGTGTTCTAGCTAGTGGTAATATCTTGGGCCTCTGACCCTTTGATAGAGGCTGTATTTATTCATCTGTGAACATGTTGGATTTCCCAGTAGAAGAACAAAATATAATGTCCATGAAGTTCTTTGTAAGCTTGAAAGTGCTAGATGACCGTCAGTTATTATTATTTTGCTCAGTTTTCCCTTTGACACAAGGGATGATTGAAGGTGGGGAGATAATATATTGGGAAATGATTCTGACATTAAAAAAGCATAAACATAAGTTAATTATTGGGAGATTTCAGTTCTATCTTGAATAACATCCACATGATTGCTGAGTTGGAAGGGTCCCCAAGAGCCATGTGTTAACAATCTCTGCATGAGCAATACACCCAACAAGGACTCATAACAAGGACTCATACCGAATTAGCTAGAAGACCTGCAGGAATGAAGAGCTCTGTTACTTTCTTTGATCACCCATTCTTGATTAGGCTCTGATTGTTAGGAAGTTGTTATTTCACCCAGGCTAAGTTTGTCTGACTGCAGCTTCCATGTTTTCATGAATAATGAAGTTAGCTGATTCTTGTTTTGTTAGATGATTATAACAGATAGATAATTTATTAAGAATTACTGTGTGCCAAAAAAAAAAAGAGGAAAAAAAAAAAGAATTACTGTGTGCCAAGTCCTGTGCTAAATTCTGGGAATACAAATACAAGCAGTGGGATGGTCCATGCCTTCAAGGAAGTTATACTCTTTTCTTTTTATCATAGCTTTCTATTGACAAAACATATGCATGGGTAATTTTTCAACATTGACCCTTGCAAAAACTTCTGTTCCAACTTTTCCCCAAGGAGGTTATTTTCTAATGGGAGAAGATAATGCATAAAAGGGGAACTGAAAAGAGACCTAAAGAAGTAATTTAAACCTAATTTATGTGCTTCACATTCTTCATGTATTCAGGTTCTCTTGACAGTTGGCTTTTCAAACCTGTCTTGGGGAATTTTATTAGATGATCTTTTGTAAGTTTTCTTCCAGATACATCATCGGAGATACTGTTGTAGATACCTTTTGGGGGTAGAAATGAGGCGTGCAGGCATTCTCAAAGTTTTGGGGGCTTTGAACCTCAAGAAACTTCCACTGAGAGGCTATGTTGCCCAGAAGAACAAGACTGTGAACCATGCTGATGGAGTTTTCCCTGTTGAGGATGCAGGAAATGGGAGGACTAGGGGCTGTCCCTATAAAAGGAAGCAGAGAAAACATGTACGCTGAGAATATGGCATGGTAGAGTGTATGAAGTTAGGAATAGGAGACAGTAGACTTCAGCAGATTGGGGTAGAATAGATCATAGCTGATGAGATGACTGATTTCTACTCACTACCTTCCCTTCTCTGCTTTCCAGACAGCATTCTGGGAAAGTTCCCTAACTCCTTTCCTCCCCATTCCTTCTCTAATCAGGAGAGAGATGAAAATAAATTGAACTTTAGTGCTTCCATTCATATCTAGTCTGCTGTGCTTTAATTTAATGCTTTAAAAAATCCTTTATGCTATTTGAAATTGTTATTACATTATATGGTCATTTACAGTTTTTTAGTACAAACCACTGCGGGCATAATTGGAGATTTTGAGAGGAAAAGCTAACCCAGAAGGGAGAGGACATTTTCCCTAGCTCAGGGTTAGAGGAGGGGGTCTGCTGCTGAGAGAGACAGACAGGAAGGGAGAGACAGAGACAAAGACAGAGACACACAGAGAGACATAGAGAGACAGAGGAAGAAAGTTTCTGCAATTTTACTAGTTTCTGATTATCTATGCAGCAAGCTACTTTTGGACCTGGAGAAATGCTTAATCAGGAGATGAGCCAGTAGCAATGAGAAGGAGAACCTAGTATATTGATTCAGGAGAGTAGACACTCAGCAAAGAGCACCTGGCCAACAGCTTCAGCCTTACATAAGGGGAGACAGCATAGTCCACTTGATAAAATACTCAACTTGGAGTCAGGAAGACCTCCAGGCAACCTATGCCAGACACTTCCTGGCCAAGTAGCTTTGCACAAATCATTTCATCTCTCTCAGCCCATCAAATAATGTCAAAGATAATCCTTACAATGCGTACTTCACAAAGCTGTTGTAAAGCTCAAGTGAGGCAGCATACACAGAGAGTTTTACAAACTTTAAAAGATAATAGAATCATATTTGGTGCTGGAAGAGACCCTCAAGACATCTAGATCAACTCTCCTATTTGACATAGGCTCAGGGAGCCAAAGGGATTTATCCAATGGCACAAGAGTAACAAGTAGCAGAACCAGGATTTAATCCAAGGCCTCTGACTCTCATTCCAAAGCGCTTTTCCATTGTGTGATACTTTGCATATTTGAGTTGTTTTTTATTATTATTATTATTATAATTATTATTATTACTGCTTTCCCCACAATGTAGACAACACAGCTCTTTTAAAAAATAAATTTAATGACCAACAGGATGATTTCAGAAAGGCCTGGAGAGACTTACACGAACTGATGCTGAGTGAAATGAGCAGGACCAGGAGATCCTTATATACTTCAACAACAATACTGTATGATGACCAGTTCTGATGGACCAGGCCATCCTCAGCAACGAGATCAACCAAATCATTTCCAATGGAGCAGCAATGAACTGAACCAGCTATGCCCAGAAAAAGAACTCTGGGAGATGACTAAAAACCATTACATTGAATTCCCAATCCCTATATTTATGCCCACCTGCATTTTTGATTTCCTTCACAAGCTAATTGTACAATATTTCAGAGTCTGATTCTTTTTGTACAGCAAAATAATGTTTTGGTCAGGTATACTTATTGTGTATCTAATCTATATTTTAATATATTTAACATCTACTGGTCATCCTGCCATCTAGGGGAGGGGGTGGGGGGGTAAGAGGTAAAAAATTGGAACAAGAGGTTTGGCAATTGTTAATGCTGTAAAGCTACCCATGCATATATCCTGTAAATAAAAGGCTATTAAATAAAAAAAAATAAATTTAAGTACTTAATATTTCTTGCAGGTTGGCCTTTTGGGATAGAATAATGTAGGGATCAAAATGTTCTCAGATCAGCACAAATCCACATTGAATAATGTTCTGGGCCAGGAATGACACCACAAAGATTACAAACTCTTTTTGGCTGACCGCTTCCCATCATGCATTTGGAAAATCATGTTTTCCTGATAGATAACAGTGCAAAGAAAGCCAAAGGCATGAGCTGTTCCTAACTCATCAGCACTGCAGAAACGTCTGTGGAGTTCTCTGAAATGTTTTCAGGAAAAATTGGGCAAAAACTGTCATCTTTTTTTTTTTTTTTTAAACGTCACAGGCTTATTATTTTAATCTCTGAGTACCCAGAGATTAAGCTAAAGCAAAACACAGAATATATATATATATATATATATATATATATATATATATATTAGAAAATAGCCTTCTGCAAATGACATTTAGCCTCTGATACTCAGGATATTTCTCTCTAAGTTGCCGATGAAATAGCCTCGGTCTCTGGGAGTGGAGTTCCGGAACAATAGAGCATTCTGCCATCGCTGTCCAAGTGCTTAAAATCCCACTTCATTGCGCTTGAGGCCAGGGGGATTTGCATATTTGAGGGGGTGCATTTAAACAGAAATCACCGGGAGCTAATGACTGGAGAGAACAATCGTGCCGCGGTGGCGGCTTTCGGCCCTCAGCCCAGAGACCCCGAGGTCCCCTCGACATTGGAACATCTCACACATTGCTGAAGGTCAATCCATAATAATTCTGACAGTTTCCTCCAGAGCTTTGCCTCCAAAGATGCTCTTTAGAGCCTGCAGGCCGGGGCTTTGGCCCGCCCGAGGAGACAATGGGAAGCCGGGAAGGGCCCCCTCCCCGTTTCCGGCCTCTCCCGGGCACGAGTGGCCGCGCCGTCCCTTCCTCGGGCACCCCGGCCTTAGCCAACCCAGCGGGGGCGGGCCCCGGCGGCGACCGGCTCCGGGGAGAAACCCCCCGCCCGTCGAACGGCTTCGATCCCCGGGCTCCCCTCTGACCGGCGCTGCCCCGACGCGCCCGGAGTCAGCGGGGACTTCTTAATGACAGCGCTGTCTATAACGGGATCGTCAAGCGAGACATTGGCATAAATCATTGGCACATTGCGGACTGTCACCGCTGTCAGCCCGCCGCTGATGTGATCTTTAGTCTTTCGGATCTATAGACTGGCATTTGGATGGGCCGCGCGGCCGCGCTCCGCCTTGCATATTAAAGGCTTTTCCGCCGATATCCAGAGGCCCGAGTCACGGCGGCCGCGAAATGGGGGGAGCCGCTCGCATAATTCTCGCCCCCCGCCTCGGGGGCTCGCTCTGGAGGCCGCGCGTCGCGTCCCGGGGCCCTTCGGAACGGGAGAAAAAAAGCCAGTTATTTACTCCTCCTGACAAGTTCCTGGAGAAGAGGATGGGGGACCGGGGGGGGGGGGGGTGAGAGCAATTTGTTAATGAGGCAGTTTGCAGGGATTTTTTTTTTTTTATTCTAAAATAGTTTTGGAGTCTGATGGAGGGGGGAGGATGGACTTGAAGAGCGGGAGGCGGATTTATACAAACGGCCCCCACGCCGCAAGCGCCATAATTTTGCCCTTGGCTGGATGGAATGAAATAAATCTGCATCTGCGAATAACCTGATTGCGAAGCGGCCGGCCTCGCGGTAACTTAATTTGGAGCTCCGGCCTCCGCAGGCTGCGGCTTTCGCCCCCCTGAGATTCCTGAGGCTCCTCGGCCTCGCAGGGAGTTGTTCTCCAGCGCCTCGAGGAACAGCCTGGGGACGTCGGGTTCCCCCTCGCCGGAGGGCGAGCTTGGAGGGTCCCTTGGGATGAGGTCACAGAGGGGGTTCTAGACCAGCTCTAGGTTCCTGAACCTTCATATGGGATAACGCTTAGGAAAGTGCTTTAAAAAGTTCTTAAGAGATGGAGAGAAAGTCGTGTCTTCCCTCTCCCTTCTCTCTCAAACATTCATCACAAAGAGCTGCCTTGGAACACGTTGGGTTCCCCTTCACCCGGGGTGCTCAGGCAAGCTTGGAGGATCCCTTGGGATGAGGTCCCAGAGGTCACAAACTTTCATCACAAAGAGCTGGCTATGGCAGACTGAGAGGCAGCAAAGTACAGGGGAAGGAAAGCTAGATTTAGCATCAGAGAAGGGGAAGAATAATCCCACTTTTGCTACATCCCCAGCTATCTGGGTCTTGATTTTCTCATCTGCAAAATGTAGACTAGAACATTAGAAGGATCCCCTTTCCATTGGGTCTCCTGTGTAGGTGCAGTTGGAGTGGCTGTGGTTAGTCTAATTTTGCCTTTTTCCAGCAGATACACTTAGTGTCTGAACCCTTTAGGTACACGATGCAGACCTAGGAGGAGTTTACAATCACTAGTATCCCCAAGATGGTCCCACTGGTTATGTGACTCATTAGTCTTTCTTTCCACTATGGCTCAAATCCATGGTCCATCTTTTCAATCCCAGTCTTTCACCAATCACATGGTACAGCGGTGAGTCTTTGAAGGCTAGAAAATAAGCGATCTTTGGGAATGAGTGAGAGACTACAGAGGAGGAATTTCAAGGGAAAACCATGTAAAAAAAAAAGTCATAAGCAAAAAAGATTTACTAGTCATGTGGCCAAAGTACAAGATAATCTAAGCTCAACTGGCTCAACTACATCCTCCACTGGTGCCCCTGTGATTCCTGAAAAATCAAGAAAGGTACCTGTATAGTGGGTAAAAAAAAACCCTCTGTGGTTAACCTATGGTTGTTGTGAGCTACAATCCTGGTGGGACTGGGGTGATGTGGCTGGAATAGCTAGGACTAAGTTTGTCCCATATGGAGTGATATGGGGACTCAGCTCTGGGTCCTTTGGACAAGAAAATATAAAGGCCATTTTCTTTGGACTTTGGCAGAGCTCCCAAGACCCTAGGGGACTTCTGCTGACTGTTTTTTATCTTCTTGTTACTGAGTTTTATCTGCTTTTATTCTTCTGACCTTATTTTTAACTGTTTTTAACTGCCTGAGTTTAACTGTTTTCTTTTTTAGCCAGGTAGGTGTTTGAATATATTTATTATAAGTGGGTTCTTCCTTTGAACCCTCCAGTTCTGAGTGATCCATTGTGCCAGGTGCAGGACATGACCCAGAAAGTGGATGTGGGCAATAAGATACATGAGATGGGCAGTTGTGAATGGACTGAGGAGCCTCTTCACTGGAGGAGATGACCACATCAGTTGGACAATTGGAATAGTCCAGTTTCTGCACCTTTCAGCCTCACTTCCCAGATCTCTGTTTTATCAGAGACTAGGAATTAGCTTCCATCTTCACCCCATTCTCTGCTACCATTTTTCCTCCATGTCCCAAAGTGCAGGGAGAGAACCTTGGCCCAATTTAGACACTAAGTAGAGCACCTGGAGGCATTCCAGACTGGAGCAGCTCTCCTACCGATTCAAGCCTATTTACTGGGGCATCTTGGGAAAGGGTAAAGTTGTCCCAAAGCTGCATTCAGTTCACTGGCTTCCAGTATCAACTGACTTGACTTCACATGTTGAGATATACCAAAAACAAGAACCGCCTTGGTTCTAAGAGTCATCCTTCATGGCATTAAAAAACCTGAGTCTCCTAGGAAAGTGAGGACACTGGGCTAAAAACGTTTCCTTCTTCTTACTTGTCTTTGGAGCAACTAAACTTCTAAGACTTTGGATCCTTTGTATTTTGTCATCATTGCTAAAATATCAGGACTCATTGCTCTTCTCAGAGCAGATGTAAAAGACATCAGACCCCTTTCTTGGAAGGCTGGGTTTGGCCAGCCAAACCTATGCCTCACCACCACCTGCCAGAACTTGTGCTGGCCTGGTACAGCCCTTGAGATAACCCCATACAATGATAGGGATCGGTAGACGGCCTTGATGGAGGGCCACTGATAACTGCTTGAGCTTTCATAGGTGCCTCTGGATAGACAAAGTGTTCAGCCAGCAGGCTGTCCTGAAGGAAACATCCACCAATGCTACTTTCAAACATGGATAAGGATTTTTCTAGGGTGTCACTGCAGGTAGAGTACGGCATTTGGTGAAGGAAAAGCTGGTTTGATTTCAGCTCCTCTTGTTTGGTAAGCTTCCTGCTTCCTGACTTTGGGCCCACCATGTAATCTGCCTCAGTTTCAATTGTACAGTTCTTATGGTTGGGCTTAAAAAAGGTAATGAATAGAGATGAAAAATTTTTAAAAGATTAATAAAAATAGAAATAATAAATGGATAGAAATTAAAAATTTCTAAAGATTCATAGATATCTAAACAATTTTAAAGTTTAAAAAGTTAAAACATAAAATAAATCTAATAATAAACAAATAACAAATCTAAAACAATTTTAAATAATTTTACAAAAAAAATAAAGCCAGATAATCAGTCAGAAAATGTCTTTGCTGATTAAATCCCAAAGTTCCCAGTTTCTGAATCAGCTATGATAAAGAGAGACAGAGACCGAGACAAAGAGAGGGAAACAAAGAGGCTTGCAAATAAAATTCTTCCTGGGAAGACCTGTATTTCCTAATTTCCTAATGCAAAGAGTAGTAAGCAGAACCAAGAGCATTTTTATAGGAACAACACTATAAACAAAAACCACTTTAAAAACCTTAGGAACTTGGATCTATGAAATGTCCAATCCCTTCCTTTCCCCCCCATAAGACTGAAAATAACACCAAGTGCTCACCTCCCGCCAAAGATGATGGACTCAGGGTGCAGAAAGAGATTCACTATTGGATATGCTCAGTAAGGGAACTCTAAGGATTTTCTTTTTCCTTCTTTTGTATTGATTGGATGGATTGAGGGAAGAAGGAAAGAGATGGGAACTGGTAATACAGCTGTCTAAGAGGAAGAAAAGAGGGTCATTGAAGGCTCTCTCTCTCTCTTTTTTAATGTACAGAAGATAACAGAAAGAAAGCCAGAAAAAAACATTAAGAAGCAGGACATTGTGGGAAGGTCCATGCTTAATTTATAATATTCTTAAAAGAGAAAGCTAGGATTTTTAGTTTCATATATAATCCTTTTTTAATTTCATATACTCGGTATATGAAAATACTCATTTTACTTGAAGTTTAATTTCAGAATGAAAACAAATTAAATTCAGACCAAAAAGATTAGGCCTTCCCATGCATGTCACTGAATTCTGTAAATAAGGGTTCTTAACTTGGAGTTTGTGAACTTTAAAAACTCCAGTATTTGGATAATAATATAGAAATATAATTGGTTTGCTTCATGATCACACATATTTTATATATTTAAAAACATGATTCTACAAAGGGGTACCAGATGCTTCACCAGCCTGCCCAAGGGATCCATGGTACACAAAAGATTAAAGACTAACCTCTCTTCTAAGACCTCTGCTTATCAGGTTAATGACAATAAAATGGAAATGGCCTTTTTTATTTACCTCATAATAAAATAATAAATAGTAAAATAAAAAGCCTACAATAATTTGAGAGTTTCAAAAGGTCCTATTTTAGATTGACTTAGAAATGATCAGAAACTAGTGATGAATTGTGGTCATCCTAATGATCATTAATATTTTGTAGTAGTGATTCATATTAGGATAAGGGAGGCAAGATGCATCCTATATCTTCTGCAGTAGGTCTGAGACCATCTCAGTACCACTGGCGTTTGTTTTATGATTTTCCACAGTCAAAGAGCTCATGGCCCCATGGCCAATCTCTTGATGAAGAGAACCCCTGTCTTTGCAAGGCCGGTACTCAAGTAACCAATTTCCCTGGGCCTCACCACCACCTGCCAGAACTTGTGCTGGCCTGGTACAGCCCTTGAGATAACCCCATACAATGACAGGGATCGGTAGACGGCCTTGATGGAGGGCCACTGATAACTGCTTGAGCTTTCATAGATGCCTCTGGATAGACAAAGTATTCAGCCAGCAGGCTGTCCTAATGGAAACATCCACCAATGCTACTTTCAAACATGGATAAGGATTTTTCTAGGGTGTCACTGCAGGTAGAATACGGCATTTGGTGAAGGAAAAGCTGGGGCCCATCCTGTAACCTGCCTCAGTTTCAATTTCACAGTTCTATGGTTGGGCTTAAAAGAGATAATGAATAGAGATGAAAATTTTTTTAAAGATTAATACATATATAAATAATAAATGGATAGAAATTACAAATTTCTAAAGATTAATAGATATATAAATAATTTTAAAGTTAAAAAAGTTTAAACATAATAATAATAAATAACAAATCTAAAACAATTTTAAATAATTTTACAAAAAAAAAATTGAGCCAGATAATCAGTCAACAAGCCTTTATTAAGTGTTTCTTATATTTTAGGCACTATGTCAAATTCTGGTGATACTAAGAAAGGCAAAAATATTTCCTGCCCTCAAGGAACATATATGAAAGCAACAACATGCTAACAGTTATTGATTATTTAGTCAGTAGAATTCTTATTCTGCTGGCATCTGCTGATAGATAGTGTAGTGAATGGAGCACCGAACTTATAAGCAGGATAGCACGAGATCAAATCAGATATTTACTGTTTGTGTGATGAATCATTTAATTTCTGTCTACCTCAGTTTTCTCCATAAAATGGGAATAATAATAATATAATAGCACCTACCTCTCAGGATTGTTATGAAGAATTTTAAAGTGTTTAGCACAGCACCGGGAAAACAGTAGGTGCTTCATAAATGCCTGTTTTCTTTCTCCTTGTTTGCCAGAATCTTCTTATTTATGATTCAATGACCTAGGAGATTGCTTTAACCTTTGAGCTTCTGTGAATTGAACTAAAAGAATTTTATATGCATGTTTTAATTTTTCTAATTAAACAGCAAATGAATAATGCATTAGTGAAAAGACTATCTCGATGATATTTTAGCAGTATTTATGTTTTCAGCTTATCTTCATCTCCAGGATAGACACATTGCTGGTTTCCCTTATCCTTGGACCACAGATCTAGAATGAGAAGGAACCTTTCAACCTTCCAGTCTAATTCACGGAGGTCAAGTGACTAAATCAAGGTCTTATGGACAATAAAAGTTGGAAATAAGACTGGGATACAGATTGTTGGACTCCAGGGCTGGTGCGTGATTCGGTAGACATGGAAATTGTGCTCAACTGGTGGTTAGAGAATAGTAGAGGAGAACAGGTGTGAGGCATGAAAGATCTGGACTCCAATCAGACCACTGACTATCTATAAGCTTCATGACCAGAGATTAGTCACTTATCAGTTTCCCGGCTGTTGGGCTTGATTCCTAAATCAGAGACGCTCTGCCTTGGTGGAAGGAGTTCCCCTACTGAGATTTCCCTCCATCCATAACATTCCAGCTCCATGTATCCATCGCAGAACTTGGGGGCTGTGGGTTCCTCAGGGGCAAGTCTTCCTTCCTTCGGTGAGATGACCATAACCCATCTGTGACTTAGTAGAAATTCCTTGTGATTTAGGATGACTGTTAAATTCCTGCCTTGGCTTCCAAGTTATTTCTGAGCTTCTTTGAATGGAGCTGGGTCACTCCGGAAACAAGAGAATTTAGTTCACCCCTAGGCCACGATCAAAGCTTTTCCATCCTGGTAGGATTTTCCAAACTGCATTGTGTTGGCAGAGCCTTCCAGAGCTTGGGAGACATGAGGCCATTTGTAAATAGCATGACCATCTTTTGAAATTCTTCATGGTTTCCATTCGCTTGTAAGTTCTTCAAGGGGTTAATTATAACTTGTTTTCCTTTTTATTGACATTCCCTCAACACTTAGAACGCTGTCTGACTGCACATTTTGGATGCTCACTAAATGTCACTGACTGGTTCCTTTTGACATTTTGAAACTAGATGAAAAGATAAAAAACACCAGAGATACTTTTCGGCCCCTCAGATAATGATGTCATGTACTTTTTTTATAGCTTTTTATTTACAAGTTATATGCATGGGTAATTTTTCAGCTTTGACAATTACCAAACCTTTTGTTCCATTTTTTCCCCTCCTTCCCCCCACCCCCTCCCCTAGATGGCAGGTTGGATGTCATGTACTTTTGATTATGATTGTAGCCTTCCCTCTGGGAGCCATAGTTACCCCATCCCCCAAACTTAATAATTTGGGTGATCCAGAGGAGTGACGACCCTCACAGTTCAGAGTGGAGTCCTTGATTCCCATACTTCCTAAAAGTATAACTCATGAACCCCCACCAGTAAGATGATCTTTAATAATATACCAATAGATGCAATTCATGCAAAGCAAAAGCATTTTGTAAAATAATTAATTAGAGCAGTAGATGAAAATATTTCCTCCATAAAAATTGGGTCATACTCTCTCAAAAATACACATAACTTCACAGATTGGTAATGAGGCACACATATAGGGAATGCATATGACCAAGGCATTGGTTACTGTGTATGTCCCTAATGATAATAATCATGTAAAAGCTAACATTTATGTAGCACTTATGTGTGCCAGGGACTAGGCTAAGCACTTTACAATTATTTCATTTAATCTTCACAATGATCCTCAGGCCCCAGTGTCTTTTCTGTCCTTGTGGAATCCTTTTGTTGCTCTTTCCTTGCTCATCTGACCTTTCTGGTCTGTTTTTCTCCCCCGCCTGACTCTCTACAGCCATAGCTGGTTCTCTCCTGAATTCTGATTTTCTTCCTGCTGCCAAAGGTTGGGCGCCTCATTGCCTCACCGTGTCTGTGGCAGTTTGGGGAACGAGTGTGTCTTCAATCTCTGTCTCTAGCTGCTTAATCCTTCTCTCTAATTTGATTGTTCCCCAGGCTTGGCAGGTTGAGCTTTTTAACGGATTCCACTGGTGTGGCAGATCTTTAGTCAGCCAATGTCTCTCTGCTCTTCCGGGTTAGAAACTGGAGAACTTCACGTCTTGTATAAAGATGACAGGGCTTAAACATGTCTTTGCACTCTATTCACATCAGAACACAGCTGTTTATCTGTTCCTTCATTTCTGTAATTACATGGAAAGGGATGGGAGAAATGAGTCCCATTCCTTACTACCCAAGGAAATCAAATTCTTGGCAACATTGTTTACAAAGAGACGATTTCTTGTCCAAAATAAACTTGTCCTGTACCATTTAGTGTATAAAGATAAAGATTTTCATACATGAACACAAAGGAACTGACTCATCACTATTAGGAAATTTATCACAAAAAGTCTTTTTAGTATTCAAAATACTGTATTGAACCATACATACACAAACACATAGAGCAACATATACTGTACTAGTGCTGCTGAAGCCAGCAATCAATTAATCAGCAAGCACTGATTAAGCTCTTACTGTTTACCAGTTATTCTGCTAAATGCTGGGGATACCAAGAAAGGCCGAAGTCGCTCTTGTCCTTAAGGAGTTTACATTCTAATAGGAGAGACCACATGCAAATAAGTAAATACATACAAGATGGATACAGACAAGATGGATACAGCGAATGTGGGTGATAACTTCAGAGATGAAGACCAGGAAGCAGGGAATGGGGAAAGTCCTGCCAATGGGGGTATTTGAGCTGAGTCTTGAAGGAAGCCAAGAACTCTGAGAGAAGGAAGCAACGAGGAAGACTATACCACAAAAGCACTGGATGGGAAATGAGTGTTGTGTATGAAAAACAGCAAAGGGGCCAGGATGGCTGGATCAGAGAGTCAGTGCAGGGGAGGAAGGTGTGAGATGATGGGAAAAGGTAGGAAAGGGCCAGGTTATGAGGAATTTTAAATGCTGAATGAAATATTCTGTCTGGGAGATAATAGGGAGCCACAGGAGTTATTGAACAGGAGAGTCACAAGGGCAGATCTGCATTTTAGGAAAATCACTTTAGCTGCTGAGTGGAGAATGGATTAGAATGGGGAGAGACTTGAGGCAGAAGGACCAACCAGAAGATCATGGCTACAGTCCAGACACGAGGGACTGCCCAGGCTGGTGACGGTGAATGGAGAGGAGATGTTGGTGGTGTGAAGGTAGAAATGACAAATCTGGCAAAAGACTAGGTTTGTGAACCGAGGGAGAGTGCGGAATCAAGGGTGATACCCCGGACATGAGCTGAGTGATGGGGAGGGTGGTAGTATCTTCAGTAGTCTCAGGAAAGCCTGGGAGAGGGAATAGTTTAGGGGGAAAGGTAATGGATTCTGTTTTGAATGTGTTGGGCTCGAGAGGCCGATGGGACATTGAGCTCAAGATGTCTAATAGGCAGCTGGTGATGCAGGACAGAAGCTCAGAAGAGAAGCTAGAGCTAGAAATAGTGATGCGGGAATCATCTGCATCCAAGTGATAATTAAAGCCACGAGGGAGATAGCAGAGAGAGAAAAAGAGACCAGTTCCAATGATCTTGTGATGAAGAGAGCCATCTTCAGCCAGAGAAAGGATTGTTGTTGTTTAACAAAAGCAGAGAGAGAAAAAGAGGAAGGTCCAAGACAGAATCTGGGGGGACCCTCAGGAGCTGTGACATGGATGAGATTTAGCAAAGGAGACAGAGAAGGAGCCATCAGACAGTGAGAGAGGGATCAGCAAGCGCAGTGTCCAGCTATAGACATCTGTAAATGGCGGGTTGGAAGCCAGTGAGGCAGCGATAATCAGGCAAGCAAATTCTTCTTTTGGAAAATAGAGTTAGGGTTTGGGGGAGTTTCAGGAGCTAATACTCGTGTAATTGCTTTATGAATAATTATTAAATGCCTATCATGCAAAGAGACAGTGTGGTTCAGTAGGTAGAAGACTAACCCTTGAGCCAGGGAGCATGTGTTTAAGCCTTACACTTAACACATAATGGTTGGGTGACCCTTGGTTAACCATGTAAGAATATAGCCCTTAGTGGAGCAACCTGTTTCCAAAGATTTGTGATTCCTTTGGGGGCCGGAGCTTCCCCTGCATCAGGATGGCTGCCCCTCTGTGCCTTAGTGGATGCTTTCTCACTTAGTGGTGATTTCCTGGCGATGAGCCTTGGACAACAAATAGGCCATCGGCAGCCCTGACTGCAGCCTTCTGCAGTCTGCTAAGCCCTTTTAAAGATCGTACTCTGCTGGGCCATGTTCACTTCCATCCCAGTGGGAGATAGGACTTTCCTTTGGATCCACTGAAAAATGTTATCAGAAATAAATAATAAAAGGGCAATCCCAAGGTTTCTCTGAAGAACTCTGGAGTCCATTGTGAGACATGGGAAACAATGGCCCACAACGGCACGCTACGTCAAGGAGGGCTGTGCTCCAAGAGCCAAGCGGAATTGCATTAGCTCAAAAGAAAATAGAGACCTCCCTTCTTCAGATATTCCTATGAACTATTTGTGCCCAAGCTGTAGTAGAGTCTTCCAAGCTCATAATGTCTGATCAGTCACAGATGGACACGATATACCTTAACCCCAATCAAGTGAGTGCTCTTCGAGGATGAAGGACAGCAACCATTAAAAATATGTTTGTCACTTAAAATCCACTGATCTAGTGAGGAGCACATTTCTCCTCTTTTTCTCTGGCCAGGTCAGTGGCCGTCTCCAGTCCCATCACTGGATTATTGCTTTCCCTGCATTCTTTCCTGTTTGTCCTGGAAGTCATTGGTATTCTAAACAGCGATCATTCATCCTGAAGCCCGGAAGAGGAGAAATGAATTAAATATTAAAGAAAAGTCATTGATATCCCTCAGCTTGTCAGCTTTTAGGGAAAGAGGGTCAGGGGATGGAGTTGGGGGGTTTTCGTTAAGCCTCCTAAGCTTGCTGCCACTGAAATCGATATCAGAATGATGATGGTAAAGATCTCTCTGGTACCCAAGAAATGGGTCTTTATAGTGGTCTTCTCTTTTTTAAATAATAGCTTTTTATTTTATTGTGAAAATATATGCAAAGATTTGCTCAAAACTATGCTCAAAAAGTTATCGAACTGTGAATATCCTTTGACCCAGCACTGTTTCTATTGGGCTCGTATCCCAAAGAGATCTTAAAGAAGGGAAAGGGACCCACATGTGCAAATATGTTTGTGGCAGCCCTGTTTGTAGTGGCTAGAAACTGGAA